>NC_041395.2:21951563-22304063 GCF_900747795.2 Erpetoichthys calabaricus | reverse complement strand
AAGCTTGGCACACCTATCCTTGGCCAGTTTTGCCCATTCCTCTTTGCAGCACCTCTCAAGCTCCATCAGGTTGTTTGGGAAGCGTCGGTGCACAGCCATTTTAAGATCTCTCCAGAGATGTTCAATCGGATTCAAGTGTGGGCTGTGGCTGGGCCACTCAAGGACATTCACAGAGTTGTCCTGAAGCCACTCCTTTGATATCTTGGCTGTGTGCTTAGGGTCGTTGTCCTGCTGAAAGATGAACCGTCGCCCCAGTCTGAGGTCAAGAGCGCTCTGGAGCAGGTTTTCATCCAGGATGTCTCTGTACATTGCTGCAGTCATCTTTCCCTTTATCCTGACTAATCTCCCAGTCCCTGCCACTGAAAAACATCCCCACAGCATGATGCTGCCACCACCATGCTTCACTGTAGGGATGGTGCCCGGTTTCCTCCAAACGTGACGCCTGGCATTCACACCAAAGAGTTCAATGTTTGTCTCATCAGACCAGAGAATTTTCTTTCTCATGGTCTGAGAGTCCTTCAGGTGCCTTTTGGCAAACTCCAGGCGGGCCGCCATGTGCCTTTTACTAAGGAGTGGCTTCCGTCTGGCCACTTTACCATACAGGCCTGATTGGTGGATTGCTGCAGAGATGGTTGTCCTTCTGGAAGGTTCTCCTCTCACCACAGAGGACCTCTGGAGCTCTGACAGAGTGACCATCGGGTTCTTGGTCACCTCCCTGACTAAGGCCCTTCTCCCCCGATCGCTCAGTTTAGATGGGCGGCCAGCTCTAGGAAGAGTCCTGGTGGTTTCAAACTTCTTGCACTTACGGATGATGGAGGCCACTGTGCTCATTGGGACCTTCAAAGCAGCAGAAGTTTTTCTGTAACCTTCCCCAGATTTGTGTCTCGAGACAATCCTGTCTTGGAGGTCTACAGACAGTTCCTTTGACTTCATGCTTGGTTTGTGCTCTGACATGAACTGTCAACTGTGGGACCTTATATAGACAGGTGTGTGCCTTTCCAAATCATGTCCAGTCAACTGAATTTACCACAGGTGGACTCCAATGAAGCTGCAGAAACATCTCAAGGATGATCAGGGGAAACAGGATGCACCTGAGCTCAATTTTGAGCTTCATGGCAAAGGCTGTGAATACTTATGTACATGTGCTTTCTCAATGTTTTTATTTTTAATAAATTTGCAAAAATGTAAATACATCTTGCCTGAAGAAGGGGCCTGAGTTGCCTCGAAAGCTTGCCTATTGTAATCTTTTAAGTTAGCCAATAAAAGGTGTCGTTTTGCTTGGCTTTTCTCTACAAAAATCTCAAGTAAACTTTTTTCACGTTGTCATTATGGGGTGTTGTGTGTAGAATTTTGAGGACAAAAATGAATTTAATCCATTTTAGAATAAGGCTGTAACATTACAAAATGTGGAAAAAGTGATGCACTGTGAATACTTTCCGGATGCACTGTATAAGTCGGGTCTTGAAACCCGAAAAACTGATCATAAAATCAGACCCCGACTTATATGCACGTTCAAAAATACGACACTTAATTTTTTTTTTACATCTTCTTGCCTCCTCCAATCTCGCTCCAGACACATTGAATTTTGTTGCAGCAGTGCAGTTGCCATTTTCTTTCGCCACTTCGACGACTTAATTTAAAACCAGCTTCATATTTTCTTCTGATCAAACGCTCCATCGTAGATAACGGATGCTCTTACGATAAAGGTATATGAGGGTGTGAGATACAAAAAACACAAAACAGTGCAAACGTCGCTTCAAGAATAGTTCTGGTATTAGTGTGTGGTCACGTAAGCACAATACATAGAAAAGAAAGGCCGTGCGCCCTGTGGTTACTCTCTCAGATGGGCGTTAGCATATCATAATCTCTTGGACCAATAGCGTGAGTTTTCTGAATTCGACTTATACAAATGACATTATAGAAATTATACGGTAAAATCAAGCCCTGACTTACCCGCGAGTATACATTGTAAGCACTCAGAATGAAACTGAAGAGAAAGAGAAGACCTGAAAATTATTCATCTGTTTTAGGCTTCAAATCACGTGGATGATACATGTCTCATTAGAAAGGAAAACAAAAATCTATGATTTAAGAATGAACTGACATGGTAGAGTTAAAACACTAGAACATTAGAACAATCGAGACGAGAACAGGCCATTCAGCCCAACAAAGCTCACCAGTCCTGTCCACTTATTTCTTCCAAATAAACATCAAGTCAAATTTTGAAAGTCCCTAAAGTCTTACTGCCTACCACACTACTTGGTCACTTATTCCAAGTGTGTATCGTTCTTTGTGTAAAGAAAAACTTCCTAATGTTTGTGTGAAATTTACCCTTCACAAGTTTAACACTAACAAGCCATGAAATTAAATGAGATCTGCCATTGGAGAGGATTGGCTTCTGATTAACCAACTGGGTTGGAACACAAAAACCTGCAGCCACTGCGGCCCACCAGGATCGGATTGGGCCACCCATGGACTATAGCGCTATATAAATGTAATGAATTATTATTATTATTAATTAGTAGACTATTTTAAAGGCTTTTTCATTTAGAATTCATAATCAGTGTTGTTCATCTGTTTATCAGGGTGGATGCACAAACCACATCCTCGCGTGCGAAAGTTTGGATTTCAACCTCGTCCCTGAAAATAATTCAAAATGGGGAATAGCTACAGTGACTAAAGTGAGAATTTTGTGGAAAACCATTTTTTTACAAAGTAACTCAATTGTGATTTTTTTTTTAATGGTGGTGGTACCTTGTCGTGGAATTGTGAACGAATTCCCTGATCTTGGACATTAAGGAAAGCTGGCAGTAGAATTTGTCTTTTCTTTTCTCTTTGGTTGTTTGACTGCTTTAAGAACATGTGTGGATTTTTCATCTTTGTACTTCAGTCCCCGTCCCCCCCAACGTCCTTAAGACATACTTGTTAGGTTAAACCCAAAAAATTGATCATAAAATCAGACCCCGACTTATATGCACGTTCAAAAATACGACACTTAATTTTTTTTTTACATCTTCTTGCCTCCTCCAATCTCGCTCCAGACACATTGAATTTTGTTGCAGCAGTGCAGTTGCCATTTTCTTTCGCCACTTCGACGACTTTTAATTTAAAACCAGCTTCATATTTTCTTCTGATCAAACGCTCCATTGTAGATAACGGATGCTCTTACGATAAAGGTATATGAGGGTGTGAGATACAAAAAACACAAAACAGTGCAAACGTCGCTTCAGGAATAGTTCCGGTATTAGTGTGTGGTCACGTAAGCACAGTACATAGAAAAGAAAGGCCGTGCGCCCTGTGGTTACTCTCTCAGGTGGGTGTTAACATATCATAATCTCTTGGACCAATAGCGTGAGTTTTCTGAATTCGACTTATACAAATGACATTATAGAAATTATACGGTAAAATCAAGCCCTGACTTACCCGCGAGTATACATTGTAAGCACTCAGAATGAAACTGAAGAGAAAGAGAAGTCCTGAAAATTATTCATCTGTTTTAGGCTTCAAATCACGTGGATGATACATGTCTCATGTCTCATGGATGCACAAACCACATCCTCGCGTGCGAAAGTTTGGATTTCAACCTCGTCCCTGAAAATAATTCAAAATGGGGAATAGCTACACTGACTAAAGTGAGAATTTTGTGGAAAACCATTTTTTTACAAAGTAACTCTTTTGTGATTTTTTTTTTAATGGTGGTGGTACCTTGTCGTGGAATTGTGAACGAATTCCCTGATCTTGGACATTAAGGAAAGCTGGCAGTAGAATTTGTCTTTTCTTTTCTCTTTGGTTGTTTGACTGCTTTAAGAACATGTGTGGATTTTTCATCTTTGTACTTCAGTCCCCGTCCCCCCCCCCCCCCACCCCCCATGTCCTTAAGACATACTTGTTAGGTTAATTAGCAATTCTTAATATGAGATAAAGCGATCATTCTAAGAATTGACTGTCGTGGGAGGTGTGCCAGCACGCCACCATTCCTGACCCGTGTGATGCTTTCCAAGGCTGGCTTCATTTTCTTACCTAATTAGTTTTACACATCACTGGCACTTCATTTGTGGCGGCTCATCTTGCAGAGGCCCGATTTGTGCTGCTTTTGGAGGAAGTTCAAAAGCGGCTAAAAATAAAGCTTGCATCATGCAGTGATCTTAGGGGCAATGTAGCAAAGTGGAGCTTCATACTTCTTGGCTTGTCTTTCTGCCTCGGATTGATTTATTTTTTCGCTGTCTGTTGTAAATGGACGTGTCCTCACCCCTACCCCTTGAACCCAACTGAAAGAGACGTGGGTTTTGATAAACAAAAAGAATCAAAAGGCAGTGAGAAGAAAGGAGGGTATCTGTGGGCACATCATGTGATGGTAAGTACACGCTAGAGTGCCCACCTTTGTGTAGTCATTCATTCTTTCATATCCCACTTATTTCAGTAAGCTAAGGTCATGGTGGCAGAGTCTGTTCTTGCCACATAGGTAATAAAGCAGGAAACAACTGTAGACATGGATACCAGGGCATTACAGGGCATACATACATCAGAACTAAACCTAATAACACCGGGCAAGTTTACAGTCACTAGTCATCCTAAGGATGTGTGAAGAAGCTGGAGTCTTTGTTCCTTCCTTTTGTCTACTGCGATGCAAGCACTAACTCTAGAGCAGGAGTCTCCAACCTTCTTTTTCCCCTGAGAGCTACTTTTACAAAATGAAAATGGCCGGGAGCTCCTCGTATTTTCTAACATTTATTTTCATAGCTTATTTCAACCCAAACAAACTGAATAAGCTTATTTTGCCTCAACGTTTCCAAAATGTTGGTGTCCACAACTCACATTTTGCATTAAAACATCACAAAAAATATTGAGTTCACCTGCAAGTGCATTTTGTATGTCTGTATGCATTTTCTGGTGTATCTCACACTATTGGATTAAAACATGAATGCTGTCAAAACAAAACACTGCAATTCCAAATCCACAGATCTGACTTATTGTCATTTTGTCACATGTCACTGTGTCACTTTATTCACAGGTCCAGTTGCATGTGTGATGTGTTTTTTAGTTAGTCAGACGACTCAACATGAGAGGCAGGTGTCTGGCGGAGTGGAGCCCCTGAGGTTCACTCTGATGAAGTCCTTTAAATGTCCGTCTGTCACTCTTTGATTTCATGACATTCACGTCAGACTCACTGCGGTATGGAGACCCAAACAAAGCAGACATTTTCAGAGCTGCTTGGTGAAGATTCTTATAGTTATCAGGCTCTACTAAGCTCCAGAAATGCTGAGAATGCTGTTGAGACTTTAACTGCACATTATTTTGAAGGTTTACTAATATATAATATATAAAATCCAATGTCTGTCTGTATGCCTGCCCGCTTTTCACGAGAGAACTACTTAACAGATTTAGATCGGGTTTTTTTGTATAATTTGCTTGAACATTCCGGTTGATTTTGTGACTTCTCTCATTTCGCAATGTATCACAGTTCGCTTGCGGTACCAATTCATTTGCGTGAATCTGAGATCCACATTGCGGGCCGAGGAGAGGGGCCTTCCTCACTCAACTCGCCAGCTTCGGGGCATGGTCCTTATCTCCGCTTAGCCATCGAACGAGAGAACAATTGAATTCAGTTTAGGTCTTGATGAGTTTGAGTCCGGATATTCTCTTAAGTGTATGCCACATTGAAAAGATAGATTGCAATTTAGATTGTGGATCATGATTTTCTGTTAAAAGGATGGTGATATGATATTTTTGGAAAGATTGCCCACCCCTAATTTGACTCATCAAGTTTTCAAATTTATGTAGGATTCATTAACCCTTTGGCGAGCTACTTGGAAAGGGGTTTGCGAGCTACTGTTAGCTCGCGAGTAACGTGTTAGAAACCCCTGCTGTAGAGCAAGATGCAGAAGACAGGAAGATATGGAATAAGATAATCCTCTGTGGCAACCCCTAACAGGAACAGCTGAAAGAAAAAGAAGATGCAAGCACTCGCTCCGACAGCCTATCCACAACGACTCTCCATTGTTCCTGTATCCTGTAGCAGTCGTTCAGCTTCCACTAGAGACAACTTCATAATTTTACAGTCTTCTCTGTTGTTACCCAGCCAATGCTTCTTTGATCTTCCTGCAGGTCTTTTGCTGTGAATATGACCATCTCTTATATATATTTCACTCCAGAATGTCTTGATGGTCTTGAGATTTCATTGTTCCCTGCACAGACTCAAGGCACCCCATGCCAGACGCAGCAATCAGCCCCAAAACATAACTGAGCCTCCTCTGTGTTTCACAGTAGGCTTGGTGTTTTTTTTCTTTGAAAGCTTAATTTTTGTCCTTCTGAGGACGCAGAGCTGATGTGACTTGTCACAAAGCTCCAGTTTTGTCTCATCTGTCCAAAGGACATTCTCCCAGAAGCATTCTGGCAAATCCATCCATCCATCCATTTTCCAACCCGCTGAATCCGAACACAGGGTCACGGGGGTCTGCTGGAGCCAATCCCAGCCAACACAGGGCACAAGGCAGGAAACAATCCCGGGCAAGGTGCCAACCCACCGCAGGACACACACAAACACACCCACACACCAAGCACACACAAGGGCCAATTTAGAATCGCCAATCCACCTAACCTGCATGTCTTTGGACTGTGGGAGGAAACCGGAGCGCCTGGAGGAAAGCCACGCAGACACGGGGAGAACATGCAAACACCACGCAGGGAGGACCCGGGAATCGAACCCAGGTCCCCAGATCACCCAACTGCGAGGCAGCAGTGCTACCCACTACGCCACCGTGCCGCCCATTCTGGCAAATCATTTTAGCCAACTCCAGTTGGGCTTTTTATGTGGAATTCTCCTGGGTCATCTTTCATTGAGCCCACAGTCACTCAAAAAGTAACAGATAGTGCAATCAGACTTTAATGGACCTCAACCTTGGAGTTCAGCTTGTATCTCTTTGGAAGTTGTCCTTGGATTTTTGTCTGCCATTCTCACTATCCTTCTGCCCATTCTGAGGTTGATTTTCCCATGGCAGCCTCATCCAGGAAGGTTGGCTACAGTCCCAATGGACCTTAACCTTCTTAATAATATTTGCAACTGGTATCACAGGAACATCAGGCTGCTTGGAGATGCTCTTCTAGCCTTTGCCTTTAACACACTTGTCTATTATTTTCTTTTTGATCTTCTCGGACGACTCTCTCCTTTGCTTTCTGTGGTCCATGTTTAGTGTGGGACACAAAATGACACCAAACAGCAGGGTGACGACTTTTCTCCATTTAAATCGTTCTAGTGACTGATTGCACAATTAGAAATGTGTGATGCGAATTCAAAAACACAGCAAGTTGGAAAAATCACTCAAATCCAATTCTTTAAGATATTTTCTAGAGGTCCCAACAAATGTCTCCAGCCCATTGTAGAATCTCTTTGTAGAATAAGTCATACTTGATGTCTTTTCACACTTGCTTTGCTTTACTCAATGACATATCAAAGGTGTGCAGGTAGACAGGGGACAATTGTTTGTCATTTTAACACTTTTCAGGAGGCAGACGACACATTTTCAATGAGCTGCAAGGGTTCTGACACAATTGTGTATATTTTGTTTCTCTTATGTTCTTTGTGTTTTCAGTATGACAGTTACAGCTTGATTCCTTGTGCTTTGCTGCAGATTCAGGATTTTTTTCTTCATATTGTACACGCGGCTGAGAAGCGAGTTACAAAGATCACAACACATTACAGTTGTACATATGTATCTTCACAGCTGGAGCACAGGAGAGTTAAGTGACACAGTGAGGCTGAGGCAGGAACTAGATAGATAGATAGATAGATAGATAGATAGATAGATAGATAGATAGATAGATAGATACTTTATTAATCCCAGGGGGAAATTCACATACTCCAGCAGCAAAAAATATTAAATTAAAGAGTAATAAAAAATGCAGGTAAAAAACAGACAATAACTTGAATAATGTTCAACGTTTACCCCCTCTGGTGGAATTGAAGAGGAGGAATGATCTTCTCAGTCTGTCAGTGGAGCAGGACAGTGACAGCAGTCTGTCGCTGAAACTGCTCCTCTGTCTGGAGATGACACTGTTTAATGGATGTAGTGGATTCTCCATAATTGATAGGAGCCTGCTGAGTGCCCGTTGCTCTGCTACGGATGTCAAACCGTCCAGCTCTATGCCAACAATAGAGCCTGCCTTCCTCACCAGTTTGTCCAGGCGTGAGGCATCCTTCTTCTTAATGCTGCCTCCCCAGCACACCACTGCGTAGAAGAGGGCACTCGCCACAACCATCTGATAGAACATCTGCAGCATCTTACTGCAGATGTTGAAGGATGCCAGTCTTCTAAGGAAGTACAGGCGGCTCTGTCCTTTCTTGCACAGATAATCAGTATTGGCAGTCCAGTCCAATTTATCGTCCAGCTGCACTCCCAGGTATTTATAGGTCTGCACCCTCTGCACACAGTCACCTCTGATGATCACGGGGTCCATGAGGGGCCTGGGTCTCCTAAAATCCACCACCAGTTCCTTGGTTTTGCTGGTGTTCAGTTGTAGGTGGTTTAAGTCGCACCATTTAACAAAGTCCTTGATGAGGTTTCTATACTCCTCCTCCAGCCCATTCCTGATGCAGCCCACGATAGCAGTGTCGTCAGCAAACTTTTGCACGTGGCAGGACTCCGAGTTATATTGGAAGTCCGATGTATATAGGCTGAATAGGACCGGAGAAAGTACAGTCCCCTGCGGCGCTCCTGTGTTGCTGACCACAATGTCAGATCTGCAATTCCCGAGACGCACATACTGAGGTCTGTTTGTAAGATAGTCCACGATCCATGCCACCAGGTATGAATCTACTCCTATCTCTGTCAGCTTGTCCCTAAGGAGCAGAGGTTGGATGGTGTTGAAGGCGCTAGAGAAGTCTAGAAACATAATTCTTACAGCGCCACTGCCTCTGTCCAAGTGGGAGAGGGATCGAAGTAGCATATAGATGATGGCATCTTCCGCTCCCACCTTCTCCTGGTATGCGAACTGCAGAGGGTCGAGGGCGTGTTGAACCTGTGGCCTCAGGTGTTGAAGCAGCAGCCGCTCCATGGTCTTCATCACATGTGATGTTAGAGCGATAGGCCGGAAGTCATTCAGCTCACCAGGACGTGATACCTTTGGGACTGGGGTGATGCAAGATGTTTTCCAAAGCCTCGGGACTTTCCCCTGTTCCAGGCTCAGGTTGAATATGCGCTGTAGAGGACCCCCTAGCTCTAATGCACAGACCTTCAGCAGTCGTGGCGATACTCCATCTGGACCTGCTGCTTTGCTGGCATGAAGTTTCCTCAGCTCTCTGCTCACTTGCGCTGCTGTAATTGTGGGTGGGGATGTCTCTCCTATGTTGGTATCAGCAGAAGGATGTGTAGAGAGTGCAGTACTCCGAGGTGAGAGTGGCTTAGGGTGGTCAAACCTGTTAAAGAAGATGTTCATTTGGTTTGCTCTCTTCACGTCTCTCTCGATGGTGGTACCCCGCTTCGAGCTGCAGCCAGTGATGATCTTCATCCCATCCCACACTTCCTTCATGAACCCTGTAGTCCAAACTCACCACATTGCCTGTGTCATTTTACGAAAATCACGCATTTCTATTATTTATGCTACCCATGATTATTGAATTCAGGAAATCTGGGCCATCAGCCCTGTGCACCCAGTTTTTAAACTCCTAGGCTCCTGGTGTAGCTCCTGGGGCCTAATGCACTCTGTCTCTCTAATCGGCATATGCTTTTGTGCTGACTCTTTTGTACTTTGGGCGCTTTGCTTTATGCTCTGACTGGATGCTGATACGCTAGACGGCCCCTTTCTATATCTTGTAATTTTTCTTTTTCTTGGCTGTGCTTTTTTGAAAAGTAATGACCTCCACCCTCTGGCAATTGTCTGTTAGAATAAGCAGGTTTTGAATATGAAAGGACAAGGAGTGAATACTTAAAGTTACACTCTGTGCTTGTGAACTATAAGAAAAAAATGAAACGATTTAGTGAATGAATAGAAATACTTAGGAACTAACTTAGATAACAACCTTAACTGGAACGCAAATACAAAAAAAAATATTCTCTAAATGCAATCGGCGTGTATTTCTCACTTGTGACGATGCGGGTTCGCTTCATGCTCCCATCTCGCTTCAGGGAGCCCTTGAACCCGTCACCGTCTGTAATGTTACCGATGAGCTGGGGATGGTGCAAAAGTGCAAAGTGCATTTATTTGAAACCAACAAACAGAAACAAATGTTCAAATAAATAAGTACAGTATCTTTCAAAGTCATTAAATAAATACAGTGGAACCTCGGTTTGTGAGCATAATTCATTCCGGAAACGTGCTCGTAGTCCAAAGCACTCGTATATCAAAGTGAATTTCCCCATAAGAAATAATGGAAACTCAGATGATTTGTTCCACAACCCAAAACTATTCATATAAAAATGATTAAACAAAATATAAAGTAAAAATACATAAAATAAATTAACTTGCACTTTACCTTTGAAAAGAATCATGGCTGGTGTGAGTGAGTTTCTAAACTCTTGTGGGATTGCACCCAACGGGACGACACGTGGAAGAGCATCCCAAAGCAATCGCAGTCTCCCAGCACTGTAGCAGTTCTCCATAAAAGCGAATCCGAAAAGATCGCGGACATGCTATAAGCGCCTGCTGTCGATGGGTGATACAAGGAACATTATAAATGTGCAGGGCCCTGCCTGACTGCTGTGTCTGTGTATAAATAACCGCGCTGTTGCTGTTTCAAGCTGAATAAAGCTGGTGTTGCTAAAGTACTGAGACTCAGCTTCGTGTTTTAGGGTGCAAGATGGGGACTCGCACGTCACAACACACACACGCGTGCGCGAGCGAGCACACACACGAGTGCGCGCGAACACACATACACACACAAGCGCGCGCACACAGTCACAATGCTGTAGTAAACAGTATACGCTCGTACGGATGTTGACTATATGAGTGAGGCACGCCGACTCAGACAGAGAATAGGAGACGATTACCCACAATCCCTCAGTGAGAGAGAGAGAAGAACCATCAGCTCAGTTGTGATCACATGACGCTCAGCAGACAAACTACTCATACTGTAAGACCTTGCTCGTTTATCAAGTGAAAATTTATTAGAAAATTTTTGCTCGTCTTGCAAAACACTCGTAAACCAAGTTACTCGCAAACCGAGGTTCCACTATAATCCATAAAACAGTAGTGAAGTGGAGGTTAAAACCAATTAGAAAAAATCTGAAAAACAACGAGGTTAAAAGAACAGCTGAAAGCTATCCTTTTAACAATCCGGTGCATCCTTCTACTCTCCCCTGCTCCTCCCAAACGAACCCTGAAACAGGGGAGTCACCCTAGCTGCAGCTGACCTGCTCTGCCTGCTTTTTTTATCGACCCCTGGCTCCGGTAAGCTCCTCCAAACAGCGACTTGGGTTCCACAGCGACCAGGGTGCCCACGCTGTAGGAAGTCCCAACTCCCGCTGCCTTACGCGGAGAGTCATCTGCCTTCCGGTCACTCCTGCTCTTCAAAATAAACTCAGTGGGAGCGACCACTACTTCTGCTCCTCGGGTGTCGGCCAAACACCCAGGCTCCCTGCTCAGCTGCACTCGCTCACTCTCCTGCACCAGCTTTCTCCTGCTGCTGCTGCTTCCTGCCTTCTTCCTCCACACTCCTGCAACCTCCGTTTCTTTCTTTCATTTTTTTTTCCTTTAACCGACTCGCACTTCTATTTATGAAGAGGACATGGCAGTCGTGGCAATCAGCACCTCCCGAGAACAGTTACGGATACGGATTGTCTCTCACCTGTGCACTTAGGTGAGAAACATCCACATCACAAACTCCTCAGATAGCTGCTTCGGCCACACACCACCACGCCCCCCTCGCTAAGCCACGAGTATGGCGATTATTCATTTTAAAACTGGCCCTTTTAACGGGAGCTGTGGACCCGCTATACCACACTCCTCCATAAACTCAAACTATTTATTTTTATGCAGTCTGTCTCTCAGCTGAAGTGCATGGCATTGAAATAAATTTCACAAATTATATTGGCACAAATAATCTTCTTGCTACAGCAGCCTTGTGCTAAAATCATTTAAATTCATTGATCTCAACATCGAGCAAGAATCAGTCCCACAGAATGGCAAAGTGAAAACAGGATTTTAGAATTTTTTACAAATGTTTTAGAAATATTCCATAGACACGAGTGTTCAGACCCTTCTTGAAATTTAGCTCAGGTGCATCCCATTCTATTGATCATCGTTGAGATGTTTCTACGCCTTATTTGGAGCTCACCGGTGGTCAGTTCAATTGATTGGACTGATTAGGAAAGGCACACACACTGGTCTATAGAGGGTCCACCCACCTTTGACAGAAAACAAGCCATGAGGTGGGAGGAATTACCTGCAGAGCTTAGAGACAGGATTGTGTGTGATCTGGGGAAGGCTACAAAAATCCCTGCAGCATTGAAGGTCCCCAAGATAACAACCTTAACTGGAATGCAAATACAAAAAACATACAGTACTGTGCAAACGTTTTAAGCAGGTGTGAAAAAATGCTGTAAACAAAGAATGCTTTCAAAAATGGAAGTGTTAATCATTTATTTTCATCAATCAACAAAATGCAGTGAATGAGCAAAAGGGAAATGTAAATCAAATCAATATTTGGTGTGACCACCCTTTGCCTTCAAAACAGCATCAATTCTTCCAGGTACACTTGCACACAGTTTTTGAAGGATCTCGGCTGGTAGGTTGTTCCAAACATCTTGGAGAACTAAGCACAGATCTTCCGTGGATGTAGGCTTCCTCTTATCCTTCTGTCTCTTCATGTAATCCCAGACACACTCGATGATGTTGAGATCAGGGCTCTGTGGGGGCCATACCATCCCTTCCAGGACTTCTTGTTCTTCTTTACGCTGAAGATAGTTCTTAATGACTTTGGCTGTATGTTTGGGGTCGTTGTCCTATTGCAGAATAAATTTGGGGCCAATCATATGCCTCCCTGATGGTATTGCATGATGGATAAGTATCTGCCTATATTTCTCAGCATTGAGAACACCATTAATCCTGACCAAATCTCCAACTCCATTTGCAGAAATGCAGCCCCAAACGTTCAAGGAACCTCCACCATGCTTCACTGTTGCCTGCAGACACTCATTATTGTACCGCTCTACAGCCCTTTGATGAAAAAACTGCCTTCTGCTACAGCCAAATATTTCAAATTTTGACTCTTCAGTCCAAAGCACCTGCTGCCATTTTTCTGCACCCCAGTTCCTATGTTTTCGTGCATACTTGAGTCGCTTGGCCATGTTTCCACGTCAGAGGTATGGCTTTTTGGCTGCAACTCTTCCATGAAGACCACTTCTTCTAGCCAGACTTCTCCAGACAGTAGATGGGTGTACCTGGGTCCCACTGGTTTCTGCCAGTTCTGAGCTGATGGCACTGCTGGACATCTTCCGATTTCGAAGGGTAATAAGCTTGATGTGTCTTTCATCTGCTGCACTAAGTTTCCATGGCCGACCACTGCGTCTACAATCCTGAACGTTGCCTGTTTCTTTGTGCTTCTTCAAAAGAGCTTGAACAGCACATCTTGAAACCCCAGTCTGCTTTGAAATCTTGACTGGGAGAGACCTTGCTGATGCAGTAGAACTACCTTGTGTCTTGTTGCTGTGCTCAATCTTGCCATGACATGAAACTGTCTTCCACAACCTCACCTTGGTAGCAGAGTTTGGCTGTTCCTCACCAAGTTTTAAGCCTCCTACACAGCTGTTTCTGTTTCAGTTAATGACTGTGTTTCAACCTACGTGTGACATTGATGATCATTAGCACCTGTTTGGTAGAATTGGTTGATCAGACACCTGACTAGAATCCTACAAAATCCCTGACTTTGTGCAAGTGTACCTATAAGAATTGATGCTGGTTTGAAGGCAAAAGGTAGTAACACCAAATATTGATTTGATTTAGATTTTTCTTTTGTTCGCTCACTTTGCATTTTGTAAATTGATAACAATAAACAATCATTATTTATATTTCTGAAAGCATTCTTTGTTTACAGCATTTTTTCACACCTGCCTAAAACTTTTGCACAGTACTGTATATTCTCTAAATGTAATCGGCGTGTATTTCTCCTCCGTAAACTCAAACTATTTAAAGCAGACAAGGACCTCATGTTGTCCTTTTATCTCAGTCTGATTCAGTCACTTTCAGTTTTATTGCCTGGTTTAGGCGGCTGACGGACCAAAATTTAAAAAAAGCTCCAGCAGATTAAGTTATTGGGACTGATGGAGAGGATCTGGCAAGCATGTGACAGAGGACAATGCTAAAGAAACTGGAAATCATCTCAACTGACGACAGACATCCATCACATGTAGAACGTAACTTCAGTAAATCGCGAAGGAGAGTTGCTTTGAAAAGCCACACAAATCGCTCTGCAAATTCCATTCTTCCTAGTGCCATACGACGTTTTAATAAGGAATGTTGGAGAAAAAGATTAAGGTTTGGTATGCATCCTGTAACCATTTTTTATTATCAAACTCCCTTACCTTAACCTACCTTGTCTATTTGTTTTGTTTCATGTCTTTCTGTTCTGTTATTCGATGCAACTGAAAAGGCAAATTTCAGGCTTTCTTCCACTGAACAAATTACTATTGAATGAAGGCTGTATCCAAGAAAGGTAATGTAGTACATCTCCCACAGATGACATTAGACACCAAAGGAGATCTTGATATGCCATTCGTATGAAAACGTTAACAGTTTCCCGTTAGAATAGCTTTTGCAAAGACAATTAACAAATCCTAGAGCCAGACATTCGAAAAACTTGTTTTATTTAATAGAGAGTGTGGGATATGGCCGGCCAATACCCCCAGGCCGCTAGATGGAGCCCTCCTTGCAACGTGGAGATGCCCCGAATTCCAGCAGGGCATCATGGACTATGGAGTTTTAATACACAGCCCTGCTGGATAACGTCAGGGCCGCCAGGGGACGCTGCAGGGAGACACAGAGACGTTTATTTTCCATCCAGCCCGGAAGTAAATCCCAATCCCATGGTTGGAAGAAATAAAGTGCTTCCGGACTGATGAAGAAAAGGAGTTTTCGTTTGACCCGGAAGTGCTGCGTAATCGCATGGACTGAGGGCTTAGAAGCACTTCCGGGTCACGGACTATGAAAGGACTGTGGGAGATCCCAGACGTCGAGCTGAGTTGGGAGGCAGGGTGACTAAGTGTCTGGGAGTGGAGGATTGTGTATTTGTATTGTTTATTGGCATATTGTGGAGAGGAGAGTGCTTTGTGCACTATTATTATAATAATGTCAACTATTGGACATTTATCTGGTGTTTGGCGTCTGATCTGAGGGTTCAAGGGAGCGATAGCACCCCCTATCTGTCACAAGAGAAAGAAACGAAATGCAATCATGCACAGTTATACATGGCGTGGATGCAAATGTAACACTGCACATGAAAATTAAAATCTGTTTAAATTGTACTTTCACATCGCCATACGCGAGCGGCATAACCGCAAAGAGGCAAACACGTAGCGCTGGCCCGGGGGTTGGCATGTGAAGTGAGCAGGGGGCAAAGCCCCCTAGTGACAAAATAAAGCAACCCTGAACCTTGGTAGATTGTTCCTTGCCTTGCACTTATGGCTGCTCAAGTCGAGTCAAGAGTATTTATTGTCATTTCATCCATTTACAGTAGTACAGCATACCGTGAAACGAAAAATGTTCCTCCAGGACCATGGTGCTACCTAAAACACAGGACAACGAACAATCCACGACACATAACATAAAGACACATAATATATAAGAAGGTGCATGTGAGTCAAATGTGCAGCCATATGCAACACTGCAGAACAGAACACATATATCAGATATCAGTCGGAGTGTTCAGGCGTCTGACTGCTTGGGGGAAGAAATTGTTCTACATTCTGGAGGTGAGCTTCGGTACCTTTTTCCCAATGGTAGGAGTGTAAACAGTGAATGTGAGTTGTGTGTTAGATCATTCACAATGCTGGTGGCTTTCCGGATGCAGAATGTGGTGTAAATGTCCATGATGGAGGGAAGAGAGACACTGTTGTAGGGCTTTGCGATCCCTGACCGTGCAATTTCCAAACCAGACAGTGATGCAGTTGCTCAGGATGCTCTCTCTGGTTCCTCTGTAGAATGTTGTTAGAGTAGCTGGTGGAAGATGGGCTTTCCTCAGCCTATGCAGGAAGTAGAGCCGCTGCTGGGCTTTCTTGGCTAAAGAGCTGGTGTTATGGGACCAGGTGAGGTTCTCTGCCAGGTGGACACCCAGGAATTTGGTGCTATTGACGACCTCCACAGTTGAGCCGTCATTGTTCAGTGGCAGATGGTCACTCTTAGTCTTCCTAAAGTCAACGATCATATCCTTTGTTTTGTGTACATTCAGAGACAGGTTATTGGCTTTACACCAGTCCGTTAACCGCTGCACCTCCTCTCTGTATGCTGACTCATTGTTGTTGCTGATGAGACCCACCACAGTTGTGTCATCGGCAAATTTTATGATGTGATTAGAGCTGTGCGTTGCTGCACAGTCAGGAGTCAGCAGTGTGAACAGTAATGGACTGAGCGCACAGCCTTGAGGGGCTCCAGTGCTCAGTGTGGTGGTTCTGGAGATGTTGTTTCCAATCCTGACTGACTGAGGTCTCTCAGTCAGGAAGTCCAGAATCCAGTTACAGAGGGAGGTGTTCAGTCCCAGCAGGCTCAGCTTTTACGTCAGCTGCTGAGGAATGATCGTGTTGAATGCTGAGCTGAAGTCGATAAACAGCATTTGAACACATGTGTCCTTATTGTCCAGATGAGCAAGAGCCAGATGGAGAGTGGTGGCTATTGCATCATCTGTTGAACGGTTCCGGCGGTAAGCAAACTGCAGGGGATCCAGTGAGGGGGGCAGCAGGGTTTTAATGACAAGCTTCTCGAAGCACTTCATAATGATGGATGTGAGTGCAACGGGACAGTAGTCATTGAGGTTGGACACTTTCAACATTTTTGGCACGGAAACTATGGTGGTGGTTTTGAAGCAGTTTGGGACGATGTTGGTGCTCAGGGAGATGTTGAAGATGTCCGTAAAAACGTCTGCCAGCTGGTCTGCACATTCCCTTAGTACTCTGCCAGGAATATTGTCTGGTCCTGCAGCCTTCCATGGGTTGACTCTTCATAGAGTATTTCTCACATCGGCCACAGTCAGATTTAATGCCTGGTCACTAGGAGGAGAGGTGGTCTTCTTCATCACCACGTTGTTCTGTGCTTCAAACCGTGCATAGAAGTTATTCAGCACATCTGGAAGGGAGGCGTCACTGTCACAGGTAAATGGTGTTGTCCTGTAATCCATATTACTAAACGAGAATGGTAAACCGGATATGGACGCAGGGACCTGCCCGTGGACGCAAAAGACATAGTGCGCAAGTGCCACACAAAGCCCCCCCCCCCCCCACCAGAGTGGAACGGGAGAGACTACGCACGTGCGCAGGCGCCACACAAAAAGCGCACCAGAGCAAAATGGGAGAGACTACAAACCATCAGAGTAGGAAACAAAGTAAAACGTCATAAAGAGGTTAAAGAACAGGGACAAACACATGGAGAGCAGATTACAGAACAAAGCTCCCCCTCCCCAGAGTAAAACGAGAGAGACTATGAACCGTCTGACATGCCGCAAGCAGGATAAAGCGAGGTCAGAAATAAAACTCAGAGTAGGAAACAAAGTCAAACTTTATAAAGGGATTAAAGAACGGGGACGAACACATCGAGAGCGGGTTACAGATGATGAAAACTGGAATGCAACAGCTTCAAAAAAACCTAGGCACGAAACACATGCACACCGAGATACAGAATATAAAGGCAGAAACAACGACAGTTAAACGTCCACACCACACAGCGGAGGCAGACCCGGAAGGTGCAGGCGCCTACATCGTGCGTCGGAAGGCACAGTAAAGTACAAAAGGCAAAGGCGCCTACACAGCATGGTAAAAACCGACAAAATACAGAAGGCGCAGGCGTCGCCGCCATATTGTGAGTGGCACTAATGCGTGGTGAAGGCGCAGGAGGAGACATAGTAAAACAAGAGGAGTCAACGCCCCGCCCCAGAGTGAAACGGGACACACTACGGAGTCCTCAAAGGTTCATACATCAAACCCGAGATGGTACGGACACGCGTCTGAAACCGCGGAAGCAAAACTGTCTCGGCTCCAAAACCAAACAGCTCAACAACTAACACAGCTTCGACACCGAGGACAGATCTAATGAACGTGGATGCCTACAACGCGCGTCTCAAACTGCGTAGGCAAAGCAGGCACGGATTCAACACGACACAGCTCGAGTGACCGAGCTACAAACACGCGCCTGCCTGGATATAATTAATGAACGCAGGCGCCTACAACGTGCGTCTGAAATGCCACAGACCAGGCAGGCACTGCTCCAAAAAGAAAGAGCTCGACTAAACGAGATACGAAGTGAAACGGGAAACACTACAGAGTCCGCAGTGCTCCACAATGCACCGCATAATAGTTCGGAAAGAGCTTCGTAGTAACAGTGGGGAGACCCAGAGTGACACGGGCGAACGCTCCGTATTAAACATACGTCATCCTCACACGTCCAAACTATACAGCATAGGTGAATCACATTACAGTGATGCATTATTAACAATACGATAAACATCACAGTATCGCAAACAAATGAAAATTATTACTCGAAAAAGGGAAAAAATATTCACCACGGACCAGGTGTCATTGAAACAAAAGTAGAATAAAGCGAGATCAGAAATGAAAGACAGAGTAGAAAGCAAAGTAAAACGTCATAAACAGGTTAAACGAGGGGGCCAAACACATGGACAGCAGGTTACAGATAATGAAGACCGGAATTCAAAAGCTTCAAAAACAAAAGCTCGACTGACCGAGATACAAACTGAAACGGGAAACACTACGGGGTCCGCAGTAGTCCACAATGCACCGCATAATAGTACGGACGGAGCTCCGTATTAACAGTGGGGGGCCCCAGAGTGACACGGGCGAACGCTCCATATTAAACGTGCGTCAACCTCACACGTGGCTGCCCAGCGGGCACGGGTTCAAAACGCCTGGATGCCTTTCCACAGGCTCTGTGCGTCTTTGTCATGTAGGAAAAGTCCACGGATTCTCTGGGCATGCGCACGCTTTGCTGCTCTGATGGCGCAGGATAGTTTGGCCCTCGCTGTTCTCAGGCCGATTTCCTCACCTTCCCTGAAGGCAGAGTCATGGGTCCTCAGTAGCACACGCACTTCCTCTGTAATCCACGGTTTCTGGTTGGGGCGTGCAGTGATGTACTTGGAGACAATAACATCATCAATGCACTTAGAGATGCAGCTGGTCACTGATGACGTGTACTCCTCCAAGTTGATACAGTCGCTGTTGGTTGTTGCTGATGCTTCTTATAATGTGCAGCGCCTGTGGAGAGTATTGTGACACCTTCACTTTCTTCATATTTTGTAATGTTGCTGCTGTATCAAGCAGGGGGCGCTCTTTCTCCCCTGAGATGTGTCTCTTGATGCAGAAGAGACTAGAGCCAATACCATCCCTTTTGTACCCGTGGCGGAAAGTAATTACAAGAGAAAAATATGGTGCAGAAAGAGATTAATGTATTTAACTTGCTTTAAAAGATAACATTCATTCCTAGAATATAATGCTTAATCCTGTATACATACATATTCAGGCCAGACAGAAGCAAATGGACATCACAGCCAAGTGGGAGAATGCTGACAATCAGAAGTCCCATCCAGCAGCGAGGAATGTCGACAGCATAGTGAGACGCTTCTGACGTTGTGCTGGATATTTGTCGTTATAAGCACTCACATAATTACATATTCATAAACTTCTTGTCAGATATGGGTGACTACCAGAAGAACTGGCTGGTTATTAATACCTTCAACCTGTTCTCATCATTTATCCCTGACTCTGGGTTTTTTCACCATATTGGTCAAGCAGACATCGGCACTTTTTAAAATAACCTGCTTGTATGTCCTTCACATATGTTCTGCCCGTCTCTCTAACTGGACTTATGGCTGTCGTTTGTCCGTCTCTCTGGCAGTCTGTCTCTCAGCTGAATTGCATGGCTTTGAAATAAATTTCACAAGCTTGAAATAAGTTTGTTGGTGTAAGAGCAACTAGAAAATGAATAAATGAAGATGAACTATACAGTACACCTCTCTACTAGATTGACCCAAACTCTAGTGTGCCGTGAAGGTAGACACTGAGGAGAAATCACAACCTTGCAGGGAACCAAAAAATCATTTTCTGATCAGATGGCATAGAAAGTCGGAGCCACTAAAATGTTGGAGATGAACTGTCATCTTCCTCAGACCTTTCAGGACACTTTATGCTCTGCTTTTAACATGGAGGAAATAACGTCATTGTGAAAAGAGATAACAGACAACATCTGAGCGCAGAGCTGAGCCGCAGCTCGCTTACTCCACACCTCTTCCTCCAACTGATGGTGTAAACCTACAGCAACGGAAGTTTTGGGTTTTTTTTCTTTGTGTATTTTTATCAGATTACAAGCTCTGACTGCCCAGACAGTTGCTTCTCGTGAAGTTTACAATGCCCCTGTGCTTATTTACACAAAATGAATTCAGTTAGCGTTGCTGCATTTAATGTTCTCCGGTGACCTTTTCATCAGATTGAACCAACTGAAGCCATTGAAGTGTAATAATATCTGGGAACACAAATGGCCTACTGGGTGGGGAGGCAAAGAATTCAGAAAGGTTACGTAAATTGTTAGACGCCTTCCAAATGTTTTGGCAGACTCACTTGCCACAGGGGCTGGTATGGGTGGCCTGAAGGGGACAAGAACCTCATTTGCTGTTGGGGTTCACTGCCAGGTTAGGCACTGGCACCCCACAAGCAAAGAGTGGGTAAGTGGGCTTGAAAGTGAACAGGTGGACAATGATGATGATAATATTATTATTATTATTATTATTATTATTAGATAGATAGATAGATAGATAGATACTTTATTAATCCCAAGGGGAAATTCACATACTCCAGCAGCAGCATATTGATAAAAAACAATATTAAATTAAAGAGTGATAAAAATGCAGGTATACAGGCAGATAATAATTTTGTGTAATGTTAACGTTTACCCCCCCGAGTGGAACAGAAGAGTCGCATAGTGTGGGGGAGGAACGATCTCCTCAGTCTGTCAGTGGAGCAGGACGGTGACAGCAGTCTGTCGGTGAAGCTGCTCCTCTGTCTGGAGATGATCCTGTTCAGTGGATGCAGTGGATTCTCCATGATTGACAGGAGCCTGCTCAGCGCCCGTCGCTCTGCCACAGATGTCAAACTGTCCAGCTCCGTGCCTACAATAGAGCCTGCCTTCCTCACCAGTTTGTCCAGGCGTGAGGCGTCCTTCTTCTTAATGCTGCCTCCCCAGCACACCACCACGTAGAAGAGGGCGCTCGCCACAACCGTCTGATAGAACATCTGCAGCATCTTATTGCAGATGTTGAAGGACGCCAGTCTTCTAAGGAAGTATAGTCGGCTCTGTCCTCTCTTGCACAGAGCATCAGTATTGGCAGTCCAGTCCAGTTTATCATCCAGCTGCACTCCCAGGTATTTACTGTATAGGTCTGCACCCTCTGCACACAGTCACCTCTGATGATCATGGGGTCCATGAGGGGTCTGGTCCTCCTAAAATCCACCACCAGCTCTCTGTTTTTGCTGGTGTTCAGGTGTAGGTGGTTTGAGTCGCACCATTTAACAAAGTCCTTGATTAGGTTCCTGTACTTCTCCTCCTGCCCACTCCTGATGCAGCCCATGATAGCAGTGTCGTCAGTGAACTTTTGCACGTGGCAGGACTCTGAGTTGTATTGGAAGTCCGATGTATATAGGCTGAACAGGACCGGAGAAAGTACAGTCCCCTGCGGCGCTCCTGTGCTGCTGACCACAATGTCAGACCTGCAGTTCCCGAGACGAACATACTGAGGTCTGTTTGTAAGACAGTCCACGATCCATGCCACTAGGTAACGATCTACTCCCATCTCTGTCAGCTTGTCCCTAAGGAGCAGAGGTTGGATGGTGTTGAAGGCGCTAGAGAAGTCCAGAAACATAATTCTTACAGCACCACTGCCTCTGTCCAAGTGGTAGAGGGATCGGTGTAGCATGTAGATGATGGCATCCTCCGCTCCCACCTTCTCCTGGTATGCGAACTGCAGAGGGTCGAGGGTGTGTTGAACGTGTGGCCTCAGGTTGTGAAGCAGCAGCCTCTCCATGGTCTTCATCACATGTGATGTCAGAGCGACAAGCCGGAAGTCGTTCATCTCACTAGGATGTGATACCTTTGGGACTTTATTATTAATAAATTATTAATATTATTATTATTATATCTAACATGCAAGTAATAATTTCATTGTACTCCTATAGTCGTGGCCAAATGTTTTGAGAATGACACAAATATGAATTTTCACAAAGTTTGTTGCCTCAGTTTTTATGAGGCCAATTTGCATCGACTCCAGAATGTTCTAAAGAGTGATGAGATTAATTAATTGCAAAGTCCCTCTTTGCCATGGAAATGAACTTAATCCCAAAAAAAAACATTTCAGCCCTGCCACCAAAGGACCTGCTGACGTCATTTCAGTGATCCTCTCGTTAACACGGGTGAGAGTGCCGACGAGGACAAGGCTGGAGATCACTCTGTCATGCTGATTGAGTCAGAATAGAGAGGTTCAACTGTTGTGAAGAAGGCTTCAGGGCACCCAAGAAAGTTCAGCAGGCGCCAGGACCGTCTCCTAAAGTTGATTCAGCTGTGGGCACCACCAGTGCAGAGCTCGCTCAGGAATGGCAGCAGGCAGATGTGAGTGAGGCGACGACTTTTGGAGGATGGCCTGGTGTGTCAAGAAGGGCAGCAAAGAAGCCAAGAAAAACATCAGGGACAGACTGATATTCTGGGATTGGACTGCTGAGGACTGCTGGGCTAAATAAAGTCATTTTCTCTGATGAATCCCCTTTCTGATTGCATCTGAAAAAAAAAGAAAAGGTGAGTGGCGCTACCATCAGTCCTGTGTCAGGCCAACAGTAAAGCATCCTGAGACCATTCATGTGTGGGGTTGCTTCTCAGCCAAGGCAGTCGGTTCACTCACAATTTTGCCTAAGACCACAGCCATAAATAAAGAATGGGACCAAAACATCCTGTGAGAGCAACTTTTCCCAACCATCCAAGAACAGTTTGGTGACCAACAAGGCCTTTTCCAGTATGGTGGAGCACCAGGCCATAAGGCAAAAGTGAGAACTAAGTGGCTTGAGGAACAAAACATGGAAATTTGGGGTCCAGGGCCAGGAAACTCCCCATTGAGACCTTGTGGTCAATCCTCAAGAGGCAGGTAGACAAACAAAAACCCACCAATTCTGACGAACTCCAAGCATTGATTATGCAAGAATGGGAAGCTGCCATCAGTCAGGATTGGGCCCAGAAGTTGGTTGACAGCCTGCCAGGGAGAATTGCAGAGGTCCTGAAAAAGAAAGAAGGGAGAACACTGCAAATATGGACACTTTGCATACATTTCATGTCATTGTCAATAAAAGCCTTTGAAACTTCTGAAATGCTTGTAATTCTACTTCAGTACACCATAGAAACATCTGACACAAAGATCGAAAAACACTGAAGCAGCAGACTTTGTGAAAACCAATACTTGTGTCATTCTCTGAACTTTTGGCCACGACTGTACATGTGAGTGTATTGACTGTATGAATCTATAATTATTACAACTCTGAATTCCAAAAAAGTTGGGAAGTATAGAACATGTTAATAAAAACGTAAAGAAGTGATTTGTAAATTTACTTTGACCTTGACAGTACAAAGACAAAGTGTTTCAGTCATGTTCACACATCTATATATATAATTCACTAAGCCGCCGACAAGTAGCCACCCATGGAAAGCACGCAAGATAGCCACGCCCACCAACTCTAAGACCATTGGATACGATGACAACTCACCGAGCCACACCCACCACCTCGGACACAGCACCTCACAACACAGGGCGTCATTCACGTTCGTCTCTGCTAGACTCCAAATGCACCTCTGAGCCACGTTGACTTTTCATTATTCTTTTCGGTTATGACGCACGCACCACCATCGCAAACTGTTTTGCACGCCATGGTCTTAGAGTTGGTGGGCAGGTCTTCGTGAGTTGCTCTTGCGAGCGGGTGCACATGACCAGGCAGTGTGTATGCTTTGAGAACGAGGGTGGACGCAGCAGGACCATGTAAGAAGAGGCATGTTTGTCACGGATGTGAATCGCTAAATGAGCAAGCGACGGCGGTCTTCCAATTGTCAGTCACGGACAATTGTATGTTTCCCTCTCAAAACACAATGAAGGAAGCAGCCTTTAAAAACCAATAAGCCCTGTGCCTCTGTTTCATTAGCGTCTCACCTGCTTCAGCTGACCTTCTACACAAGCTGTGTGGGTGGGTGGGTGGGTGTTAGTTAATTAGTTACTCAAAGGATTTCAAGATTTACTATGCACAAGCGGCAACACTGCAAAAGCAGCCCAAACCAGAAAAGACGGCTGGCAAAAAGTGGCCGACAAATTAAACGCGTGTGCATTGTACTTACTTAAACCAGCGTTACGGATTTTGCAAATGTTCATTTTTTTCCCTCCTTTTAGACAACTGTGTTTTTCCGGAAGTGTTCAGCCATCAATAAATAATTATGCGGCGTATGCCTGCAGGAACACGTGCAGCGAGCGAGAGAGAGAGTGACACACACACACACATACAGGCGCGCACGCGATACAGAGAGAGCTGGACACATAATAATAATACTTCGTTACATTGATATAGCGGTGTTCTCAGTATTCAAAGTGCTATCCAGACAGGGAGGAACCAGGAAGCGAACCCACAATCTTCCAGAGTCTCCTTACTGCAAAGCAACAGCACTACTACAGTGCCACAAGGCAGTTAAAGAATGCACCGGGCTCGATTTTGTTTTCACTTCTGTTTACAGCGATCGTGTCGGGCCCTGTGCCTCTGTTTCATTAGCGTCTCACCTGCTTCACCGATGCAGGCCCTGCAACAGTCGAGACGCTCTCTCAGCAGCTGACCTTCTACACAAGCTGTGTGGGTGGGTGGGTGTTAGTTAGTTAATTAGTTACTCAAAGGATTTCAAGATTTTATATGCACCAGCGGTAACACTGCAAAAGCAGCCCAAACCAGAAAAGACGGCTGGCAAAAAGTGGCCGACAAATTAAACGCGTGTGCATTGTACTTACTGAAAGCAGTGTTACGGATTTTGCAAATGTTCATTTTTTTCCCTACTTTTAGGCAACTGTGTCTTTCCGGAAGTGTTCAGCCATCAATAAATAATTATGCGCCGTATGCCTGCAGGAACACGTGCAGCAAGCGAGCGCGCGGGAGAGAGAGCGCTGGACACATAAGAATAATAATACTTCGTTACATTGATATAGCGGTGTTCTCAGTATTCAAAGCGCTATCCACACAGGGAGGAACCGGGAACCAAATCCACAATCTTCCACAGTCTCCTTACTACAAAGCAGCAGTACTACTACAGAGCCACAATGCAGCTAAAGAATGCACCGGGCTCGATTTTGTTTTCACTTCTGTTTACAGCGATCGGGTCGTAAATAGCATTGTTGCAATGTTACTTTTCTTGGTGGCTTATTACATTACGGATGTTTCACATGTTCATTTTTTCCCCTGTGCTTAAAAGACATTAAAAAAGTGTTTCTCAACTGTGACTCCGGAACCTCACAGTACGCAAGCTATATTAAGCGTCAACAACGAAGACCCGCTACACCTTAATCTACAAGTACTGACAACTGTGTCGTTCAGGAAGTGTTCACCCATCAATACATAATTATGCAGCGTCTGCCACGCCGCGGGTTGGCTAGTAAGTTATAAACCATCAAGGAGTTTAGAATAAGAATATTTTTAAAAGCAAAAAAGGGATTTGAAACAAACAAATTTAGATAGAGAAGCGATCACATGGATGAACTTTTAAACCTGTCACATCGTTAGCCAGAGTTCACGACCTCTGAGGACATGCCCCTGACAACATGAGAGCTGCCCTAACAACGGGAAGACAAAATAGCCGTGATCGTGAGTAATTCAAAATGGTGGCAAAAATGGCATAAATATTTTAATACTAATAAAAAATAAGCAATCCAAAGTTCATGGCCTCCGAGGACACGCCCCTGACAACACGGAAGCTGCCCTAACAACGGGAAGACAAAATAATGGCAATCGTCAGTAATTTGAAATGGCAGCGAGAACGGCACAAATATTTTAATACAAAAAATTAAAAAAGCCAAATTCACATCCTCTGCCTCCGACAACAGGGGAGCGGCCCTAATGATGTGAAGACCAAATGGCGCTGATCGTGAGTAGTTCAAATTGGTGGCAAAAATGTCATAAATATTTTAATACTAACAAAAATAAGTAATCTGAAGTTCACGGCCTTTGAGGACACGCCCCTGAAAACACGGGAGCCGCCCTAACAACAGGAAGACAAAACTGCTGATTACGAGTAATTCAAAATGGCGCCAAAAGTGGCACAAATAGTTTAATGCCAACAAAAGTAACCTCAGCCTTTGAAAACACGGGAGCTGACATAACGACAGGAAGACAAAATAGTATCATTTGTGAATAATTCAAAATGGTGGCGAAAACATCACAAATGTTTTAATATGAACAAAAGTAAACAAGCCAAAGTTGACGACCTCTGAGGGCACACCCCTGATAACACGGGAGCCGCCCTACCAACGGGAAGACAAAATGGCAGTGATTATGAGTAATTCAAAATGGTGGTGAAAACGTCCCATGTGTTTTGATATAAACAAAAATTAAGTAAAATAAAATTTTAAAAATGAATTTTAATCTATACTAATTAATAAAAGGCAAAGCCCTCACTGACTCACTAACTGACTGACTGACTGACTGACTCACTCACTCATCACTAATTCTCCAACTTCCAATGTAGGTGGAAGGCTGAAATTTGGCAGGCTCATTCCTTACAGCTTACTTACAAAAGTTAGGCAGGTTTCATTTCGAAATTCTACGCGTAATAGTCATAACCGGAACCTGTTTTTTGTCCATATACTCTAATGGAGGAGGTGGAGTCACGTATCGCGTCATCACGCCTCCTACGTAATCACGTGAACTAAAAACAAGGAAGAGATTTACAGCACGAGTCAAACGCGGGACCGAAGGTAAATGACATTAATTTTTGAGTGTCTTTTAATACTGTGTAAGCATACATATTAACACATGTGCAATTAAACGTGTGCATTTACGGGGTGATTTGTCAGGCTTAAAAGCTCGCCTTTTCTTAAAAAGGTAAATGCAAACTGTTTTCATTCTGAAGGGCACAAACCACGTTAAATTTCAGATGTTAAACGCGCAAAAATGTCGGTACACCAGATAAATAAGTGCAACATATTATCAGTTGTATTGCATGCTTACAATACATATAGAAATGTGTTAATCGTTAACTAATATTATGGGATGGTGTTTTTCGACTTGCGCCTTGATTTAAACGATTGCATTTCTTGGTGGGTTTGCGTAGCTTATTGTCAATATCTCTACACCTCTTTTTAAGACTTAATTTAAAAAGGTTTTCTTTTCTTCTTAATTAAAATTTAAAAGCAATACTTCACCGCTGCGAAGCCCCTCTAGCGCTGACGTCCGAGGTTCGATTACCGTAAGCGAGTGCAGTGAGTGTGTACGCCTGATGAGCCAAGAATAAGGAGGAAAGACGTGTCGCGTACTCTTTGCATTATTTGACAGTAAACTATTTTCAACCATTCTATGATCTGCTTCTCACAACTGAAGGCACCGTGGCTGATGTTACCTGACTTGCTGGCCAACCATAAGCGTTACCTGGTAGGTAACCAGCCCCTCACTTCACTCCCTTACGGGAATCGAACCTCGGGACGTCAGCGCTAGAGGCGAAGCCCCTAAAATTGCGCCACGGCGTGTGGTTCGTTTATTTGACAACATGTAGATCGGGGTAATTACATTCACGGCATTCGTAGTCTGATTCACAATCTGATTGTATGGGTGGTTACCTACCAGGTAACGCTTATAGTTGGCCACCAAGTCAGGTCAGTGATCACTCGAGTGAAGGCAGCTTCACAAAAAAACAGATCCTTAACAAACTGTTATTAGTATATTTTCCCTCAATTTAAAAAGGTTTTCTTTTCTTCTTGATAAAAATTTAAAAGCGGTACTTCACTGGTGCGACGCGCGTGGATTTGACCGACTGACACATACAGACATATTCATGAGTGCAGGTACTTCGGAAAGAAAGCACTGTGTAAACCTAAAGTTTAAATTAAGTTCATAGACCTACAAAAGGTTGCCATTGATTTGAAGCAAGATTGCTTTTCTCCTGTACAACTATACGTTGCATTCTCAAGAGTGTGCTTGCACAGCTTCAGATATATATATATATATATATATATATATATATATATATGTAAGCTTATAAGTACTGCCTTACTTCTCTTTAAGAAAGGATGTCTTCCTGGGTTTGCGTAGCTTATTGTCAATATCTTTACACCTTTTTTTAAGACTTACTGACTGAAACGGGCTTTCACGAAAAAAGTTAGGGCTTTGCTACAGGATACACCCTCCACAAGTTAAGCAAGTAAAAATAAATTATATATTTCTGTTTTATTTAAACCTTTTAAGTTCGTATGCATAGCCCCATTTGGCTGTTTTAGTTTTTTTTTTCTTTCTTCAGTAATATTTAATCTCCTTAAAGAAAAGCAACATATGCATTTTACTTTTTTTGTATCTCTTTAGTAATATTTTAGTGTAAAAGGATAACCAGTATTTAAACCTTTTATGTTACTTTATAAATTTATTTTACACAATGTTGAAAAATTAATAAGAAAGCTACATATTTTGGCAGCTGCTGCTTTAATTTTCAATGAAATGAAAAAAGCTCTCCAAGAGAAAACCTCAATGAAGAAGAAACAGTTTGCACTATCTAAAAAGGAGAAACCCTCATTTATAAAGGTTTGCTGCAGATGACTTAACTGAAAATAAATTAATAGTTCCTATGTGTATAATACATATTTATCTATTTGACTTATGCCTTTATTCCAGCAACTTGCAACATCTGAGGTACAATTTGTTACATTACTTTTGTTTTTTGCAGCACAGGCAGGTGAAGTGACTTCCTCAGGGTCACACAGTGGTGTCAGTACCAGGATTTGAACTGACAAGCTCCGGGTTTACTGAAATATTACTGAAGAATGAAAAAAAATGAAAACGGGCAAATAGGGCTATGCATACAAATGTCCATCCATCCATTATCCAACCCACTATATCCTAAATACAGGAGCCAATAAGTAGATATGTATATATACAGTATATATATATATATATATATATATATATATATATATATATATATATATATATGTGTGAATGTATGTATGTATGTATATATGTATGTCTATATTTATATGTATATATATATATATATGTAGATATGTAAATTTGTATATGTATATATATATGTATATGTGGATGTGTATATGTATATACTGTATATGTATATGTAGATATGTGTATATGTAGATATGTGTATATGTAGATATGTGTATATGTATATATGTTTATGTATATATATGGTTACATAACCTCTTTAACACACTTCTTCTCCGCTGCGAAGCGCGGGTATTTTGCTAGTTTAATAAAATTATAACTAATGTCGGAATGGTTTTAAGATATGCCTCCATTCTGAGTGGTAGATCTCTAAATATAGATTCGAATAACAGAGACAAAAAAAGGTTTAAGAACCACTGGTATAAAGAAAACATCAAATGCTTATGTTTGGGGGGCACACACAAGATCAAAACCCACAGAGGCTTGTCCGAACTGAACAGGTGTGCCAGTGAAAACTCCCTGCCTAACTTCCGCCAGATACAGTATTCCTGCATGTCAAGTGGAGCACTTTCAGGTGGCCAAGGCTGGTTTTCTTGTAGACGTGCCAGTTTCTACAAGCAGGTTCCTTTGCGTTTTTAGTTTTCCATCGAGTTTGCTCCCCACACTGCTGCACTCTGCAAACATGTCGTTAGTGTTTGCTGTCTTATATTATGTGGACTTGAACTTGTAATTGGCTCTGATCGTTTGTGCTTTTCAGCCTTACTTTTTCTTTGCCCAGAAATTTACAGTGGTGTCTCGTTTTTTGAACGATTCTAACTTCGAACATTCCAGAGTTAACACACTAAATTCATGAGAAATATGATCTGGAGTTTGAACGATGCCTCTAAGTTCGAACTGTGCATGCAGTGAAAAAAATACAGCAACAGGTGGTACTTATGCAGACCCCCAGCCACCATCACCATCAACCTTCTCCTACCGGAGTCTACAGTCCTGTCCTGCTGGTGTACTGTGCAGCCTGCTAACTCGATAACTGTATCTGGAATGAGTGACTGTAATTAGAAGTATGGAACTGTCCTTAACGATCTTATTCGCTGCAACCTGTAGCTTCAATTTCTCCATCTTATTTGGGGGGATCTTGCATTGGTAAGAAAAATACTGGGAAGAGGCAGCTGGTGTGGCCGCCTTCGTACCCTCGCCAGCACGCCAGCCCTGCCTTCTGTCCTCCCTGCTTCTGCCTCCTATCCCTGCGCCGTCTCCATCTCTCCTACGGTGGGGATGGTAATCCATGTGGAGCCCTGACTCCTGGCTATGTCCACCGGGAAGTCATAGAAGTGGAGAAACTCAGCAGTAAATTCCGCTCGCTGCACAGTCGTATTTTTAGGAGATCGTGTCGACTGTGGATGTTATACGGCCAGCAAGATGTCAATATGATGAACAGCAACACATACACAAAAGGACAAACAAAGCGGAAGGAAAGAGCACCGAGACACGGCGTCTATGTGCGTCGCCATATATTTCATTTTATTATACAGTATTTATGTATTGTTTTCATGTTTTAATTTATTATTTAGGACTATTAATTGTGTTATTTTTACCATAAATTATGTGTATTTGCTGTTAATGTTGTTTGAAATGGGTATTGTTTAGGGTCTGGGAACGGATTAATTCACTTTCCATTATTTCTAATGGGGAAAATCGATTTGGACTTCGAACTATTCAGAGTTCAAACGGCCTCTTGAAAAGAATTAAGTTTGAAGAACAAGGCGCCACTGTATGTCGTAGGCTAACTGATGATGCCAGTTTGGGGAACTTTAGGGTTTGTGAGGTTTTCACTCTTAATATGTACAACATACAACAGACTCTGCTCTAACACCAGGCACTTACTGTTGTTACTTTCAATGTTATATTTGAAAAACTCCCGTACGACTCTTTGTCATTTTCTTCCCACCATGTTGATCACTGATGCCATCTTAGTTGGAGAAGCCTTATACACTGAATTTCACCACATACAGGGCAGGCCTGGAGTTTTATGAAAATTGCAAAATTTAATTCAACCGTGTTCTTACTGATCATGAAAACTGAAAATATATTCAGTTAGTCTTTCCAGCTACTGCAAGCACTTCTCATCACTTCAGTTTATCTCAGTTTGGTTAATTGTTTCAGTTCAGTTTATGAAAGTGTTTTTTCATTCATAGTTTTTGACTTCGATTTCATTTTGGTTTATGATAATAACCTTTATCTCCACTAAGCATTTGTGAGAAAGTTGTAGAAGATATCCGCAATCTTGGACAACATGAAACACCCAGCACTGGCTTAAATAACAGCACTGCCACAATGTCACGTGGTATTACTGTTGGGACTGCAATGAGTCGACATGTTTGGCAACAGATACCCAAAACGGAGGCAACCACTAAAAAAACAATCATAAAAAAATCGGGAGTGGTCTCCCCTCGACTTTCTCGTATACTCAGATATGGGGATGAATATTTGAGGAGTAAACCGCAAAACAATGATTATATTTTTATATTATGTACATTAAGGAACCATCAACAATAAATCAAATCAAATTAATAATATATTGAACAATTATTATAAAAGTCAATTTGAATAATTCGGACTCTGCAGCTGCATGAATAAAAGGTAAAGTACCACTTCCAGTCAGCGGAAATAGCCCAAACGTTTGTAGAAATCTACGTTTTGTACCTAATACCTGTATGCAAAATTTGGTTGACGTAAGTGAAAGTGTACTCAAGTTATTTTTTACATACACACACACACACACATACAGACATAATTCCAGAAATGGTATTTTCGGACTCGGGAGGTCTAAAATGTCGTGATTCATCAAAAATCTTGAAATCAAATTTTTGGACGATTACACTACTTTCTCTACACTTCGTATACGAGAAAGTAAAAAACACAGAAAGCTGGCCCATTGGTCCCCCTTGGAAATGTGAACAGGCATACTGTTGTTATAATAAGGGTCGCCAATGTGGTCCGAACTGACAGTACACACAGATATGCGTACATTTACTACCTCCAAGAATAGGGACATGCTGGTGCCAAGTATCGGTGTGTACCGGCCTGCTCTAAGCACTGACTTTACCCCATCTCCTTGCCTGAAACTAAAGTCGCACTGAATAGGACTTAAAAATAACAGGGGTCCTCTGGCAATAATTGCTTTACCACATGTTCTGGAGTAAAACTAATCCCATCTAAAGTAATCAGAGTAAACCCCTTCCATTACTGTCAACCTGTTGCTGACCTATGAGAGTCGACTTCCAGGCTACATGGCTGCCCAGAAGTCTGCACATTCATCCTTGACTGTGTGTAAAATCCCAAGGCATCTTTATGTGTTGGTGCTTGTGTTCAGTCAAAATCTCATGTGAATGTGTCATGAAATGTCTTCATGTGTAGATAAATTTCCCTGGGGACATTTAAAGACCTATCTATCTATCTATCTATCTATCTATCTATCTATCTATCTATCTATCTATCTATCTATCTATCTATCTATCTATCTATCTATCTATCTATCTATCTATCTATCTATCTATCTATCTATCTATCTATCTATCTATCTATCTGTTGTCACACATGTGTGAATAGGTGACAGCTAAAGGGCTTCAGTAATTGTAATACCACATCAGACCAGGGGGCGGCAGGATGCACTGACTGTCTCAGTTTAGTTTCTGGGAAATCCCGCCAGGTTCTGGCGCCTTTGATGATGTCACTTCTGGTCCCGATGGTGTCACTTCCGGCCTTCGATGATGTAATTTCCGTTCCTGATGACATCATTTCAGGTTCCAATGCATTTGATTGTGTCATTTCTGGTCTCCATCAAACCCCAATGACATCACTTCCGGTCGCGACAACGTCAAACAACTCTGTTTGAAATCTCAACCTTTTGTAGCCAGAAGATAAAGAATATCTATCTATCTATCTATCTATCTATCTATCTATCTATCTATCTATCTATCTATCTATCTATCTATCTATCTATCTATCATATAGTGCCTTTCACATATCTATCTATATATCCTGGGGGAGGTATTTAGCAGCCCATGGTTGCTCCCCCAGAACATACGCCGAAGGGGCATCCCGGCTGGCTGTCCGTCACATTATCTATTATATTGTGCCTTTCATCTATCTATCTATCTATCTATCTATCTATCTATCTATCTATCTATCTATCTATCTATCTATCTATCTATCTATCTATCTATCTATCTATCTATCTATCTATCTATCTATCTATCTATCTATCTATCTATCATATAATGCCTTTCATATCTATCTATCTATGACTTGCCGGGTCACCCCTTCAACGTATGTCCCGGGGGAACGATCATGGACTACTCAATACCTCCCCCGGGACGCTTGGTGGCAGCCTCCCGGGCTTATGATGGGCCCTCAGTTTCCTGCAGGGCTCCATGGGAGATCCTTCACAGCCCTTTTGGGATCTGGGGTGGCCGCCAGGGGGAGCTGCATGGATCCCGGAGTCCTGCTGGAAACTGAGGGCCCATCGTCAGCCTGGGAGGCTGCCACCAGGGAGGCAGCCTCACCCGGAAGTGCAGTTGGAACCAGGTGGTTAAGCACCTGGAACACTTCTGGGTGGGCTATAAAGGGGGACAAGGTTGCCTGGGAGGAGTGGTGGTGAAGAAGAAGAAAGTGCTTGGTGTGATTTAGTGTGCTTTGGGACTGTGTTGTGGCTGGAGGGATTATGGGGAAAACATGCCGTCCAGCTGAAGAAAAATAAATATTTGTTTTATTTTACACATGCCTCCCGTGTCCAATCTGTGTCGGGTCGGGCGCTATATAGAGTCCCTCTTACACTATCTATCAATCATATACAGTGGGGGAAAATAAGTATTTGATCCCCTGCTGAATTTGTAAGTTTGCTCACTTACAAAGGAATGAACAGTCTCTAATTTTGATGGTAATTTCATTTTAATGGAGAGAGAGAGAAAATATCAACCAAAAATCCAGAAAAAACACGTTACATAAAAGTTATAAACTACACGGGAGGATGTTCACTGGCAAACTTAAGATGGGCCTGTACATGTGCCTGCTTGAACATCAGGACCTTGCGGGTGCTGCAAGATTTCAATCCATTACGCCGTAGTGTTTTACCAATGGTGTTCTTGATGACTGTGGTGGTCCCAACTGCCTTCAGATCTTTAACAAGCTCCTCCCGTGTAGTTTTGAGCTGACCCCTCACCTTTATCATGATCATCCTCACCCCACCCTCACCTCTTGTGATTGATGGTCATTTTATATTTCTTCTATCTCTGATTAATCGCACCAACAGTTGTCACCTTCTCACCAGGCTTCGTACTGGTGGTCTTGTAGCCCATTCTAGCCTTGTGGAGGTCTTGTCCCTGACGTCCTTTCTCAGATCTCTGGTCTTGTCCATGGTGGTGGAGAGGATGGAATGGAAGAAATTGATTCTGTGGACAGGTGTGCTTTATATAAATAACGAGTTGAGATCAGGAATTGATTGATTGATCGATTGATTGATTGATTGATTGTTTGATTGATCGTAATCTGTGTGCCACACAGCCAACCTGTGGGAGCCAGAAATCTGGCTGGGTTATAGGGGATCAAATCCTTATTTCTCTCAATGACATGCACATTAATTTATAACTTTTATGTTATGTGTTGTCCTGCGGTGGGTTGGCACCCTGCCCAGGATTGTTTCCTGCCTTGTGCCCTGTGTTGGCTGGGATTGGCTCCAGCAGACCCCCGTGACCCTGTGTTCGGATTCAGCGGGTTGGAAAATGGATGGATGGATGGATGGATGGATGTTATGTGTTTTTTTTTTATTTTTGGTTGATATTCTGTCTCTCTCCATTAAAATGAAACGACCATAAACATTCGAGACTGTTCATTGCTTTGTAAATCAGCAAACTTACAAATTCAGCAGGGGATCAAATACTTATTTCCCCCACTGTAGTACCTTTTCTGTCTATCTGTGTATCAATCTCTCTGTCTGTCTGTCTGTTTATCGCGCTGTCACTACGCCTTCTTTTGAAAACAGCAAATCTGTGATTACAGTCATACAGCAGTGGGCTTAGTAAAGCACAAAGGGCACAGCCTAATCCTGGCACAGAGTTGGTTTCTCTGAGAAAGACGTTATTTTATGGTTGTTTTCCCAGGAGGCTGAAGTTTCACTTTCACATGAGAGCTGAGCTGTTTAAAGCTCTGTTGATGTATCTGGTACGGACAAAAGAGAGCGGCCACGTTATCTTATATGTGTGTGTGCCCCTTTAATATGAAAGTCTCAGGCTGCTGGCCCACATTTATACCCAGCAGGTCGCATCAAATACATTTTGGGTTCTGCTGTGTAATCCATCCACCCATCCATCCATTATCCAACCCGCACAGGGTCATGGGGGTCTGCTGGAGCAAATCCCAACCAACACGGGGTGCAAGGCAGGAACAAATCCCCTGGCAGGGCGCCAGCCCAACGCAGGGCAGACGCACACACACAGGACAATTTAGGATCACCATTGCACCTAACCTGCATGTCTTTGGACTGTGGGAGGAAACCCACGCAGACACGGGGAGAACATGCAGACTCCACGCAGGGAGGACCCGGGAAACTAACCCATTGGTCTCCTTACTGTGAGACAGCAGCACTACCAACTGCACCACCATGCTGCCAGAGTAACTCATCCACCTGTAAATGTCTACTTCAATCGGGGACCATCTAAGAAAAGCTTGGGTTGCTGCTAGAAGACGTGTTGGTGAGGCCAGCAGGGGGCGCTTACCCTGTGGTCTGAACGCAGATCCCAATGGCCCACTGCAGTGATAGGGACACTGTGCTGTGAAACTGGTGCTGTCCTTTGGATGAGGCTTAAAACCGAGGTCCTGACTTTCTCTGCTCATTAAAGATCTCTGGTCATCCTTCATAAAGAGTAGGGTATATCCCAATGTCCTGGCTAAATTGCCCACCACAGCCTAGTCCAGCGATTCTCAATCTTTAAGTATTTGTGACCCGAGTTTTCATAAGTTTTAATCGTGCCCCCCTGACTTTTTTTGAAAGGAGCCCACTAATACCAATTTGTTCTTTTTTAATTAATGATATACAGTGGCACCTCGGTTTGCGAGTAACTTGGTTTACGAGTGTTTTGCAAGACGAGCAAAAATTTTTAATAAATTTTGACTTGATAAACGAGCGAGGTCTTGCAATACGAGTAGTATGTATACGCTTTGTCTGCTGAGCGTCATGTGATCACAACTGAGCTGATGGTTCTTCTCTCTTGCTGCGGGATTGTGGGCAATCGTCTCCTATTCTCCGTCTGAGTCGGCGTGCCTCACTCATATAGTCAACATCCATACAAGCGTATAATGTTTACTACCGCATTAGCATTGTGACTGGGTGTGCGCGCGCGCGCGTGTATGTGTGTGTGCACGCGCGCGCTCGTGTTGTGTGTGCATGTGCTTGCACGCGCGCCCCTGTCTGCTGTGACATGCGAGTCCCCGTTTTGCACCCCAAAACACGAAGCTGAGTCTCAGTACTTTAGCAACACCAGCGTTATTCAGCTTGAAACAGCAACAGCGCGGTTATTTATTGTAGCGGGATCTGCTACTCTCCTATACACAGACACAGCAGTCAGGCAGGGCCCTGCGCATTTATAATGTTCCTTGTTCCTTGTATCACCCATTGAGGGCAGGCGCTTATAGCATGTCCGCGATCTTTTCGGTTTCGCTTTTACGGCGAACTGCTACAGCGCTGGGAAACTACGATTGCTTTGGGACGCTCTTCCGCATGTCGTCCCGTTGGGTGCAATCCCACAAGAGTTTAGAAACTCACTCACACCAGCCATGATTCTTTTCAAAGGTAAAGTGCAGGTTAATTTGTTTTATGTATTTTTACTTTATATTTTGTATTAATCATTTTATATGAATAGTTTTGGGTTGCGGAACAAATCATCTGAGTTTCCATTATTTCTTATGGGGAAATTCACTTTAATATACGAGTGCTTTGGACTGCGAGCACGTTTCCAGAACGAATTATACTCGCAAGCCGAGGTTCCACTGTATCATAGATGCATATTTTATGATACCTACTTAACTTTTATCGACATTTATCTAACTCTGTATTCATTTTTCTAGGATCAGAATGTAGTTTAAGTTAATTTGTTTTGGTTTCAATAGATATATTTTTCATATTTTCGGAGTGGTGGCTCTGAGGTTAGAGATCTGCACTGGCAATCGGAAGGTTGCCGGTTCGAATCCCGTAAATGCCAATAGGGACTCTGCTCTGTTGGGCCCTTGAGCAAAGCCCTTAACCTGCAATTGCTAAGCCCTTTGAGTAGTGAGAAAATCGCTATATAAATGCAAAGAATTATTATTTTATTATTATTATTATTTTCGATTCTTCTTTTCTTTTTTTCACATCTTCGTGCCCCCCTTTTTATTACTTCACGCCCCCCTAGGGACTCCCCCAGACACTCATCAGAGGCTATAGGAGGACAGCGTCTAGAGGCTGTTAGATTTACAAGAGGAGGCTCAACTAAGTATTGATGTCATATCTCTGTTGGGGTGCCCACATTTATGCACCTATCTAATTTTGTTATGATGCATATTGCATAATTTCTGTTAATCCAATAAACTTAATGTCACTGCTGAAATATTGTTTCCATAAAGCATGTCATATATTAAAAGGAAGTTGCTACTTTGAAAGCTCAGCCAATGAGAAACAAAAATCCAAAGAATTAAGAGGGGTTCCCAAACTTTTTCATATGACTGTATATATAAAATCCAACCTCCATCTGTCTGTCTGTCTGTGTGGTACAGCGGGTACACAGCTCAAAATTGAAAAGGCCAGTTTTAATAGATAATAGAGGGGGGCATGGTAGTGTGGCCAGAGCGCTTCCCGGGTGATTCATGATGCGGGTGGTCCTCGCTTAAGTGCACAGGTGAGGAGTTGTCCACATCCATGATTGAACCTGGGAGCTGCTTATCGCCACACCCGATCCACATCCCCGTAATATATAATAGAAGCGCGAGGCGGATGGAGGGGGACAACAAAGGACAGAACGGGAACGGAGGTTGAAGGGAGCGGCAGTTGAGGAGGCTTTGGGCGTGTTGAGCGCCTTGGCTGCTGGGGAGAGAACCCAAGTCTCGGTCCGGCTGGAGCCTTACATAGCCGGGGATCAGAAGGCTACCGGACCAGAATAGGAGGGAGCTGCGTTTGCTGGTAGGGCGACTCCCCTGTTGCAAGACCCGTATGGGAGAAGCAGGGGAGCCGCCAGCAGGAAGAAGAAAGCACCGGAGTTTTAAGATAAGACACTGTTTCCAGCCATTGTTTTAACCTCGTTTTTAAAAGGATTTATTTATTGGATTTTAACCTCCACAGTTCACCTGTTTTAATGGATTATTTATTTAAGAACTATTTGGAGACACTGCACTTTTTTGTTTGGACGCTGTTTTTGGTTTTGTTTTTAAATAAAAGCACTTTACACTTTACATCGCCTTGCTTTGTTGTTGATGTCTTCACTGTCTAGCTCATCGGTGACATTACCGACAGTGTCGGGTTTGAGAGCTCCCCAGAAGCCAGGTGGGAGCATGGAGCAGAACCCTCATCGTCACAGTCTGCTTTTCACAAGAGAACTACTTAATGGATTTACCGTATATATACTCGCAGATAAGTTCTCCTGAGGATGAGTCAGGGCTTGATTTTATTGTATAATTTCTGGTATTTTATATTGTCGATCGTATAAGTCGATTGTGGTAAACTCACGCTATTGGTCCAAGAGATTATGATATGCTAACACCCACCTGAGAGACTAACCACGGATCACACGGCCTTTTGTTTTCTATGTGGTTGCGGCAGTGCGCTGTATCGGCGTGTGCTGATAACCTCTCACTCTCTTTATTGTGCCTACGTGACCACACGGTGATACCCAAACTATTCTGAAGTGACGATTGCTCTGCAAAGTATTGGCTTTGGGGGGTGATTACCTGTGCACCTCAGTATTTTTTGTTTTATTTTTTGTGTCACAATAAAAAAAATATTTTGCACCTACAAAGTGGTAGGCATGTTATGTAAATCAAATGATGCAAAATCCCCCAAAAATCCATTTTGATTCCAGGTTGTAATGCGACAAAACAAAACAAACACCAAGGGGGACGAATACTTTTGTAACATACTGTATATAAAACAAACAAACAGACAACATCCCGCCAGTCCCACCAAAGACCTTCTGACTGGACTGAGAGCTGCTGCTGTTGACCCCAGCTTGTAGGTGACAGTCAAACGTGGTCAAATCAGCTCAGTTGTGCTGCAGGTTTACATTTAAAGACATTGATATTCGAACAGAGCTGGTCCACCGATCCAACATGCTCATTCAGGTTTGCTCGTTCTGATGTCCCCCTAATTAGACCAACAGCATTCTAGCGTCAGAATATGTGAAACTTTTTTTAGTGTGCTAGAAGTAAATGCAAAGTGTATACAGGAGTCATCAAGGCATTGATGGTGGTCAACAACAGAGGGACAACATTTGCCCATTTGAGAGATGCTATACTTGCAATGCATTGCTAAAGGCTGATTTAACACAAAGTCTACATTTGCAGGCCTGTTGCTATGTTGATTGTTTAATTTCAATTAAGATAATATTGAACTTTATTTGTTCCCATGCATCATCTGTTGGAATTGCAAATGCAATGCATATGTCTCCTGCGGTGGGTTGGCACCCTGCCCGGGATTGGTTCCTGCCTTGTGCCCTGTGTTGGCTGGGATTGGCTCCAGCAGACCCCTGTGACCCTGTGTTTGGATTCAGCGGGTTGGAAAATGGATGGATGGATGCATATGTCTCTAGGATGTGCCATTTGGTATGGGATTCATAAAAGCAAAGTTAATGTTTGTGATGCAGCATCCGTTGGAATGACAAATGCAATTCATTTTATTACTACAAATGTTTGTGATGTGCCATTATTATTATTGCTGTTGTTGTTTTTGTTGTTGTTGGATTATTATCTGTATTGTAGCCAATAATTTTTTTTCCCTAGTGTTTATGACCGTTCAGCAACCAAACTACAGTAATCCCTCCTCCATCGCGGGGGTTGCGTTCCAGAGCCACCCGCGAAATAAGAAAATCCGCGAAGTAGAAACCATATGTTTATATGGTTGTTTTTATATTGTCATGCTTGGGTCACAGATTTGCGCAGAAACACAGGAGGTTGTAGAGAGACAGGAATGTTATTCAAACACTGCAAACAAACATTTGTCTCTTTTTCAAAAGTTTAAACTGTGCTCCATGACAAGACAGAGATGACAGTTCCGTCTCACAATTAAAAGAATGCAAACATACAGTGGTGTGAAAAACTATTTGCCCCCTTCCTGATTTCTTATTCTTTTGCATGTTTGTCACACAAAATGTTTCTGATCATCAAACACATTTAACCATTAGTCAAATATAACACAAGTAAACACAAAATGCAGTTTTTCAATGATGGTGTTTATTATTTAGGGAGAAAAAAAATCCAAACCTACATGGCCCTGTGTGAAAAAGTAATTGCCCCCTTGTTAAAAAATAACCTAACTGTGGTGTATCACACCTGAGTTCAATTTCCGTAGCCACCCCCAGGCCTGATTACTGCCACACCTGTTTCAATCAAGAAATCACTTAAATAGGAGCTGCCTGACACAGAGAAGTAGACCAAAAGCACCTCAAAAGCTAGACATCATGCCAAGATCCAAAGAAATTCAGGAACAAATGAGAACAGAAGTAATTGAGATCTATCAGTCTGGTAAAGGTTATAAAGCCATTTCTAAAGCTTTGGGACTCCAGCGAACCACAGTGAGAGCCATTATCCACAAATGGCAAAAACATGGAACAGTGGTGAACCTTCCCAGGAGTGGCCGGCCGACCAAAATTACCCCAAGAGTGCAGAGACGACTCATCCGAGAGGTCACAAAAGACCCCAGGACAACGTCTAAAGAACTGCAGGCCTCACTTGCCTCAATTAAGGTCAGTGTTCACGACTCCACTATAAGAAAGAGACTGGGCAAAAAACGGCCTGCATGGCAGATTTCCAAGACGCAAACCACTGTTAAGCAAAAAGAACATTAGGGCTCGTCTCAATTTTGCTAAGAAACATCTCAATGATTGCCAAGACTTTTGGGAAAATACCTTGTGGACTGATGAGTCAAAAGTTGAACTTTTTGGAAGGCAAATGTCCCGTTACATCTGGCGTAAAAGGAACACAGCATTTCAGAAAAAGAACATCATACCAACAGTAAAATATGGTGGTGGTAGTGTGATGGTCTGGGGTTGTTTTGCTGCTTCAGGACCTGGAAGGCTTGCTGTGATAGATGGAACCATGAATTCTACTGTCTACCAAAAAATCCTGAAGGAGAATGTCCGGCCATCTGTTCGTCAACTCAAGCTGAAGCGATCTTGGGTGCTGCAACAGGACAATGACCCAAAACACACCAGCAAATCCACCTCTGAATGGCTGAAGAAAAACAAAATGAAGACTTTGGAGTGGCCTAGTCAAAGTCCTGACCTGAATCCAATTGAGATGCTATGGCATGACCTTAAAAAGGCGGTTCATGCTAGAAAACCCTCAAATAAAGCTGAATTACAACAATTTTGCAAAGATGAGTGGGACAAAATTCCTCCAGAGCGCTGTAACAGACTCATTGCAAGTTATCGCAAACGCTTGATTGCAGTTATTGCTGCTAAGGGTGGCCCAACCAGTTATTAGGTTCAGGGGGCAATTACTTTTTCACACAGGGCCATGTAGGTTTGGATTTTTTTTTCTCTCTAAATAATAAAAACCACCATTTACAAACTGCATTTTGTGTTTACTTGTGTTATATTTGACTAATGGTTAAATGTGTTTGATGATCAGAAACATTTTGTGTGACAAACATGCAAAAGAATAAGAAATCAGGAAGGGGGCAAATAGTTTTTCACACCACTGTATCTTCCTCTTCAAAGGAGTGTGCGTCAGGAGCAGATCATGTCACAGAGATAGAGAAAAGCAAACAAATCAATAGGGCTGTTTGGCTTTTAAGTATGCGAAGCACCGCGGCACAAAGCTGTTGAAGGCGGCAGCTCACACCCCCTCCGTCAGGAGCAGAGAGAGAGAGAGAGAGACAGAGTTCAATCAAAAATCAATACGTGCCCTTCGAGCTTTTAAGTATGCGAAGCACCGTGCAGCATGTCGCTTCAGGAAGCAGCTGCACAGAAGGTAGCAACGTGAAGATAATCTTTCAGCATTTTTAGACGAGCGCCCGTATCGTCTAGGTGTGCGAACAGCCCCCCTGCTCACACCCCCTACGTCAGGATCAGAGAAAGTCAGCGCAAGAGAGACAGAGAAAAGTAAGTTGGGTAGCTTCTTAGCCATCTGCCAATAGCGTCCCTTGTATGAAATCAACTGGGCAAACCAACTGAGGAAGCATGTACCAGAAATTAAAAGACCCATTGTCCGCAGAAATCCGCGAACCAGCAAAAAATCCGCGATATATATTTAAATATGCTTACATATAAAATCCGCGATGGAGTGAAGCCGCGAAAGGCGAAGCGCGATATAGCGAGGGATTACTGTATTGCATTTTGTTTCTACTTTGTAAAATGGTGTTAACTTCTGGAATATACCGTATATACTCGCGGATAAGTTCTCCCACGGATAAGTCGTGGCTTAATTTTATCATATAATTTCTGGTATTTTATAATGTCAGTCGTTAAGTCGAATGCGGAAAACTCACGCTATTGGTCCAAGAGATTATGATATGCTAACATCCACCTGAGAGAGTAACCACGGAGCACATGGTCTTTTGTTTTCTATGTGGGTGCGGCAGTGCGCTGTATCAGCGTGTGCTCCTAACCTCTCTACCTCTACTGTGCCTACGTGACCACATGGTGATACCCAAACTACTCCGAAGAGACGTTTGCATTGTTTTGTGTTTTTTTGTATCTCACACCTTCATACACCTTTACCATAAGAGATCCCTTATCTATGATGGAGCATTCGATCAGAAGAAAATATGAAGCTGGTTTTAAATTAAACGTCGTTGAAGTGGCGAAAGAAATTGGTAACTGCGCTGCTGCAACAAATTTCGATGCATCTGAGAAACTGGTGTGAGATTGGAGGAGGTAAGAAGATGTAAAAAAATAAAATAAAATTAAGTGTCATATTTCTGAACGGCGTATAAGTCGAGGTCTGATTTTATGATTGATCTTATACACGCGTATATACGGTTGTTTTCTATAATTTGCTTGAACATTCCGGTTGATTTTGCGACTTCTCTCATTGCGTTAAGAATCAGGGTTTGGTTGCGTTACTGATTTATTTACGCAAATCCGAGAGAGAAACACAGCAGGCCGAGGGGAGGGGGGTGCGGACCTCCTCATTAACTCTCCAGCCTCGTGGCGTATCTTACCTCCGCTTAGCTAGCGAACGAGAGAAGTAATTATCGGATTTGAAGATGGCTGGACACCAACGCTACCCATCGAACTTGAAGGAAAAATCCCAATGGCAAGGCATGCAAAGCTAATGGAGACATTTGGAATTGTAGCAAAAGGGGGCTGTACAAAGTATTGACTGGGGGGGTGAATACTTATGCACACTCGGGATTTCTATTCTTTTTTTGTCTTGATTATTATTTTTGTCACCATAACAAATATTTTTCACCTTTATAGTGGCAGGCATGTTGTGAAAATCAAATGGTGAAATAAAAATCCCTTTTAATTGCAGGTTGTAATGCGACAAAACAGGAGAAACACCAAACAGGAGGTGGGTGAATACTTTCACAGGGCGATGTACAAGGAAAAGCAGTAGGGAGAGACCTGGGTTCAATTTTAGGGTCCACTAATCATTTAGAGTTTCAAATTGTCACATCTGTCTGTCACTTGTAGTTTTCCACAAAGGTTGAATTTCCTTCTGGGCATCTCTTTAAAAATGTTCTTCAGCCTCAGTCACTTGTGTGTTGGTTTCCTTTTGTTCAGTTAATAAAGCTGTGACTCACCACATGTCTCTGATGGTCTGCTTGTGACAAAGCAAACCCACACTGGAACTCTGGGAGGTCAAACGGAGGAGGTCTTGACTTTAGACAGCCGTTTATTAGGTGGCATTTAAAACCAAATGAGAACAAAATTTCAGGGTAGCTCATTTGAAGTTAGATTTTTTTTTTTTTTTAATAATGAATGCCCATTTAAATCCACTCACAGATATGGAGACACTGGTTTTATTCCTGGCACACTTTCTCTTTATGGGGACTGTATTTTCTCCCCAGGACTGTGTACTCCGCATCCCAAAGATCAGTGAGCAGTGAAAAGCGGGCTCTAAACAGGGTTGATGTGTGTGTGAGTGTATCCTGTGATGGACGAGCAGCTTATCCAAGGTCGGCTCATGCCTGATGCCCCATAAGTACTCTGTGATGAACTGGCAGCTTATCTTTGGTCTGCTCATGTCTGATGCCCCAAATGTACCCTGTGATGAACTGGCAGCTTATCCAAGGTCAGCTCATGCCTGATGCCCCATAAGTCCCCTGTGATGGACTGGTAGCTTATCCAAGGTCGGCTCATGCCTGTTGCCCCAAAAGTAACCCTGTGATGGACTGGCAGCTTATCTTTGGTCTGCTTATGTCTGATGCCCCAAATGTACCCTGTGATGGACTGGCAGCTTATCCAAGGTTGGCTCATGCCTGATGCCCCATAAGTCCCCTGTGATGGACTGGCAGCTTATCCAAGGTCGGCTCATGCCTGTTGCCCCAAAAGTAACCCTGTGATGGACTGGCAGCTTATCTTTGGTCTGCTTATGTCTGATGCCCCAAATGTACCCTGTGATGGACTGGCAGCTTATCCAAGGTTGGCTCATGCCTGATGCCCTATAAGTAACCCTGTGATGGACTGGCAGCTTATCTTTGGTCTGCTCATGTCTGATGCCCCAAATGTACCCTGTGATGGACTGGCAGCTTATCCAAGGTTGGCTCATGCCTGATTCCCCATAAGTAACCCTGTGATGGACTGGCAGCTTATCTTTGGTCTGCTCATGTCTGATGCCCCAAATGTACCCTGTGATGAACTGGCAGCTTATCTATGGTTGTCTCATGCTTGATGCCCCAAATGTACCCTGTGATGGACTGGCAGCTTATCCAAGGTCGGCTCATGCCTGTTGCCCCATAAGTAACCCTGTGATAGACTGGCAGCTTATCTTTGATCTGCTCATGTCTGATGCCCCAGATGTACCCTGTGATGAACTGGCAGCTTATCTATGGTCGTCTCAAGCCTGATGCCCCAAATGTACCCTGTGATGGACTGGCAGCTTATCCAAGGTCAGCTCATGCCTGATACCCAATAAGTCCCCTGTGATGGACTGGCAGCTTATCCAAGGTCGGCTCATGCCTGTTGCCCCACAAGTAACCCTGTGATGGACTGGCAGCTTATCTTTGATCTGCTCATGTCTGATGCCCCAAATGTACCCTGTGATGGACTGGCAGCTTATCCAAGTTCAGCTCAGGCCTGATACCCCATAAGTACCCTGTGATGGACTGGCAGCTTATCCAAGGTGGTTCATGCCTGATGTCCCAAATCCTAACAAATCTACAGGGCCTTCAGAAGGTATTCAGACCTCCTTCACTCTTTCCACATTTTGTGATGTTATAGCCTTGAGCTAAAATCATTCAAATTCATTTTTTCCCCACATCAAGTAACACTCAATATCCCAGAATGTCAAAGTGAAAACAGAACTGTAGGAATATCTGTAAATTTATTAAAAATAAAACACTGGAATATGACCCTGCCACACGTCTTTAGGCTCTTTACTGAGGACTTCGTAGTGGCAGCCATTCCAGCCTGGAGTTGGAGTCTTCTTGGGTTCCACATGTCAGGCTTCACACACACAAGTCTGGTTTTGGGGATTTTCTGCCGCTCGTCCCTGCAGATCCTCTCAAGCTCTGTCACGTTAGATGGAGATCGTTGGTTTTTAGCTCTTTTCAGGTTTCTCCAGTCTGGGCCCTGGCTGGGCCACTCAAGGACATTACCAGAGTTGTCCCTGTCACTTGTGCTCAGTGTCACTTGTAGATGCCTACAAAAAAGAGCTCTTCTTTTTGCTTTTTGTTAATTAACTTCAATAATGTTCATGTGATTCAAATTCTAAACTGTGTCTGCAAGATGTGACCTGTAGGGGGCGCCACAAAGCCCTGGACTGCAGACTCAACTCCATAGACATAAGTTCCAGGTTCAAATCATAATTTATCTGACTAAATACCTTGAACGGGTTTCCAGACATTATGCCCAACACTGTTTTCTCTTTTTCTTCTCCTCCTCCATTCCTCTCAGGTGAACTCCCTCCATCCTCCACACTTGAGTCCATCTCATCTGGGTGAGGCAGAGTGGCTCCGTTTATCTCAGACTGGGAGTTCTTATCTATTGGAAGCCCCACAATGTTGGGATCCCAAATTCCTGCAGCACCCCTTGGTGGAACCCATGAAACCCAACAGGGCTACTCTACGGGACTACAGCTCCCAGCAAGCCCTGTGGGTGTCCATTAGGGGTACCGTAGCCCAGGAATGCTGACACCTATCCTGTCAGTGGGAGCCAGTGGTCCAAATAAGTTGTCTTCCCCTGTCCATCCATTATAATGGCCTCCCAGCCAGGCAAGGATCTTCAGTCTCATCCTGTTGGGACACACACTTCCAAGATGGCATCTGCAAATTCCCAGCCATTCTTCTTGCTCATTCAGTACAATGGCCTCCCAGCTAGATAAGGAAACATGCACCATCACGATTGGGACACCGGCCCCTGCCTGCCACCCATCACAGTGGTTTCACATGATCAAAATGTTCAGATAACACAGTATCTGGAATTCTGATTGAGTGTAAGCAGGCAAACTCAGTGTTGAAATGATCCCCGTTTGCGATTAAAAATAGCGATGATAACAATGTCATCTCTACATATGTATAGATAAGATGATACGCAGCATGGCAATACAAACACTATTTAAAAATGTTGTTCGACTGCCTTGAGGACATTAAGGCTTTTTAAATTTCAATGAGAACAAAATTGAGGTCGTGATGTTTGGGCCAATTGGTGTTGGCGGTGGCAGGATGATGCCTGACCTCTTGCTGCATCCAAACGGTGCCATCTTTCGCCTTTACGCCTGGTGCAGCTGCGTTGTTGTTATATGCGAGTGGACGTTTCTTTCGGGGAGGGCTTCTGTTCTCTTTCTCCGATGTAGAACCCTTCCTCATCCTCATCTGAGTTCACCTCTGTTATAGCACATCTATATTTGAAAATAGCAGTGTCAGATCGGGGCGAGCGTGAACGTGACTGAGAGAATGAAACTGAATAAGGAAACAAAACAGCAACTTTTACAAGTATCATAAATTTACATCGGCTGTTACAGACTTAAATAAATCAAATGTATATTTTTATTCTATAACAGTAATAAAAATAAACTGTTTAAAATAATAACCAGTTAATGCATGAAGGACCTGGGATCAAACCTGCAGCCTCTTGACTTGGAGACAACAGTTCTTACCTCTGACATATATTTGTGTGTGTTGTGTCCTATCCCAATTTCTTTTACTTTGGTTAAATTCTAGAAAAAAGCAGACTTGTTTTGTTGTATCTGTGTCTTTTGTGAACATGTTTGTTTGATTTTTGGACTTCAGAATTTTGCCAGTTATTAGTAGAACGTGAAAAACGTTTCTGTTCTAGCTATGTGTTCAGCATTTCTTACCATCCTACACTTACTCAGATCATTGTAGACACGGAACACACATGAAATGCATTTATTCCAAATAATGATATATTATTTACCCTCTACAACTCCGGGCACCTCACACCAAGATAAACAGACTTGAGCTGGGAGAACTTGAACCCTCTTGAACAGTGAAGGGTGTGATGTTTTTTTTACAGTGGCTGGAGTGCCAATCGTGCACCAACCCCCAGGTTTTCCCTGTAAATTGGAGGACCTGCTTGCAGGGCTGGATGCAGATTAATGTCATGCCCAGGACGGAGCAATTGCAGGTTAAGGGCCTTGCTCGGAGTAGAGTCACTTCTGGCATTTTACGGGATTCGAGCCGGCACCCTTCAAGTTGCCAGTGCAAATCCCTAGCCTTAGAGCCACCACTCCGCCTACCCAATTTGGAACAAATTGGGGGTCCCTGACAATGTAATCAGGTCTTTCTCAGAGCAAATGGTGGCACAAGCGGGTGCCATGGCTACAGGAAAAGAACAGCCATGCAGACTTGCACTGTGGCTAACTGGAAAAGAACTGAGAGTGAAGTACATTGCACAGGACGAGCAGACTCGTGTCAACAGCAGGATACACAATGCAGACATGGCAGACATGGACAGCTGCCTGCGTAAACTTGACGTCTGCTGAGGTCTTTCCAGCGGACTGGTCGTTTTCACTCCAATCACAAAGAAAAGTCATAGACTCCGTTAAGCAAGATCCCTACTTCACCACAGCATCTTTCCAGAAGCAGAAGCCGTTACTGATGACAAATGAGAAACATTGAAACAGCAGGACACAACCGCACATACCAAAGTGAGAGGTCAGCCCCTGAGCAGCTCGCTAGCACTGAAGCCCCTCACTTTGTCAGACAGTGTCCACGGTACAAAATGCATGATATGAATTTACAGAGCATAATACTCCATGATAGTAAGAAGAAAAAAGAAGAGCATGAGTCCACGCAGGAAGTGCGGTGGTAGCGCTGCTGCCTTGCAGTAAGGAGATGATGGGTTCATGTCTCGGGTCCTGTCTGCGTGGAGAGCTTTGAGTAGTGAGAAAAGAACTCTATAAATGTAAAGAGTTATTATTATTATTATGGACCACCTTTCCTTGAGGACCAGAATTCCAAGTGTTTCCTAGTATTATATTATTCGGTGTTGTGCTATGTCATCCATCCATCCTTCCCTTACCAAACCACTTCAGACACGTTCAGGGTGTCGAGTGCTGGAGCCTCTCCTGGCAGCACCAGTCTCATGGCAGGACCCGTCCCTGGAAGTGTTTGTGTGTACGTCTGCTGTAATATCTCTGAAGTAGATCCATGTTTCATGACTAAAGAAGGCGCTCTGCTGTTTGCATTGTAGCATTGAGACGAGAAGGCCTCCCAGTGTGAGCGGCGGTGTGATTGTTCCTCTAATTCATCGTAAACACCTCACGCTGTGCTGTGCTTTCATGCCCGGTGCTCCTAAATGTGCAAAGGGAATCCTTTTGTTCCCTCATCGACTGGCTGTAAATTTGAATAATTCAATTACTCATCTCGAGGTGTGATGCCACAGGTCGACTCAGGAGTGTTCCTTGCTTACGCTTGTCGCTTTGCGTTTTTGGGCCCCTGTAGACATTTTGAAACAGCAGCAGAAGTGTGAAAGAGTTTAGAAGAAGAGGGACTAAGGTGTGTTGTGGGATCTAAAGCAGGAGATCAATGACGAGGAGTGAATGTGGAGAAACAGTGTGATTGTATCAGGACGATATTCAGCATTGTGGAAGATACAGAGGGATAAAGCTGATGTCTCACACAATGAAAATTTGGGAAAGGGCTATAGAGAGAAAGTGTGGACAACCAGGTGGCGTACCAACCACCCTACCCAACACGAGACACAAGTTCTGTCCAGCACACACGTTTATTTCATTTCCCCCGTTCCTCACACTCACAGCACAGTCAATACAAAGCACCAAAGCCAAAGCACAGTCCTTTCTTCTTTCTCTCTTTCTGTGTCACCTCCACTCCTCTCCCAACAAGCTTCATCCACCTCCTCCCGACTCTGGCTCCCCAAATGGAGTGATTTTGCCCCTTTTATAGGGCACTTGGTGGTCCCAGATCTTCTTCTGGCAGCACTTCCAGGTGTGGCGGAAGTGCTGGAACCCAGGGCTCAGAAACTGTCCAGGCACTGTGGTGACCATGGGCCCCAGCAGGGTTGAGCTTCAAAACCCGTGGCCTCACGGTGAGTCAGGGGGGTTGCTCTCTCGTGTTCCGGGGGAGGTAATGCCCTGAATATGCCCTTTTATCCTGGCCCTTTCCATCACCGGAGTGTCCTGGCCAGGCAAAAGGCCACAAAGGCTTAGGGAACAGACCACCATAGGGGAGGAGCAGTCTGGTTTTATAACAGGGAGAGGATCAACTGATGCATTCTATGTATTGCGAGAGCTCATAGAGAAGCATCGAGAAAAACCAGAAAGGACGGCATATGGTGTTTAATGATTTGGAGAAGACCTTTGATAAAGTGTCACATCAAGAGGTCTGGAGGTGCATGACAGAGAAAGGAGGACCAGACAAGTGTGTGATGAATGTCCAGGATATGCATGAGATACTGAGGACTTGGGTTAAAAGTAGTGTTGGGGTAACCGACGAGATCCCAGCTAGAAGAGGTCTGCACCAGGGGTCTTCTTTAAGTCCTGACCTTTTTGGTCTGGTTAAAACATTAGCCCAAATATTCAGCCCAACAAAACTCATCAGTCCTATCCACTTAATTCTTCTAAAAAAAAAAATCAAGTCGAGTTTTGAAAGTCCCTAAAGTCTTACTGTCTGCCACACTACTTGGTCACTTATTCCAAGTGTCTATCGTTCTTTGTGTAAAGAAAAACTTCCTCATCTTTGTGCGAAGTTTACCCTTAACAAGTTTCCAACTGTGTCCCCGTGTTCTTGATGAACTCATTTTAAAGTCACCGTCTCGATCCACTGAACTAATTCCCTTCATACTTTTAAACACTTCAGTCAGGTCTCCTCTTAATCGTCTTTTGTTTAAACTGTAAAGGCTCAGCTCTTTTAATCTTTCCTCATAACTCATCCCCTGTAGCCCTGAATCAGCCCAGTTGCTCTTCTCTGGACATTCTCTAATGCTGCCATGTCCTTTTTGTAGCCTGGAGACCCAAACTGCACCCATTACTCCAGATGAGGCCTCACCAGTGTGTTATAAAGCTTGAGCAGAACCTCCTGTGACTTGTACTCCACACATCATGGCACTATATATACGACTCCTAACTCCTTCTCATAAGGTGGACTCTCGATTTTCAGACCGCCCATTGTGTATTTAAACCTCCCATTTTTACTTCCTACGTGTAATACTTTACATTTACTGACATTAAATTTCATCTGCCACAAATCTACCCAAGTCCTTCTGTGATGATATAATGGATTCCAAGTTATCTGCTAATCCACCTATCTTGGTACCATCTGCAAACTTAACCATCTTGTTACTTATATTCCTATCTAAATCATTTATATTTATTACAAATATCAGCGGCCCTAGCACTGCCCCCTGCTGGTCACCACTCTTAACATCGGCCAGTTCTGATGAGGTTCCTCCCACCATCACCCTCTGCTTCCTGTGTTTGAGCCAATTCTGCACCCACCTACACACATCACCCTGAACACCCACTTCTTTTAATTTGATGCCCACCCTCTCATGTGGCACCTTATCAAATGCTTTCTGAAAGTCCAGATAAATAATATCATCTGCTCCACTTTGATCATATCCTTTTGTTGCCTCCTCATAGAATCCAGCATGTTAGTAAAACACGACCTCCCTCTTCTGTCCCCATGCTGACTGTCCTGTCCTTGCCAGGTGTTGCTCAATCTTATCCTTAATAATTCCTTCCATTAATTTTCCTGTGATGCATGTTAAGCTTACTGGCCTGTAGTTGCTTGGATCTGCCCTGTCACCCTTTTTATATAATGGGATGATATTTGCCATTTTCCAGTCCTTCAGAATCTCTCCAGTGTGCAGTGACTTCCTAAAAATATGTGCCAAGGGTTTATATCTGTTCTCACTAGCCTCTTTAAGAACTCGAGGGTACATATGATTTGGTCCTGGTGATTTGTTTGATTTCAGCTTATTTAATCTGAGCAGCACTTCTCTCTCTACTATTTCCAAATCCCTCAGTACCTCCTTAGTAGTCCCTGTTACTGCTCTGAGGTTATCCACTTCCTCACTTGTGAAGACCTCAGAAAAATGCAAGTTTAGAGCATCTGCTATTTCATTGTTTGTATCTTTTAATTCCCCTTTACTGTTTCTGATGCATTTCACCTCCTCCTTGATTGTTCTTTTACTACTAAAATACTGAAAGAATCTCTTAGGGTCGTCTTTTGCCTTATCTGCTATATTCCTCTCCAACTGTCTTTCTTTTTGCTGATGACATTGCATTGTGAAGCACCAAAATAGAGGAAGTGTAGAGGAAAATGGGAGAATGGATAAATCAGAAGAAGATGGAGTATCTGAGGTTTAATGATGAGCAGGACTCAGAAGTTAGCCTGCAGGGGGAGCTATTGAACGAGTGGATACATTTAAATATCTAGGATTAGTGGTAGCCCGAGATGGGGAATTATATGCAGAGATATCCCACAGAGTGAAGTGTGGAAGATACCTGATATAGGCAAAATGACACACTGGAAAAGTAGGGGAGGCGTCAAGAGCGAGAGAGGATTTGGGTTCGGTACATAGCATCAAATCTGGAGTGGTTAGGGATGCCCCCTTGGATGTATTTGTGAGTGATAGAATGAGTAAATATTATCAGACTTTATGAACTTCTTCAATGAGAAAATTAAAAATATAAGATCCCAGATCTCAGCATCACAGTACAAACTGCATACTAGCTTAGCAGACCCTGCCTCACATTGCATTCAGCACTTTAGTAATTTTAATCCTGTAACTGAGCAGGAAGTCTTAAGTTTAATTTCTAAAATGAAGCCCACTACTTGTTCCCTAGATCCAGTGCTAACAAAACTAGTAAAAAGTGCAATGGATGTTCTTGCAGCGCCTATTCTAAACATTATCAATAGTTCATTATTGCATGGCACAGTACCTGATACACTAAAAGTGTCAGTCATTAAACCATCACTTAAAAAGTCAGACCTAGACCCACACATACTAAATAATTATAGGCCTATTTCAAATCTACCGTTTCTCTCTAAAATACTAGAAAAAGTAGTCGCCAATCAGCTTCAGTCACACCTTACACATTACAATTTATTTGAGAAATTCCAGTCTGGTTTTCGCACTGGTCATAGTACAGAAACGGCACTAACGCGGGTTGTAAACGACATTCTGATATCCTCTGATGAAGGAAACTCCACTGTAATTATGTTGTTGGACTTAAGTGCAGCATTTGACACCATCGACCATTCAATTTTACTGTACAGGCTAGGAAATGATGTTGGGCTTACAGGCAACGTTCTCGCTTGGTTTAGTTCTTACTTATCATATCGATTCCAGTATGTACAGAAATGTGCTGACAGAACTCCATCATTATACACAGAAGTTCAATATGGTGTCCCGCAGGGCTCAGTACTGGGACCTTTACTGTTTTCACTTTACATACTTCCACTGGGATCTCTCATTAGGAAACATCATGTTAATTTTCACTTGTATGCAGATAACACCCAGTTATACCTTTCATTTAAATCAGATGAGGTTTCTCCGATGTTGTCTTTAATTAGTTGTGTTAGCGAATTAAAGGAGTGGATGAATGAGAACTATTTGTCTTTAAATACAGATAAAACAGAGATGTTAATTGTTGAAGGGAATGACACTGATCATAACAATATTTTGTCATCATTTAACTCCGTTGGAATCCCCATTAATTTTACTGGATCAGCCCGCAATCTAGGAGTTATCTTTGACTCCAGCATGTCATTTAAAGCGCATATTACAAAGTTGTCCAAAACATGTTTCTTCCATCTTAAAAATGTTAGGAAATTAAGGCGCTTTCTAAATAAACAGGATTCTGAGAAATTAATTCATGCATTTATCTCTAGTAGGATTGACTACTGCAATGCAGTGTTCACTGGATGTTCAAACTGTTCTTTATACAGCCTCCAGTTAATACAAAATGCGGCTGCAAGAATTATTACAAGAACAAGAAAATACGAACACATAACTCCAGTTCTTAAATCCTTACACTGGCTCCCGGTTAAGTTTAGGGCAGATTTCAAAATCCTTCTTTTAACATATAAAGCATTAAATGGCCAAGGTCCAGCTTACTTGTCTGAACTTATGACTTATAAACCTGAGCACACATTAAGATCTCAAGATGCTGGTCTGCTTATGATTCCAAGGATTAATAAAATAACAGTGGGAGGTCGAGTTTTTAGTTACAGGGCCCCTAAACTGTGGAATGGTCTGCCTGCTACTATAAGAGATGCCCCTTCGGTCTCAGCTTTTAAATCCCGGCTGAAGACTCACTACTTCAGTTTAGCTCACCCTGACTAGAGCTGCTGATTAACTGTACAGACTGCATCTTTGTTGTTAGTCATTAGCACTAAAACATAAGTAACATGATAGTTAGAATTGGATACTAACCCTCAACTATTCTGTTTCTGTTCTCGGTACTCAAATGTGGCACTTGGTGCTACGGCCCACCTGCCAAGTTGTTTTTCCTGCCTAAGGTAAAGTCATCCCTGATGGAGGATCGCAGGAATCGTGAGAAAGAGGGGTCCTTTCATCGGATTGGCTGGCCCAGCGCTGTTTCAGCCGTGGAATGGCCAAATGGGGGAGGCAGCTTGATGGATGAGGTCTCCAGGACTCTAAAATTATCCAAATCTTATTATGTGATATCATCCATCCATCCATTTTCCAACCCGCTGAATCCGAACACAGGGTCACGGGGGTCTGCTGGAGCCAATCCCAGCCAACACAGGGCACAAGGCAGAAACCAATCCCAGGCAGGGTGCCAACCCACCGCAGGACACACACAAACACACCCACCCACACACCAAGCACACACTAGGGCCAATCCACACAGGGAGGACCTGGGAAGTGAACCCAGGTCCCCAGGTCTCCAAACTGCGAGGCAGCAGCTCTACCCGCTGCGCCACCGTGCCGCCCTTATGTGATATCATCTACTGTTAAATTCTGCTCCGTACTTCTAAAAATTTTTTTATTTTTTATTGAGGATTTGTTCTGTTCTGTGTATTGTATTGTATTGTATTGTATTGACCCCCTTCTTTTGACACCCACTGCACGCCCAACCTACCTGGAAAGGGGTCTCTCTTTGAACTACCTTTCCTGAGGTTTCTTCCATTTTTTCCCTACTAGGTTTTTTTTGGGAGTTTTTTCCTTGTCTTCTTAGAGAGTCAGGGCTGGGGGGCTGTCAAGAGGCAGGGCCTGTTAAAGCCCATTGCGGCAATTCCTGTGTGATTTTGGGCTACACAAAAATAAACTGTATTGTATTGTATCACACAGCCATTCCCCCTCAAGAGATTTTTGCAACCATGAAGTACAGTACATATACAAGTACGAAAACCAGGGGAGTGGGTGCCAGATGGATGAAAAAACATGGTGATAATGCAGAGAACGGGGGTTGACAATTGCCCCAAAATACTGGGATGTTTTTAAAAAAGTATCCCCCCCAAAAAAAAAAATTCCCACAGACGCCGATAATAATAATAATAATTCATTACATTTATATAGCGCTTATCTCAGTACTCAAAGCGCTATTCACACAGGGAGGAACTGGGATGTGAACCCACAATCTTCCACAGTCTCCTTACTGCAAAGCAGCAGCACTACCACTGTGCCACCTGTGAGGACTCAAAAATAGCCCAACTGGGCAGGAAAATCATGGACCTTGGCAATACTGGGGCCCCACAGTGATGATTAGCCTACCCGGGACTGAATCCTCACAGTCTCACATCGGACCGGACTCACAGGTGACCCAAAGAAGATCTTCTTCTCCTCAGTTGTGTTTGATCACTTTTTAATAAGAACAATCATGTATTTCTTGTATAGCCCAAAATCACACAAGGAATGCCTCAGTGGGCTTTAACAGGCCCTGTTTTTTGACAGCCAGCTAGCCTTGACTCTTTTAAGAAGGTAAGAAAAAAACTCCTTTGTAAGTGTGGACCACCAAAGTGTACTGTACAGAGCGGAAGGGTCGAACCAGTATCTTGGGGCACCAGACATTTTAATAGCTAGTTGGTGCTGCTCTGGCAGGTTTAGACTCTTGGATTAAAATATTTATTTCTTATATAGCCCAAAATCACACAAGGAATGCCTCAATGGGCTTTAACAGACCCTGCTTTTTTCGACAGCGACCCCACTAGGCTTGACTCTCTTAACTCTTTGAGGGCTGAATATTTTTTCAGTTTTCTGAAAAGCACACAAAGCAATCGTTTCACACATAAATCAGCATAAAACGTCTGTTGCGACATGCGGTGGCTGCTGTTGGCGCATGGTTGGCATCTCTGGCGGCAGTGGCTGAGCGGGGGCACCTCAATGGTCAGCAGGAATGCACAGCGAGCCGGCTGCCTGGCTGTCTTTGCACAGCAGATGGGTGGCAATGGTGGCAGTGTGACGCAATCTGGTTTCTACCTCTTGTCATCATCATAAGTGGTGGTCCTCCCAGGTGAACGCTGCCATAGGCACATCAGCTACATGAAAGTGTTCAGCCCCACGGTCAGCTGGGGACCGATCAGTTGATGCTGGTACCTCACTTTCGTTTTCAATATCCATCTCCAGATCACTTGCATCAAACTCGGAGTCCTATTCAACAAAATTACGTGACACGTCTGCAGAGTATTTTGCTTTGTACATTCGCTTCGGTCTTTCGCCAGATGTCGATGCCATCTTAGAGGTTGTTTGCTCTTTGCTAGTCACGCACGCACACGTAGGGAATCAAGGTCAAACCAACAAAGCTAAGAGTTAAGAAAGATAAGAAAAACATTCTTTTGTAAGTGTGGACCACCAAAGTGTACTGTATACTGCGGTAGAGTCAAACCAACATCTTGGGGCACCAGACATTTTAATAGCTGGTTGGTACCGCTCTGGCACTCTTAGACTCTTGGGTTCAAATTCAGATCCGGTAACTTCCTGTGTGGAGTTTGCATGTTCTCTCCATGTCCAGGTGAGTGTTTGTTTTTCTGGGTTGGCTGCTTTCCTTCAGAATCCCAAAGACCTGGAGGTTTGATACACAACATTGTGTTCTCAATGTAACATCATGCCTAGTTGTTCACAAATTTCACATTCTATTGTTATTAACAAATTGTACGGTGGGTTTAGAAAAGAATCCCCCCTTCGAAATATTCCCATTTTTTTTGCTTTACAGCCTTAACTGAAAACACACAAACTAATATTTTTTCCAGCTTTACTTACTCAATGTAATCTCTAACATCCAAGTGAAAGATATCACAGCTACAGTTCAGAAGAATTAAAAAAAATAAAAAACTAGAAATCCTGAGATGAATAAAGGATCACCCCCCTCCTAAACTCAATCAGCTGTCAGTGCCCACCATTTTCATTGCGGTTACTGGCTTCCTTCCACTGGTGCTCAGTTGTAATGAGTGTGATTAGTGAAGCTGTTCCTGGAGCCTTCATTCCCTTGCTTGGTAGTGCAACTGACAGCAAACAACTGATTATGGTGGCAAACCACTTTCAAAACATCTCAGTTGTGGACAGACAGAAGGCAGGAGATGGAGAGAAAAACATCTCAAAAGCTTCATCAATCCCAAGGAGCTCAGTAAAGTCCATAATAAAGATGTGACAAGTGTTTGGTACTACTAGGATCCTCCCTGGATCCAAACTGGATGGAAGAGCAAGGAGGAAACTGGTAAGAGAGGCTACCAAGAGGCCAATGGACACTTTGAAGGAGTTACAGGATTTGATGGCAAAGAGTGGTCATTAATGGTGTGCATGTGACAATAATTTCACAAGCGCTCCACAATGGTGGCTTGTGCGGTAGGGTCTCAAGGAAAAAGCCACTTCTCAGGAAAGGCCACATTAAGGCTCGTTTGAGCTTTACCAGAATGCACCTTGAAGATTCTGATGCCGAGTGAAAAAAGGTCTTATGGTCAGATGAGACCAAAATCAAAGCCTCAACACCAAACGGTACACCAATGCAGCTCACCATCCACAACACACCATACCTACAGTAAAGCATGGAGGGGGTGTTTCTCTGCCGCAGGGCCTGGGGCTCTCGTTAGGGTAGAAGGAAAAATGGATGGGGCAAAATACAGTACCGACAAATTCTTGAGGAAAACCTGCTACCCTCTGCCAGAAAGTTGAAGACGGGCAGAATGTTCACCTTTCAACATGACAACAACGACCCGAAGCACACAGCAAAATGGACCACCCAGTGGCTGAATGTCCTCGTGTGGCCCAGTCAGAGCCCAGACTTAAATCCCATTGAAAATCTGTGGAAAGATTTGAGGATAGCAGACCACCAACGCTCACCATCCAATCTGACTGAACTTGAACAGTTAAACTGTAAAGAAGAGTGGGGGGCAAATATTGAGTGGGCTCAATCTAGATGTGCAAAGCTGATAGAGAAGAATCCCAAGGGACTCAAGGCTGTCATTAAAGCAAAAGGTGGGTCAAAAAAATGACATTGACATGGGGGGGGGGGGGTGCTTTATTAATCTCAGTAGGTCTTGTTTTTGATTCTTTATAATTTTTCTGAACTGTAGCTGTGATATCTTTCACTTGGATGTTATCGGTTACATTGAGTAAGTAAAGCTGGGAAGACATATATTTTGTGTGTGTTTTCACTTAAGGCTGTAAACCAAAAAAATGGGAATATTTCGAAGGGGGGGGTTCTTTTCTACACCCACTGTATATGAATGAGGGTGGGCATGTGGGTGCAACGTACTGGCATCCTGTCTAGGGTTGATTGTTGCCTTGAGCCCGATTCTGCCACAACAGGCACTGGATCCTCAAGACCCTGAACTGGATAAATGAGTGAGATTGCAGGCAGATGGATGAATGGATGATTTTAAATGTAACTGCTGGACTTTTCATATGCATTTTAAATAAAATGACAACTTTGTGCTACTCTGTGATCTGAAGGAGGAGCGTACTAACGTCACTGTGCCCTGGCGGGCTTCATTGTATTTAGACGTGTCACGCTTCCTTACATTGTAGACAGTACACTTTATAGATTTCCTTTCGTAAATGTCTGAAAGCCGTCTGGGGCAGACACTTCCATATATTATGGTGTTTAAAATGAATATCATGGGAGAGACGACACCAGATGTTAAAGAATACCTTCTGAGCAAGCGAGCACTGATTGTCCATTAGCTACAGCAAAACTACAGTGGATTGGGGAAGTATTGAGACCTCTTTGGTGTCTGCACACTTTATTGCTCTGTTCATCTAATTTTAAATGTAAGGTGTGCCATTTTTGCCTATCAGTCTACACTCAGTAATCCAAAATGACAAAGTGACCACACGTTTCCAGAAAGGTTTGCAAATTTCTTAAAAATCAAAAACTGAAATCTCTCATTCATGTAAGTGTTCAGACCCTCAATTCAGTATTTTGTAGAAGCCCCTCTGGCAGCAATTACAGCTTTGAATCTTCTTGGGTAAATCTTTACAAGCTTTGTACTCCTGGATGTATGCAGTTTATCCTCTTCTTCCTAGCAGATCTTCTCAAACTCCTTGGGATTGGATGGGGAGTTCCTGTAAGCTGCCATCTTCTGGTCTCTCCACAGATGCTCTATGGGAGTCTGGGCTTTATCTGGGTCTCTCACAGACACCCCAACATTTGTCCTGAAGCCACTCCAGCGTTGCCTTGGCTGTATGCTTCAGGTCATTGTCATGCTGAACCGTCACCCCAGTCTGAGGACACATATACTCTGGAACAGATTAAGGACCTCTCTGTATTGGGCTTCATTCATTAATTCCTCAATTCTGACCACTCTCCCTGTCCTCATAGTGTGATTCTGCTATCACAATGCTTCTCTGTAGTGATGGCTTTAGACAGGTGATGAGTGGTGCCTGGTCTTTGCTAGACACAGTACTTGGCGTTCTGACCAAAGACTTCAATGTTTGTTTCATCAGATCAGAGAATCTTTTTCCTCAGCTCTCTGAGTACTTTAAATGCCATTTGCCAAACACCAAGCTGGCCAGCATGTGTCTTTTACTCAGGAGTGGCTTCCACCTAATTCATGGGAATGCTACTGAGAATGTCATCCTTCCAACAGGTTCTTCCATCTGAGCAGGGGGCTGGGTTCCATTGAGTTCTTACTCACCTTCCTGACCAAGGCCCTTCTTGCCTGGTTACTCAATTTGGCAGGACATCCAATTCTAGAAAGAGTTCTATTGGTTCCCAACTTCATCCGTATCACAATTATCTAGGCCACTGTGCTCCTGGGAACACTCAAAGCTTTAGAAATGGTTTTTCCCCTTAACCTAATTAGTGCCTCATCACGATTTGATTGCTGAAGTCTACAAAGAGTTCCTTGGAATTCATGGTTTGAGTTTTGTTCTAAAATATGTTTATTTTGGACATTATAGAGACTTTAGAAAATAATCAGAACCCTTTACTTTTTTGCACACTTTCTAAAATCCTGCTTTTGCTTTGTCATTCTGGGGTATTAAGTGTTGTTTGATGTGGGGAAATAATTAATTTAAAAGATTTTTAATACAAGACTGCAACATAACAAAATGTGAAAAAGCATAGTGGCCTGTATACCTTCTGAAACCACTGTATCTACCTACTGTATCTGTTACAGTATACGGAGCCTACCTATCCATTACAGTATTTAGTGCTTTTGATATCCATCTGTCTAATGGATACCAGTCAGTCACAGGTTCAAGGGTTGGGGCAATCCTCTTTTAACTGAAAATTTGGAAAAAAATATATAATTAGCAAAAGTAACAGCATATGCCATTCTCGTTCCTTGTATTCAAAACTGTTTAGTCGGAGAGCTTCATCTGTTTTGGAGCCTGGCACCCAAGCTAATGGCTGTCTTTGCCCAGAGCACTGAATTTATAGAAAATGTCCAAGAAGGGGTGGGGCTTAGGCTGGAAAATGGGGCGTGGTCTGAGGTCTTCTGGAACTTGTCTTTCAAAGCTGTGGACAAAGATGAACAGCTTAGTGCTCTTCATTTCTATCTATTAAATAGTGCCTATCATATCTATTATATAGTAACTTTCATATCTACAGTATCTATTTGTCAAATCATGCCTTTCATCTATCTATCTATCTATCTATCTATCTATCTATCTATCTATCTATCTATCTATCTATCTAGTAGTATATAATATAGTGCCTTTCAAATCTATCTAGTGTTTTTCATATCTATCTATCTATCTATCTATCTATCTATCTATCTATCTATCTATCTATCTATCTATCTATCTATCTATCTATCTATCTATCTATCTATCTAGTAGTATATAATATAGTGCCTTTCACATCTATCTAGTGTTTTTCATATCTATCTATCTATCTATCTATCTATCTATCTATCTATCTATCTATCTATCTATCTATCTATCTATCTATCATATAGTGCCTTTCATATCTATCTATCTATCTATCTATCTATCTATCTATCTATCTATCTATCTATCTATCTATCTATCTATCTATCTATCTATCTATCTTGAGCATGGGAAAGGCGCTATATAAATAAAATGTATTATTATTATCTATCTATCTATCTATCTATCTATCTATCTATCTATCTATCTATCTATCATATAGTGCCTTTCATATCTATCTATCTATCTATCTATCTATCTATCTATCTATCTATCTATCTATCTATCTATCTATCTATCTATCTTGAGCATGGGAAAGGCGCTATATAAATAAAATGTATTATTATTATCTATCTATCTATCTATCTATCTATCTATCTATCATATAGTGCCTTTCATATCTATCTATCTATCTATCTATCTATCTATCTATCTATCTATCTATCTATCTATCTATCTATCATATAGTGCCTTTCACATCTATCTATCTATCTATCTATCTATCTATCTATCTATCTATCTATCTATCTATCTATCTATCATATAGTGCCTTTCATATCTATCTATCTATCTATCTATCTATCTATCTATCTATCTATCTATCTATCTATCTATCTATCTATCTATCTATCTATCTATCTATCTATCTAGTAGTATATAATATAGTGCCTTTCACATCTATCTAGTGTTTTTCATATCTATCTATCTATCTATCTATCTATCTATCTATCTATCTATCTATCTATCTATCTATCTTGAGCATGGGAAAGGCGCTATATAAATAAAATGTATTATTATTATCTATCTATCTATCTATCTATCTATCTATCTATCTATCTATCTATCTATCTATCTATCTATCTATCATATAGTGCCTTTCATATCTATATCTATCTATCTATCTATCTATCTATCTATCTATCTATCTATCTATCTATCTATCTATCTATCTATCTATCTATCTATCATATAGTGCCTTTCACATCTATCTATCTATCTATCTATCTATCTATCTATCTATCTATCTATCTATCTATCTATCTATCTATCTATCTAGTAGTATATAATATAGTGCCTTTCACATCTATCTAGTGTTTTTCATATCTATCTATCTATCTATCTATCTATCTATCTATCTATCTATCTATCTATCTATCTATCTATCTATCTATCTATCATATAGTGCCTTTCATATCTATCTATCTATCTATCTATCTATCTATCTATCTATCTATCTATCTATCTATCTATCTATCTATCTATCTATCTATCATATAGTGCCTTTCACATCTATCTATCTATCTATCTATCTATCTATCTATCTATCTATCTATCTATCTATCTATCTATCTATCTATCTATCTATCTATCTATCTATCATATAGTGCCTTTCATATCTATCTATCTATCTATCTATCTATCTATCTATCTATCTATCTATCTATCTATCTATCTATCTATCTATCTATCTATCTATCTATCTATCTATCTATCTATCTATCTATCTATCTATCTATCTATCTATCTATCTATCTATCTATCTATCTATCTATCTGGTGTGAGACTCATGTGGGTTGTTCTCCCAGCTCTCGTATTTCTTTGGCTGAGTGAAGTCCCGGTGCTGAGCACATCAATTTTGTGAAGCACACAGCAACCACAGCTGTTAATTACAACATGGGGACCTGTGACCTGGCACAGCTGTGCTGCATCCTATTACTTGTTTGAATTTTTTCCTTGAAGCCAAAGCACGCGAAGAAGCCAAGCAGGAAACCACAGCGTGTTCTCCAGTGCAGTTTGCGCCCCTCCCGCCTCTGAGGACTGGGATGTTTGGATGCCAGTGATTGCATTTATGTCACAAATCATTTTTGTCTGGCCCCTGTGAGGGAAAAAGAGGCAAGCTTTTTTTTCTTTTTTGGATTTTAGGTGGGCTGAGTGTTCAGAGACTCTGGAGAGGGGACTGGCATGGCAGATCCAGTGATCAAGGAGCTCTCATCAGACACTTGCTGTAATAAGATGAAATTTAACAAAGGCTCAGCTGCCGCTCCCTTTAATTTTGATCCCTCAGTTTTATTTACTTGTTGTTTAATTTAGCTTATATGTGCTTTGTCGGGATGTGTGTCAGCGAGCACTTGAAGTTAAGGAGTGCTTAAATAAATCATCATGTGTGCCAGGAGGGTATGTCAGTGAAGCTGTGAATAATAAATGTTGTATACAATGTCCGCATTCCCATACTTGTGTATAAAAGCATTTGACGTGCCAAGAAACGAAACTATGTATGTTAGCGCAGTAGGCAAGAGAGAGCGTATTGTGCATAAACAAGACAAATTCATAGTTAAAACAATACTCCGTCTATCCATAAAGTAAATCTGTTAATTCAGAGCAGGGTAATGGAGCAGCTGGAGCCTATCCCAGCAACTACAGGGTGCAAGGCGGGAATGATCCCTGGACACACACACACACACTTGGGTCAATTCAGCACCACCATCCCACCTAATCCTGCATGTCTTTGGACTGTGGGACGACACCAGAGCACCAGGAGGAAACCCACACAGACACAGAGAGAACATGCAGACCCCACCCAGAGAGCCATGATAAAAATGATAATTCAGTGCACAAACAGAATATCAGGGTTACACTAAAATGCAGCTATAAGAAAACCATGTTAAACTAATGAGTTTTTAGCAGTTTTTTAAAGTGCTCCACCATATTAACCTGACAAATTTCTGTCTGTCAGCTAATCCAGATTTTAGATGCATAACAGCAGAAGGTCACCTCACCACTTCTTTTACGTTTAGCTCTTGGAATTCTAAGCAGACCCTCAAAAGACCAGATTCGATTAAAACAGCTGCGCCATCTGAGCTAAGCCACGTTTCACTTAGTGCAATAAAATCTATTTTTTTTATCACTTATAAGATCGTTGATAAAAAACGTCTTGTTAGTTAAAGCTCTAATATTTAATAGTGCCATATTTAATGTTTCGGAGGAGCAGAGATGAATATTTAACCTATAGTCTGTTTTTACAGTTTTAATACATTGTTCATCTAAAGTAGTAACTTTAATTAAATTATTGGTGTTTATGCCGTATTGCCTAGATTTTCTATGTGCATTAAGATTGGTTATTACAGTATTTATGTTGTGCACTTTTATGGAAGATTTTATTAAACAATTATCATGACCTCGCACAGGAGTGGCATTTCGGAAGGGGTTAAAAGCAGAGATAGATAGTCAAGACAAACGAATTACCTTGGATATGTTTTCGGAGAGGACCCTGGCGCCGAAACTGTTCGGATGCAGGCCATCTCGCTTGAAAAAACGCGGTCTTTCCCAAAAGATGTCCCAGTTGTTGATGAACCCGATGTCTTGATTCTTGCAGAAGCCCTGCAGCCAGTTGTTTAAACCAAGCAGACGACTGTAGTACTCGTTTGATCGTCTGACGAGAGGGAGTGGACCCGAGATGAATATCTTTGCCGATGGGGTCCTCTCCTTTGTGTCTTTAATTAATGCTGTGAAGTCTGCCTTGAGGATCTCCAACTGTCAGTGCCTTATGTCATTTACGCCAGCATGCCAAACAATTGCTCCAACTGCCCTGTTCTTGTGCTTCTTGTAGATTGCCGGCGCACGTCTCATCACATCTCGGACACGAGCACCGGGAAAACAAGAAACAAAAGATTTTCTATTAGGGCAAGTGATATTGAGGTTCCTAACAATAGAATCACCTACCACTATTACATCACCAGGAGCTGAAGGCGAACTGGGGACGCTTAGAGGGTCGAACCGGTTCTGTGTTGCGATGCTTGCCTGTGCCGATGGAGGTGTTCTGGCCTTGAAACCCCGCCTGCATAGCTGAAATACACCGAGGTCATCATTGGTGTCGCTCCTACGAGGCGCGGGGGTGAAGTTGACTTGAGCGGCACAACGCGGAGTTGATGTTACGCCGATAACAGATGGCGAGGACGGTTTATCCAACAGCCGAGCCTTCAGATCTCTAAGGTATCTGCGTCTGGACATAAGTTCCTGAATCTGTTTATCGAGTGCCTGGAGTTCCTCGACTACAATTGCAACGCGATTTATCTCACTATCGGCCATTGTCCGCTTCTGTTTCTGCTTCCGCTTCCGCTTCGTGCCCTAGGAAGAATGAGAGAGAAAGAGAGAGAGATTGGTTAGATTGATTATAGTCACTCAATGAAAGACTCATGTCAAGACTCAGGTTCATGTCAGAGCACAAACCAAGCATGAAGTCAAAGGAATTGTCTGTAGACCTCTGAGACAGGATTGTCTCGTGGCACAAATCTGGGGAAGGTTACAGAAAAATTTCTGCTGCTTTGAAGGTCCCAATGAGCACAGTGGCCTCCATCATCCGTAAGTGGAAGAAGTTCAAAACCACCAGGACTCTTCCTAGAGCTGGCCGGCCATCTAAACTGAGCAATCGGGGGAGAAGGGCCTTAGTCAGGGAGGTGACCAAGAACCCAATGGTCACTCTGTCAGAGCTCCAGAGGTCCTCTGTGGAGAGAGGAGAACCTTCCAGAAGGATAACCATCTCTGCAGCAATCCACCAATCAGGCCTGTATGGTAGGAGTGGCCAGACGGAAGCCACTCCTTAGTAAAAGGCACATGGCAGCCCGCCTGGAGTTTGCCAAAAGGCACCTGAAGGACTCTCAGACCATGAGAAAGAAAATTCTCTGGTCTGATGAGACAAAGATTGAACTCTTTGATGTGAATGCCAGGTGTCACATTTGGGAGAAACCAGGCACCGCTCATCACCAGGCCAATACCATCCCTACAGTGAAGCATGGTGGTGGCAGCATCATGCTGTGGGGATGTTTTTCAGAGGCAGGGACTGGGAGACTAGTCAGGATAAAGGGAAAGATGACTGCAGCAATGTACAGAGACATCCTGGATGAAAACCTGCTCCAGAGCGCTCTTGACCTCAGACTGGGGCGACGGTTCATCTTTCAGCAGGACAACGACCCTAAGCACACAGTCAAGATATCAAAGGAGTGGCTTCAGAACAACTCTGTGAATGTCCTTCAGTGGCCCAGCCAGAGCCCAGACTTGAATCCGATTGAACATCTCTGGAGAGATCTTAAAATGGCTGTGCACTGACGCTTCCCATCCAACCTGATGGAGCTTGAGAGGTGCTGCACAGAGGAATGGGCGAAACTGGCCAAGGATAGGTGTGCCAAGCTTGTGGCATCATATTCAACAAGACTTGAGGCTGGAATTGCTGCCAAAGTTGCATCGACAAAGTATTGAGCAAAGGCTGTGAATACTTATGTACATGGGATTTCTTAGTTTTTTTTATTTTTAATAAATTTGCAAAAACCTCAAGTAAACTTTTTTCACGTTGTCATTATGGGGTGTTGTGTGTAGAATTCTGAGGAAAAAAATGAATTTAATCCATTTTGGAATAAGGCTGTAACATAACAAAATGTGGAAAAAGTGATGCGCTGGGAATACTTTCCGGATGCACTGTATCTTGAAGGAGACAAGCATTAAATTTGTAATACATATAAATAAAGGTGAGTTATTTAATCAGTCTCATTATTTAATAGATACACGTTGTATAAATGAATGTTGTTGTTGTTGTTGTTTATTCAACTACTTTCTTGACATACCGGATTCATGTAAAAGTTCACACTAAGTTTAATGCTAATAAGTTTTATATCTACTTATGCTAATACATGAACACATGACTTTTTATTTTCCATAATGGAGAGTAGGAATTGAAGGACCTTCAAATCTCCGGTTGATGCTATTTTGGACAATCTAAACAAATAGGATGGATAAACTTTTTGAGCTGAATGGCCTGTTCTTGTCGCAGTCTTTCTAACGCTCCAAAACACTGCCTCTGCCAGGAAGCATAAAAGTGGGCCATGGTTGGATCTTCAAGCAGGACAATAATCCATAGCGCACCTCAAAAGCAACACAAAAGTGGATCATTGACCATAAAAATCAAAGATTTGCCATGGCTATCTCAGGCCCCCGACTTAAACCCCATTGAAAACTTTTGGGGTGAGTTGAAGAAGAGAAGCCACAAGTGTGGACCTCAAAATCTGAAGGATCTCGAGCGGTTCTGGTTCAGGTCACTGGCCATGTGGTTTGTAATCTCATGAAGCATTAAATGAGAAGACTCAGAGCTGTCATCATGGCATAGGGGAGCTGCACAAAGGATTAAATGATGGAGAGAGAAAAATATTTGTTCTTGTACTGAGAATTTCTTTTTCCTTTCAATTATTTTACTTCTGTTAAAGGTTAGCTTTTCATTAATGTTTTGAATGAAAGATCGTGAGGATAAACAGCGAAGAAATTTTTATCAGAGCCAATTTTCCATTCATTTACCATGGGTTCCAATATTATTGGAGGGCATTGTAGAGCATTGCTTGAATGGTACTATATAAACCTCTGCAACTGGAACCTGCCGCTGTTTTTCTCAGATAGGTGAAGAATTCAAGTTGGTAGATTCTTCTAAGCCATACTGAGGCTTCATCTTGTCCTTAACAGAGAAGAAAAAAAAACAAATAATAAAAACTGAACAGCAGCCAAGGCCGCACAGCCTGACTTCGGGAGGTGAAATGATGTGTCTGCATCATCTTGTAGCTATTTAAATAATTCACCAGGCAGCGACATCTAAACCTCCCCTTTGAAATTCGGAGTTTCCAGCTCTTGTGAAGAGACTGTAATGACACTGGCGTGCATAGCTTTAACATCAAGTCACTGTGAGATCATCTGAGGTTTTTCTCTTCGAAGACGGTTGCTGAACAGACAGCCAGGGGCCTCCAGACAGAAGTGCACTTTACATAACGTACGCGAGTCGGGACGGATCAGGCCTCGGTTCATCTAGTTTGAAATCAACTGAACGAACGAGGGAGACTGTGTAAGTGATATCATGGATTTACAGGAAAAAGTGAACTGCCTGATGATTTGGCATTGTCTTTGTCTTCCATTTGTAAATGTTATCTTAAAATCCTGTAACTTCTCACAACAGTCCTCACTTAAATGTGTCCCAGACTCTGGCACATTAGCTCTGTTCCTATGTGTTTCCTGAAAAGGATAACTGGAGTGAACAATCAGATCTTGTAACATGCTAGTTAAAGACTCTTTAAAGAGCCATGATGGTGCTGCTGGGTTGAATGTCTAGTTCTCGTGTAGTTTTAGCCACATGTTTTATGTTCACCTTTTTCTTTTGAGATGTACTGTAGATTAGAATATGTCTAAACCGATCTTGCCTACTACGCTAAATCCCAGAGTGGATGGTTGTCATGTAGTTTCAGCTACATGTTTTATGTTCACTTTTTTCTTTTGAGAAGTGATATAGATTAGAATATGTCTCAGCTGATCATGCCTACTACGCCAATTCTCAGAGTGGATGGTTCTCATGTAGTTTCAGCCACAAGTTTTATGTTCACTTTTTTCTTTTGAGAAGTGATATAGATTAGAATATATCTCAACTGATCATGCCTACTACACCAAATCCTGGAGTGGATGGCTCTCATGTAGTTTCAGCCACATGTTTTATGTTCACCTTTTTCTTTTGAGAAATTATATAGATTAGAATATGTCTCAGCTGATCATGCCTACTATGCCAATTCTCAGAGTGGATGGTTCTCATGTATTTTCAGCCACATGTTTTATGTTCACCTTTTTCTTTTGAGATGTAGATTAGAATATGTCTAAACTGATCATGCCTACTACGCCAATTCTCAGAGTGGATGGTTCTCATGTAGTTTCAGCCACATGTTTTATGTTCACTGTTTTCTTTTGAGAAGTGATATAGATTAGAATATGTCTCAACTGATCATGCCTACTACGCCAAATCATGGAGTGGATGGCTCTCATGTAGTTTCAGCCACATGTTTTATGTTCACCTTTTTCTTTGGAGATGTAGATTAGAATATTTCTCAACTGATCATGCCTACTATGCCAAATCCCAGAGTGGATGTGTTTTGTAACAGTAGAGCAGTGTTTCCCACCCAACCTTTTTTCTGGGGTGACTCACATTTTCTAACCAAAAACATCCCAAGGGCGCACTAGTGTTCTACTAACCACAAATACATGTCCAAAGAAGTGGGACTAGCGGAGAAGTCAATAAAAAAGCAGCTCCGATATCTGTGTTTATAGACACGGCACTTAGTGAGCACTTTGGTGGCCTCTCTCAGCTGCTTCGTCTCTTTTGCTGCCCCCTTCTGCCTCAGTGGTAACTCATTTGCCCACTATCCACTGGCCCTGTGAAACTCGCTAACAGCCACACACACCCAGGCAGATGGACTCTAGCAGCATGGAGCCACCATGTCTGCTATGTAGCAATTGCGGAGCTTCTTTTATGACAGCTTCTCCAGGTAGTCCTGTACTCCTCAGACACCTGAAGAGCTTCTCCCTCTCAGGTTCAGACCCAGGTGCTCTACAATATTATTTCCACAGCACACCTGGGTAGCTCTCATGGTGCACCACTGTGCCACGGCACATTGGTTGAAAAACACTGTGTTAGGGTATTATTGTAATTCAGTTCTTCCCTTTATAGTCTTTATTATGTAGGACTTAATAGAATGCCTCGGATCATATCCATTGCCTTTCTTAACAGCTTGGTCACTGTTGCTGAACACCTCTCTCTTTCTTTTACATCTGTAACCCCAGGAAATTAGATGCAGTGCCGGAACAGGCAAATGTATTCATCATGTAGTAACGGCGCACTGCTGTAACGACAACGTGCAGTGAATACACTTGACTTGACCATTCCTAGTTCTCATCCTCTTTCTCTGTATGTTTACCATTCATTTTCTCAGAGGTTGAAACTATACAATACAATACAATTTATTTTTGTATAGCCCAAAATCACACAAGAAGTGCCGCAATGGGCTTTAACAGGCCCTGCCTCTTGACAGCCCCCCAGCCTTGACTCTCTAAGAAGACAAGGAAGGAAAAACTCCCAAAAAAACCTTGTAGGGAAAAAAATGGAAGAAACCTCAGGAAAGGCCGTTCAAAGAGAGACCCCTCTCCAGGTAGGTTGGGCGTGCAGTGGGTGTCAAAAAGAAGGGGGACAATACAATACAATACAATACAATACACAGAACAGAACAAATCCTCAATACAGTATAAAACTAAAAACTTTAGAAGTACGGAGCAGAATTTAACAGTAGATGATATCACATAATAAGATTTGGATTTGTTCAGAGTCCTGGAGACCTCATCCATCAAGCTGCCTCCCCCATTTGGCCATTCCACAGGTGAAACAGCGCTGGGCCAGCCAATCCGATGAAAGGATCCCTCTTTCCCACGATTCCTGTGATCCTCCATCAGGGATGACTTTACCTTAGGCAGGCAAAACAACTTGGCAGGTGGGCCGTGGAACCAAGTGCTACATTTGAGTACTGAGAAGAGAAACAGAATAGGTGAAGGTTAGTATCCAATTCTAACTATCATGTTACTTATGTGGGCGGCTCGGTGGCGCAGTGGTAGCGCTGCTGCCTCGCTTCCCGGGTCCTCCCTGCATGGAGTTTGCATGTTCTCCCCGTGTCTGCGTGGGTTTCCTCCGGGCGCTCCGGTTTCCTCCCACAGTCCAAAGACATGCAGGTTAGGTGGATTGGTGATTCTAAATTGGCCCTAATGTGTGTTTTTGTGTGTCCTGCGGTGGGTTGGCACCCTGCCAGGATTGGTTCCCTGCTTTGTGCCCTGTGTTGGCTGGGATTGGCTCCAGCAGACCCCCGTGACCCTGGTTTCGGATTCAGCGGGTTGGAAAATGGATGGATTAATGGATGTTACTTATGTTTTAATGCTAATGACTAACAACAGAGATGCAGTCTGTACAGTTAATCAGTAGCTCTAGTCAGGGTGTGCTAAACTAAAGTAGTGAGTCTTCAGCCGGGATTTAAAAGCTGAGACCGAAGGGGCATCTCTTATAGTAGCAGGCAGACCACTCCACAGTTTAGGGGTCCTGTAACTAAAAGCTCGACCTCCCACTGTTATTTTATTAATCCTTGGAATCATAAGCAGACCAGCATCTTGAGATCTTAATGTGCGCTCAGGTTTGTAAGCCGTGATAAGTTCAGACAAGTAAGCCGGACCTTGGCCAGGTTGATGTGCTTGCTGCTTCCTGAGCAGCTCTTCTTTCCTCCACTCTAGCGGCCCGCTTCTTCTCTTCTTCCGTCTTTTCGCGTTAAAACTGATTAAGTCGGCGTTTGTGTTGCAATTACTTAGTACGTTTTCTTTAATTTTTCACTTAAGCTGGCACTTAACTCTTCAATCTGCCTGATTTAAGATATGAAAAAAGAAATAATTAAGGGGTCTGAGTCTTAAGTTGTGTGTCAATTAAAATTAAGGCAAAGAGTTAATTATCAGCAAAATCTGGTCACTTATTAAGGAAAGAGTTAGAATGAAAACCTGCAGCTACAGTAGCTCTCCAGGACTGGAGTTGGAGACCCCTGGCGTAGAGTAACAGATATGCATAAGATATTATTCAGGCCAGCCAGGTTTTAATGGTAGATAGGTGGGCCGGTATAGCAGCCTTTCAGGTCTGTCCTGCTAAGTGGCTGCCTGCAAACTGGCCTGCCAAGCTCAAAGGGCTAAGAATTTCTAAGATCTTATGGTAAAGCGAATATCACATTACACGACTTCTGGTCATAGTGTATGTCAGACATGCCGATCTCATCGATGGACCGTGTCGGTTTACACAACTGAAAATCAAATTAACTGACTGTGAACCCTTTCCAGCACAGTCGTGTTTGTGCCTTTTTCTAATAGCCGATAGCAGGCTGCCTGACAGAGCCAGTGCTGTACGAAGGGTTAGCAGGTACGGCGAGTTCGGCTGCCATCTCGCCCCTTTTGTTTGCTTTATTTCTGTTCTGTAATGGTGCTTAAAAAAGGGAAGCATCAGTCAGATAGGCTTCTCTTCTCTGTGCCCTGTACTTCCAGAATGAGCATTTATTGGTTGTCAGCTCTCATGCGCACAGAGCCCACCCCTGTGCCTAAAGACAAAATCGAAACATGTGACAAAAACACAAGCTTTGAGCGTATCTGTTGGGGTTTGGGTCATCTTCTGCCTCTCATTCTCCGTCTCTAATGTCACCTGACCACCAGACCTCTGTCAGACCAGACCACAGGCTCACAAAGAGAGGACCTCTCTACATTACTGAGACCAAACTTGCGTCATTTTGATGTCACTTCAAGAATCTTACTTTCTGCCACATTTTATCTTTGCAAACAACTCTGGATATTAAACAGGACACATGTGGTGCCCCAACTTCTCTTCTGCATATCTTGTCTATTTTTACACCTGTTTGAGGGGCGAGTCACAGATTAGTTATAGTAAGTCGCTGGGTATGTCAGCTGTGGTCATCCAAGGTAATGATGGGTCAAAAGCCGAGGTAAATGTTGGGACACCAACACAGCTCTCCCCGTTTACTTATATTCATGAAATAAAGTATCGCCCCATGGTGCTCTTTAGTCACTGAGTGACACAGGGGGCTGGGCTTTTATGGTCCTGGGCGGAGTCAGTTGCACACACTGGGCGGTCTCTTGGCACTGTTGAGGTAAAGGAAGACGATGTAATTAGCAGCAGTGCCCCCTCTTGGCCCATGGTGGTGTTACATACCCGGGAGGGACCCTGATCGTGACCCTCTGATGTACTTGGGTGACACAGCAAACCCCTGACTGTCACTAATGAAGGCTACGGCTAAAACAAAAGCGGGAAAAGTCCTGTAATGTGACATGGCCTTTAGTTGTCAGATGTACCCTTTTGAGAATCAACTAGAGACTTGGCTGAAGATTTCTTACAGATTGTAGAGTTTCATTTCATTTGTTACATAAATAGACAAGAAATGTGAGGGGAATATGGAGAAAAGTGTGTTAGCCAAATTATTAGTACAGTAGATGGGTGAAAAAGTTCACAAGTGGTGATCAATGAGAACTGCTGGAGGTCTGCTATTGTAAATACTATCAGTAAAACGTGTCTGGCAGTAGTTTTCATGTTCTTTCTGTGTCTGTGTGGGATTTTTATTCATTTTTTACAACCATATCCTAAAACTATTTAAGCTTGGAAAATAAGCAAATCAAAACTGACCCTGTAAGAAGGAGTGAGTCTGCGAATTCGAGTGAGAGTGAGTCCTGGTTGATCAACATCCCATCCTGAGATGGCTTCTGTCTCTCCAGCAGTGCTGCTGGCCTTGTTCAGAATGTGCTTTTTAATTAAGTTTACAGCCGGCCTTAAGAAGCTTGTGGAGTAATGGCAGCAGTGGGACATATAGAGCTCACGGACAGAAACTGCTGTGACTCTCAAATGGAAAGTTAAAAGGCAACCATTTCTAAACATACAGTACAGTTACGCAACGAGGGTCCAGTACCTGAAGGAAGCCCACACAAAGAGCATGCAGATGGCACATATGGTGACCAGGCCAAAAGTCACATCTAGGTGGCAAAAAGCTGCGAGCACATCAGTGCTGATCGTCAAACCTTCTATCTATCTATCTATCTATCTATCTATCTATCTATCTATCTATCTATCTATCTATCTATCTATCTATCTATCTATCTATCTATCTATCTATCTATCTATCATATAGTGCCTTTCACATATCTATCCCGGAGGAAGTATTGAGCAGCCCATGGGTACTCCCCCAGATCATACATCGAAGGGGTGTCCCAGCCAGACATGGGACCCGGCTGTCCGACACATTATCTATCTATCATATAATGCCTTTCATATCTATCTACCTATCTATCTATTAAATAGTGCCTTTCACATATTTATCTATTGTAAAATAGGCGCTTTATTGGCACCCAGCCCGGCACAGACACGGAGGCACGTGTAAAAGCACACAGAAACCCTTTATTTTCTTCACCTGTGAGGCATGTCTTCCCCATGAACCCCACAGGCAAAACACAGTCCAAATGTTACAAGCACAAAACACACTCCTTTCTGGCACCACCACCACTCCTCCCGTCTAGCTTCGTCCTCCTCCTCCCGACTCTGGCTAATCCCTCCAGCCACAACACAGTCCCAAAGCACACTAAATCACACCAAGCACTTTCTTCTTCGTCACCACCACTCCTCCCAGGCAACCTTGTCCTCCTTCCACCCGACTCTGGCCTCTGAGTGGTGGTGGCTGGCCCCCTTTATAGCCCACCTGGAAGTGCTCCAGGTACTTGATCACCTGTTTCCGGTTGCACTTCCGGGCAGGGCTGAAGACTTGTCCAGCCAGGCTCAGGGACCCATGCAGTACCCCCTGGCGGCCACCCCAGATCCCAACAGGGCTGTGGAGGAACTCCATCTCCCATGTATCCCTGCGGGAAGCTGAGGCACCATCGTCAGCCAGGGAGGCTGCCACCAAGTGTCCTGGGGGAGATATTGAGCAGCCCATGGTTGCTCCCCCGGAATATACATCAAAGGGGTGTCCCGACCAGGCATGGGACCCGGCTGACTGCCACATTATCTATCTATCATATAGTGCCTTTCTTATCTATCTATCTATCTATCTATCTATCTATCTATCTATCTATCTATCTATCTATCTATCTATCTATCTATCTATCTATCTATCTATCTATGTATCATATATTGCCTTTCATCCATCTATCTATCTATCTATCTATCTATCTATCTATCTATCTATCTATCTATCTATCTATCTATCTATCTATCTATCTATCTATCTATCTATCTATCATATAGTGCCTTTCATCTATCTATCTATCTATCTATCTATCTATCTATCTATCTATCTATCTATCTATCTATCTATCTATCTATCTATCTATCTATCTATCATATAGTGCCTTTCATCTATCTATCTATCTATCTATCTATCTATCTATCTATCTATCTATCTATCTATCTATCTATCTATCTATCTATCTATCTATCATATAGTGCTTTTTACATCTATCTATCTATCTATCTATCATGTAGTGCCTTTTGTATCATCTATTTATTATATAGTGCCTTTCACGTTTTATTATTGATCTCACAATATGTGGTTTATTTTATAGTGCCATTCCTATCTATGATCATACCTATTTCCTATCATACCTATCCATCTGTCTGACTATTTGTCTATTATATAGTGCCTTATTATTGATCTCTGAATATATTGCATCTTTATTATAGTACCTTTTCCATCTGTCTATATTATCTAATGCCTTATCTCGATTTGACTGTCTGGCTGTCTGTCTGGCTTTGTCACATCAGCTCCACTTTCTCCCAGCTCTCCTTTGCTGATCTCACACTACAGTAGGATGAGTTGGTTACTTTCATTGTGGATTTTGTATTTTTTTTGGGTAGAAACTGTATAATACCCAGTGACCACTCTGGTGTGTGTTTGGTGAATTGTGAAAGAATTTAGGCAAAGGCTTGAAATTTGAAAATAAATTAAATCTTACCTGGTAACTAATTCATATAAGAAAAGAAAGTCACTCTCTTTATGTTTTTATGATGATATCTATATTACTAAACAAAGGTTGTATATATGCACGGATGCCAGAGGCCAGAAGCACCGAACGCGCACTGCTCCTCAGCGCCCCAGAGTCAAACCCAGCGGCTTCCCAGAGTCAGTAGGTGGCACCCAAACAACACAACACAACCTGTAAACTAAACTTTAGGTCACAATGCAACTGCCGCCCGAACACGAATGCGCACACCACCGCATATACAACCTTCGTTTAGTAATGTTTGTATATATGCAAGGATTGCAGACGCCAGAAGCAAGCCCATGTACAATACAACCACCGCCCGAACGCGGACGTGCACACCTTTTCGCGTCAGCTACAACCGGGGTAGCAGCTAATTTGTTGATAAATGGTCTGACATGTCACTCAGTTCCAATCACGGAAACATCGGTTTCAACTATGAAAATGCAAAATGACAGTGCAAATGAGATCCGTCTGGCAAAACTATTGATTTTAGACGAATGTACAATGCCATCCAGTCATTTACTCAATACCATTGATAAACTTCTCAGAGCATTAATGGATAATAATATTCCGTTTGGACGAAAAGTACTTTTATTTGGAGGAGATTTTCGACAGTGCTTGGCTGTTGTTCCGCACGCCATGCGTTCAGCTATTGTTCAGTCCAGTTTGAAATACACAGAAAATTGGCATTACTTTGAGAAACTAAGCTTGGTAGAGAACATGCGGTGTACAGATCCAGAATATACCAATTGGTTGTTGCAACTAGGAAATGGAAACCTTACCAATGTGTTTGAACTTCACCCAGATATTATTCAAATCCCTCACGCCTTTATTTGCAACGACTTGGTAACAGAGGTTTTTGGTGAAGCAATAGACCATTAGACCAAATGCCACTTTTGACGCACCGGGCTATATATTATGTCTAAAGAATATTGACGTTGACCAGATAAATGACCAAGTGATTGCATTGCTTCCTGGAGAAAGCCGCGTCTTTCTAAGTACTGACAGTGTTGATTCTGAAGACGAAACTGAGCATCTTAATTTCCCATTAGAATATTTAAACACCATTAACCTGGCCGGATTACCACAACACAATCTTAACCTTAAAGTAGGGACAATAGTCATGCTATTAAGAAACCTTAATACTAAACAAGGTTTATGCAACGGTACACGGTTGGTTGTGAACAGCATGAGAGAAAATATTATTGAGGCACAAGTGCTGACGGGATCCCATACTAGCAATACTGTTTTGATTCCCAGAATTGACCTTACAAGTTCTGACCTGGAATTACCTTTTAAACTTAAATGATGCCAATTTCCCATTAGCGCTGCATTTGCCATGATGATGAACAAATCCCAAGGACAAAGTAGGCATTTACCTGTCTGAGCCTGTATTTGGACATGGACAACTTGATGTTGCCTTTTCAAGAGTTCGGCGTTCGTGTGACGTTAAATTGAAGGTTTTAACTACTCCATACTAGGGAGAGCTAATTCAACGACAGGAAACCATCTTTACCAAAAATGTTGTTTATAAAGAAATTTTTGATTAACTATTTTGAATTTACCATTTTATGAATTTTTTGTTTCCAATTTACTTCATTTAAACCTTTGCACTCCGATATTTTTTTTACTTATAAGTGCAGCAACTCAAAGACATTTTGGACTTAAATGATATAACAATTACATTTCAATTTTACTTTTAATAAATTGGTTAATTTTAGTACAATTATATTTATTTAATTAAATGAAAACTTTCCCAGGATGCTCCCACCCTCCATCATTTTTCATCCCTCCAAAGATCGGAGGGAACAGAAAGTGATTGCCATTCTTGGATTTGTGATTCTTTAGAGAATCGTTGGTTTACTGGTAAAATAATGAGGTGCTTTTGTCTGCTTTTTTTTTCAGACTTTGACATGAAGAAAAATATTGAGACAATAATCGCTCAAGAACGAGCCGAGATCATTGAGAAATATGACAAGGTATTGTTGTCGCCGATAAGAACGTGTTTAGTATAATGCAGAGTAAACGCTAATCGACACAATGGAAGCTTTTTTTATTTTGTTATTGTTAATTTAGTAATAGTAGCATGGGCGGCACGGTGGCGCAGTGGGTAGCGCTGCTGCCTCGCAGTTGGGAGACCTGGGGACCTGGTTTTGCTTTCCGGGTCCTCCCTGCGTGGAGTTTGCATGTTCTCCTCGTGTCTGCGTGGGTTTCCTCCGGGCACTTCGGTTTCCTCCCACAGTCCAAAGACATGCAGGTTAGGTGGATTGGCGATTCTAAATTGGCCGTAGTGTGTGCTTGGTGTGTGGGTGTGTTTGTGTGTGTCCTGCGGTGGGTTGGCACCCTGCCCGGGATTGGTTCCTGCCTTGTGCCCTGTGTTGGCTGGAATTGGCTCCAGCAGACCCCCGTGACCCTGTGTTCGGATTCAGCGGGTTGGAAAATGGATAGATAGATAGATAGACAGACAGACAGACAGACAGACAGACAGACAGACAGATAGATAGATAGATAGATATTCTAAATTGGCCCTAGTGTGTGCTTGGTGTGTGGGTGTGTTTGTGTGTGTCCTGCGGTGGGTTGGCACCCTGCCTGGGATTGGTTCCTGCCTTGTGCCCTTGTGTTAGCAGGGATTGGCTCCAGCAGACCCCCGTGACCCTGTGTTCGGATTCAGCGGGTTGGAAAATGGATGGATGGATAGTAATAGTAGCCTCCTTAGAGTTATGTTAACCCCCCCCCCCCAGAAAATCGAGGCAAAAATGTTGAATTTATCTCAAAGAGAAAAAATGTTATAGCATGTAACTCAAACACATAAATATTAAAACATCATCAGAACTACAGCAGGTACGGTATCTCCAGTGTCCCTGGATTTAGTACGTGTAACTTTCTCCATTTATTTAGGTAACAATTTCATTGTCTTGCTGGATCCCTGTGTGTCTTATTATCTTGTCATGGGTTTTGTTTAATTTCAAAAAGGTATTTTTTTCCTGTCATATTTGCTGTCTTACCTTAACCCATTATACAAATATACTGCAGGGTACAGCGACTAGTGCCTTATACTTGTACAGATATGTGTAATCACAGCCTGTACCCACTGAAGAGCGCTCTGCAATAATGAATAAAATTGAAAAATGGAGACAATCCAACCACTGCTCCACTGTGCCAATGGCTACGCTTCCCTTTTGGGGAATTTTGGATGTTTGTTAGAAGAGGTGGGAGGGCGAGGATGATTGTCGGAGCAATGACGATTTCTGTCTTCTGGCACTGCCACAAACGGGCACCTGCAACAGCAGCTCCATCTTTCTCCGTGTCCTGCTATCTTTTTTATGGATAAAGCATGAGGAAGGACTTGCACTCACTTACACACAACAGCAACTGCTCGCTCTGTGCCCATTGCCTACTAGAGCATCTGATCAAATTGGTGAGCTGCCAGCAGAGCTACTGCGTAGACATCAGAGAAAGACGGAAAGGGGCTCCACAACAGGAGAAGAATCTGCCTTCGGATATCAGGAGCAATGGCAAATCTCTGGCAAATCTCTCAATGATAATCAGGATCCAATGGGAACACAAACTCAGCAGTCTCATGTGCTTCACTTAGATCTGACTCAGGGCTGAAAGATTTAAAATTGTGCGGGCATACAGAAGCAAGATCAAAAGCAGCAAGAAGAAAGGAGGCAGACTTGCCATTTTTGTGAATGGACACATTACAGTTAAAGCACAGGTATCCGACTTGAATTTTGAGCTACTCACAATACGCTTACAACCTTATTATATGCAGGGAGCGTTTACATCCCGCCCTTGGCAGACGCGACAATTGTATCAGACCCAGTCTGTTCTCGAGTAAGCAAACTCTCTTCTGACCATCCCAGTGCTTTCGTCACAATTTCTATGTTTCACTTTCCTCCACCCTCACTACTTTTTACCAGTTGGTGGAGTGCACAACGAGAGAAAACAGGACCCTGGACTTGTTATATCCCAAAGTTAAAGAAGCATATAACTCTGTTGCTACCATAATTTGGTACAGTTAATACCCGCATATAAACTCTTTGTCTAGAGCAGGGGTGTCAAACTCCGGGCCTGGAGGGCCGCAGTGGCTACAGGTTTTCATTCTAACCCTTTTCCTATTCAGTGAGTAGTTTTCACTGCTAATTAACTCCTTTCCCTTCATTTCAATAGTCCTGTTTTTAAGGATTCAGTCCCCTGAATTGATTTCTTTCTTTATTAAATGGCAGCCAAACAGAAATGACACGTGAAACAAGCCAACAGATGACCAGCTAAACTGGGATTTAAAACTCCAACCAATTTCACTCCAACCAGTCTCTTAATGAGAAGCTGATTCTTGCTGTTAATTAAACTCGTTATTTAATTCAATGGCTTGTTGCTGCTCTCATTCTGACACAGCAGACATTTCCAAATTTGTTGAATTTTCTGTTTTTTCTAAGAACACCAACAAAATCTTTTGGTGACCTGAGAGATCAACCTTTCCGAGACCTTCACCTTTATTTATTTTCAGATATTGTGTGATGGGCACAGGTGACCTGGTCATATGGTGGCTTGTTTGATGTCTCATTATTGTTTGGCTACTAATTAAGGAAAAAGAGATGATTAAGGGGCCTGAGTCAAGTTAATAAAAACTAAAGCAAAAGAAGTTAATTAGCAGTAAAAATGGCTCACTAATGAAGAAGATGGTTAGAATGAAAACATGCAGCCACTGCACTGCGGCCCTCGAGGACCGGAGTTCGACACCCGTGGTCTAGAGCAGGGGTAGGCAACGTCGGTCCTGGAGTGCCACAGTATGTGCAGGTTTTTGTTCCAACCCAGTTCCTTAACGAGAACTCAATTATTGCTGATGAAGCACATATTGCTTAAGTGACATTTTAATGCTTCATTTTAGTGGTCTCGCTTGTTAAGGTTCTCCAACCTTAATTGCTTATTTCAATCTTAAACTGCTGCATTCAGTGTTTTAATTGCTCCTTATTAGCAATAAGATGTAAAACAGGGGTAGGCAATGTCGGTCCTGGTGAGCCGCAGTGGCTACAGGTTTTCATTCCAACCCAATTGCTTAATTAGAAACCAATCCTTGCCAATCTCAGACCTTATTTAATTCTATGGCTTGTTAGTCTGTGCAATGTAAGGTATTTATATCGTAGATTTTTTTCCTTTCCAAGGATATCATCCAAATGATTTGAAGCCTAAAACAGATCATTTTCAGTCTGTCACATTTTTCTATTAAGTATTTTATTATATCAAACCGTGCATGATGAACACACACAGATGTAATTGGAAAAAAGCTAGCTGGAGAACTGCTGGCTGCTTTGTCTTTTACATCTTATTGCTAATAAGGAGCAATTAAAACACTGAATGCAGCAGTTTAAGATTGAAATAAGCAATTAAGGTTGGAGAACCTTAACAAGTGAGACCACTAAAATGAAGCATTAAAATGTCACTTAAGCAATATGTGCTTCATCAGCAATATTTGAGTTCTCGTTAAGGAACTGGGTTGGAACAAAAACCTGCATATACTGTGGCACTCCAGGACCGACGTTGCCTACCCCTGGTCTAGAGGTTGCCAGCCGCCACCAGGACCGTGAAGGAAAGGGACAACAGAGGCTGAGGAGGCTTTGAAGGGTTCCCTTGAAAACACTGACTGGGAAATGCTCTATGAGTCACACGGTCAGGTCATTGAGGGTCTCAGCCACTGGATCACAGACTACGTCAAGTTTTGTGTGGATAACACAGTCCACATGAAGACCATGAGCTGTTTTTCCAACCACAAGTCATGGATCACAAAAGACTACTGAATATGAAGAAGAGAGCCTTCAAGTCTGGAGATGAGGATGGATTCAAGCAGGTGCACTCAGAGCTAAAGAAACAGTTCCATGAGGGGCAGACCACTACAGAGACAAACGTGAGCACAAGTTACAACAAACCAAGATGAAGGAAGTGTGGAATGGCATGAGGACTATCACTGGCTGTTAAACATGCAGAGAAAGGGGACAAGAACAGAGCTAATGGACTGAAGCACTTCATCCACAGGTTTGATTCATTTTTGTCAGTCCAGCCCTCCACCAGTGCTGCTAGTCTCTGGGTGAATGCTGAGGAGGTTCAGGAATCCCAACTTCCATCAGCACCCTGCACAGTCTTCCCCTACAATAACATTAGACCTGTGGTCTCCAGCCCCCCTCCACTCCCTGGACTGTGTGTCTGTGCTGGTCAAGTGAGCTGGGAAAACTCTGCATAAACACGGCTTCAGGGACGGATGGAATCCGCCTCAAGGTGCTGGAAACATGCGTCCGCCAGCTCTGCAGTGTCCTTCAGAAACAGTTATTCCTTTCCCTGAATTTGCAGAAGGTTTCCCAGCTGTGGAAAATATCCCATTGCCAAAGAAAGTTTATCTAATCCAATCTAATCTAATCTAATAAACACAGTGACCTGCTTTGCAATCCATCTGTGACCCGTTCCCATTATATACAATAGCGTCTCGCTACCAATCGGTGGCAGTCCTGCGCCAGACAGTAAACTTAAACTTGAACTTGAACGTGGTCAATCTAAGCATAAGCTTATTGGTAGCGAATTACACTGAACTTATTGAGAGGTGAAACAGCAAGGCCTGATCCAGCCTTTCACATTTCAAAAGTGTGATTAAACACAAAACAAGGGGATTTGCTCCTTTTTCGTAAATTTCCTGTGGAATATGACCCGGACACAGACAGACGGAGAGCATTTTAAAGTCCACCACACGTTTATTATACACTACTATTTACACTTATCGTGAGCACAACCCAGTGCCTCGGCACCAATCTCCCCTTCAGTCCTTGGCCACACAACACAATGTCTTCAGTCTCTCAGGTCCGCCTCCACTCCTCTCCTCCGAGCTCCGTCCTACTCCTCCCGACTCTTGCCAATGAATGGAGGGAGGCGGCCCCTTTTATACACCCCGGATGGACTCCAGGTGCATCCTGAGGAGCTTCTGTAGCCACACCCCTGTGTGGCGGAAGCTCTGGCGGTGTATCCGGAAGTCCTCCAGGTGTCCCCAATCCTCTTCCCCCCAGCACTTCCGGGTGTGGCAGAAGTGCTGAGGTCCAGGGCTCCCAAGGCATCATGGCACCCCCTGGCGGTGACCACGGGCCCCTACAGGGTAGAGCTTCTATGCTCTGTATCCGTGGCCCCCAAAGCAACCAGGGCGGTTGCCCCCTCGTGTCCTGGAGGAGGCACAAGCCCTCCTCTGGTGCTCCTGGGCATCCCGGCCAGGCATGAACCCCAGCCGGGTGCCACATTCCATTAATTTCTGAAACTACATACTGTGGCTGGGTGCAGGAACAACACAAGACCTTGTGGAACATGACCCGGACACAGACAGGCAGACACAAAGGCATTGGGGAGCCCCCTGGTGGTGACCACGGGACTTTACAGGGTTGAGCTTCAAAGCTCTGTACCGGTGGTCCCCATAGGTACCAGGGTGGTTGCCCCCATGTGGTCTGGGGAAGGTGTAAGCCCTCTTCCGGTCCTCCGGGGCATCCCGGCCGGGTCGCCCCCCCCCCCCCCCCCCCCCCCCCAAGCCACCTGCAACAACTTGAAGAAAATTTGGGGCCCCAACCGGGTCGTCCAGTTTAATAAAAAGGCAAAATTTAGGATGACGCCTGTTGTGACTTCGTTCTGCCCTATCTTCAAGCTTAAAGAAAATAAAGGCTGTGAGAAGTTCAGTCAATCTTTCGAGGTTCGACTAGTGGTAGTTTCCTCTCATGAAAGACGCCTCCTTCTGGGAGTCTGGTGGCTTTGTCCACACAGAAGTGGAAGGGGTGGGACTAAGTGTCCTCACTAGGCGGATTTTCAGCCCTGTGGAAAGGGAAAAAGAGAATAGGGTTAGAAGCAGTGCCCTCTTGTGGCACGGCGGGTCGTTACATACCATGTCGGAGCCCTTGAGGAGATCCACAGACATGCATGCGTGAAAATACGTGGAAGTAGAGGAGCAAAAATGAAAAGAGCCTGGATGCTCTTAAATTAGGCCATTGTACAACTTTGCTACAGCTGTCCCTGTTGGTGTGGTTTTCAATTAAGAGCTCAGTAATCACAAAGGGGCTGGTAGGCCAAGGAAAACCTCCTCCTCCTCCTCCTCTTTTCAATCAGGAAATTTCAATAAATAACCATTATTTGAAGTCCGTAAGTTGGTTAGGAAGTTAATGAATTTTAATTGAATGAAAATGCACTTCAAGCTCCATTAAAATCTTTTGTCTTTCTTGAATTGTATTTTATTATTATGGGTGTCTTGATCTCTGCTCACAGGGTAGACATGAAGGTGCCCAGATTGACCCCTGGGAAGACGCGGACTTCACCATCTACAAAGTCACGGACCGTTTTGGCTTCCTCCAGTAAGTACTTTTCTGGGTAATTTGAAACCATCCGTGCGAGCAAACTGTGCTTTTGAACTGACATGTATGTTCTCTCTCTGTTTTATTTTGTCTTATGATAGTGAGGAGGAGCTGCCCACACCAAGCGCCTTTGAGGAGAAGGTAAAATGAACATTCTCTTCTTCTTCTTCATCTTCTTTTGGCTGCTCCCATTAGCGGTTGCCACAGCGGATCATCTTCTTCCATATGTTTCTGTCCTCATCATCTTGCTCTGTCACACCCATCACCTGCATGTCATCTCTCACCACATCCATAAACCTTCTCTTAGGCCTTCTTCTTCTCCTCTTCTCTGGCAGCTCTATCCTTAGCATCCTTCTCTCATATATACCCAGCATCTCTCCTCTGCACACGTCCAAACCAACACAATCTCGCCTCTCTGACTTTGTCTCCCAAATGTCCAACCTGAGCCGACCCTCTAATGTCCTCATTTCTAATCCTGTCCATCCTCGTCACACCCAATGCAAATCTTAGCATCTTTAACTCTGCCACCTCCTGCTCTGTCTCCTGTTTTTTGGTCAATGCCACCTTCTCCAACCCATATATAACATAGCTGGTGAACATTGAACATTTTATGTAACCTGGAATTGCTCCTTTACTGTTTACATCTGATGAAAGTGAGATAATTTAGTGCTTAAAGATCAGTCTGTTCATTCATTGCCAAAGCTGTTCAAGCCAGTTGAGTGTCAAGGGGAGTCAAAGCCTACCCAGACAACTTGGGGTGCAAAAGCAGAACAGTGCAGGGCAATAGATCATCACAGGGCCTGCTCGCAGATACAGCCACATACAGTGGGTTCAGAAGGTGTTCAGACCCCTTCACTTTCTACTCATTTTATTTTGTTGTAGAATGCTCTCCTGCATTTCTGCAGTTTATCCCATTGTTCCTGGCAGATCCTGTCAAGCACCATTAGATTAGATGGGAAGCCAATCATGTTTGGGCCCAGCCAGTACTTGGATGGGGGGGGGGGGGGGGTTTTTTGAAAAGAAAATTGCAACTATTTCTACAATTCCGTTTTCACTTTGTCATTCTGGGGTATTGGGTGTTGCATGATATGGGAAAAACAATAATTAAAATAATTTTAGCACAAGATTGCAGTCACACCACCTGCACTTCAGAAGAAGTCATCTACCTGAAGCTAAGCTTGTTCAGGCCTGGCCAGTAATTGAATGGGAGACCCTCTAGGAAAAGCTTGGGTTGCAGCTGGAAGAGATGTTGGTGAGGCCAGCAGGGGGCGCTTACCCTGTGGTCTATGTGTGGATCCCATTGCCCCACTGCAGTGATGGGGATGCCGTGCTGTAAAAACGGTGTCGTCTTTCAGATGAGACGTAAAACCGAGCTCCTGACTCTCTGTGGTAATTAAAAGATCCCTGGGCACCCTTCGTAAAGAGCTGGGAGCACTCCGATTGTCCTTCATCACAGCTCGGTCATTCTGGCCCCTTTATCATCCCCTTTCTGTAACTGTCTCAAGGTCCCACTCACCCCTTCTACACCTAAAAACTATTCTGTGGTGAGTCTATGGGCACAAAATGGCTGTCATCGCATCATCCAGGTGGATCCTGCACATTGATTTTGGTTAAAGTTGCTCCCTGCTCACCGTGTATAGCATTTTGGGTAGTGAGAAAATGCTATATACCGTAGTTATAAAGAATTATTATCCATCCATCCATCCATTTTCCAACCCGCTGAATCCGAACACAGGATCACGGGGGTCTGCTGGAGCCAATCCCAGCCAACACAGGGCACAAGGCAGGAACCAATCCCGGGCAGGGTGCCAACCCACCGCAGGAAGAATTATTATTATCATCATTATTATTGGTTTTGATTAAAGTTGCTCCCTGCTCACCGTGTATAGCGTTTTGAGTAGTGAGAAAATGCTATATAGTTGTAAAGAATTATTATTATTATTATTATTATTATTATTATTATTATTATTACACGAACCCGACATTGCATTGCCCCATAATGCTTGGCACCCAGCAATGGCAAGTCTGTTACAGCTGTCATATTTAGGACTTTGTCTCATATCCCTTGCATGCAATGATTGCTTAAAGTCCATCCATCCATCCATTTTCCAACCCGCTGAATCCGAACACAGGGTCACGGGGGTCTGCCGGAGCCAATCCCAGCCAACACAGGGCACAAGGCAGGGAACCCATCCTGGGCAGGGTGCCAACCCACCGCAGGACACACACAAACACACCCACACACCAAGCACACACTAGGGCCAATTTAGAATCGCCAATCCACCCAACCAGCATGTCTTTGGACTGTGGGAGGAAACCGGAGTGCCCGGAGGAAACCCACGCAGACACGGGGAGAACATGCAAACTCCACACAGGGAGGGCCCGGGAAGCGAACCCGGGTCCTTGCTTAAAGTCTTTTAATAATAATAATAATTTATCTATCTATCTAATTTATTTTGTTTATAGGCGCTTTTCAAGGCACACCTTACCAGAGCACATTAATAACAACAGTCACAACATAAAATTAATAAAATATTACAGTACAATAAAATCAGAATAAATCTATCAGTTATATAAAAAAAATCTTGGGTCGAGACGTGATCATCTCAGAGAGACACTCTGACGTCATGCGAGACTAAACAGTACAACCTTAGGAAGCAAGACCTGTGAGACGGTGACTTTTACACGTCACGCCCTACTAGCAAACAATTTAAAACAAGTTCACAGACATCTAACCTCGCAGTTGTTGGAATGCTTTTGGCAGACGCACTTCGGGTGCTCCCAGCTCATAAAAATGTTATACGGTCTAGATGGCACGTGAACAACTAACCGAAGAAGAAAGCAGCGCGTCGAAAAGAGACACGAAAGCGTTGGAGAGAAAAGAAGGCAAAAAAGGATGCACAAGAGAGCAATAATAATCTATATGCAAATTCAGAAAATAAGGGAAGTAATAGTCAGCCCGGATCAAGTGGAATTGAAAAGCTCTAGGTCCAATCCGGGTCAGAAATAAAAGACTTCATAATGAGGTTCAAAAACGTTGGCACGATACGCATGCAGAGCGAGTTAAAGAATATGAAGGTAGGAAAATTCGAAAGTATCAAAAAAAAAGATAATAAAGACCGCATTAGCACAAACAAACAGAAATTATTACTCGGTGAAATAACGGAACAGCAAAAAGAGATTGAATATATGGACATAGGTGATATGGCAGAAGTATGTAGATATTGTAAGGCTTTAAAGTTTAAGTCGTAGACTTGTAGATCGTCTAATTCCTGTTGTAATCAGGGAAAAGTAGTGTTGCCTCCCAAAGAAGAGGCGTATCTGCAAGAATTAAAAGAGTTGTTGTTTGGTGAAAATGAAATCTACAAACACTACAGGCAAAATGTCAGAGTCTACAATAATCTTTTCACGTTCACATCATTCAATGCTCAAAATGTAGATTTACACGATTCAGGACCATACGCTATGAGAATCTGTGGTCCTGCAACAGTTAAAGCTGTTTTAGATAGATAGATAGATAGATAGATAGATAGATAGATAGATAGATAGATAGATAGATAGATAGATAGATAGATAGATAGATAGATAGATAGATATGAAAGGCACTATATAATAGATAGATAGATAGATAGATAGATAGATAGATAGATAGATAGATAGATAGATAGATAGATAGATAGATAGATATGAAAGGCACTATATAATAGATAGATAGACATGAAATGCACTATATAATAGATAGATAGATAGATAGATAGATAGATAGATAGATAGATAGATAGATAGATAGATAGATAGATAGATAGATAGATAGATAGATAGATATGAAAGGCACTATATAATAGATAGATAGATAGATAGATAGATAGATAGATAGATAGATAGATATGAAAGGCACTATATAATAGATAGATAGATAGATAGATAGATAGATATGAAAGGTACTATATAATAGATAGATAGACATGAAATGCACTATATAATAGATAGATAGATAGATAGATAGATAGATATGAAAGGTACTATATAATAGATAGATAGACATGAAATGCACTATATAATAGATAGATAGATAGATAGATAGATAGATAGATAGATAGATAGATAGATAGATAGATAGATATGAAAGGCACTATATAATAGATAGATAGATAGATAGATATGAAAGGCACTATATAATAGATAGATAGATAGATAGATATGAAAGGCACTATATAATAGATAGATAGATAGATAGATAGATAGATAGATAGATAGATAGATAGATATGAAAGGCACTATATAATAGATAGATAGATATGAAAGGCACTATATAATAGATAGATAGATAGATAAATGTGAAAGGCACTATATAATAGATAGATAGATAGATAGATAGATGTGAAAGGCACTATATAATAGATAGATAGATAGATAGATAGATAGATAGATAGATAGATAGATAGATAGATATGAAAGGCACTATATAATAGATAGATAGATATGAAAGGCACTATATAATAGATAGATAGATAGATAAATGTGAAAGGCACTATATAATAGATAGATAGATAGATAGATAGATAGATAGATAGATGTGAAAGGCACTATATAATAGATAGATAGATAGATAGATAGATAGATAGATAGATAGATAGATGTGAAAGGCACTATATAATAGATAGATAGATATGAAAGGCACTATATAATAGATAGATAGATAGATAAATGTGAAAGGCACTATATAATAGATAGATAGATAGATAGATAGATAGATAGATAGATAGATAGATGTGAAAGGCACTATATAATAGATAGATAGATAGATAGATAGATAGATAGATAGATAGATAGATAGATAGATAGATAGATGTGAAAGGCACTATATAATAGATAGATCGATAGATAGATAGATAGATAGATAGATAGATACTTTATTAATCCCAAGGAGAAATTCACATACTCCAGCAGCAGCATACTGATAATAACAATATTAAATTGAAGAGTGATAACAATGCAGGTATAACAGACAGATAATAACTTTATATAATGTTAACGTTTACCCCCCCCAAGTGGAATTGAAGAGTCACATAGTGTGTCGGAGGAACGATCTCCTCAGTCTGTCAGTGGAGCAGGACGGTGACAGCAGTCTGTCACTGAAGCTGCTCCTCTGTCTGGAGATGATCCTGTTCAGTGGATGCAGTGGATTCTCCATAATTGACAGGAGTCTGCTCAGCGCCTGTCGCTCTGCCACAGATGTCAAACTGTCCAGCTCCGTGCCTACAATAGAGCCTGCCTTCCTCACCAGTCTGTCCAGGCGTGAGGCGTCCTTCTTCTTTATGCTGCCTCCCCAGCACACCACCGCGTAGAAGAGGGCGCTCACGGTCTGATAGAACATCTGCAGCATCTTATTGCAGATGTTGAAGGACGCCAGCCTTCTAAGGAAGTATAGTCGGCTCTGTCCTCTCTTACACAGAGCATCAGTATTGGCAGTCCAGTCCAATTTATCATCCAGCTGCACTCCCAGGTATTTATAGGTCTGCACCATCTGCACACAGTCACCTCTGATGATCACGGGGTCCATGAGGGGTCTGGTCCTCCTAAAATCCACCATCAGCTCCTTGGTTTTGCTGGTGTTCAGTTTTAGGTGGCTTCAGTCGCACCATTTAACAAAGTCGCAACATGCACGGCACAAGCAGCAGCTGGCTTAAAGCGCGCCTCCTTGGGTGGAGGAATAACTCATTCACTGCAGCTTTATTACTGGCAAATATCAAGAAATAAAAAATGAATGAAAATGAATAAAATGAAAATAATCTCTTTAAATTGTATATCTGGTTAACCAAACCCGGGGGTTGGTGAGCGAAGCTAACAGGGGGCGGAGCCCCCTAGTACAATAATAAAATAAAATTTTAATTTATCAGCTAGAATTATCAGACAGAATAAGCCAGCTTAAAAAGATGTATTTTAAAATGAGATTTAAAGGTAGCAAGAGAGTCGATATTCCGAATGTTTTACGGGAGAGAGTTCCAGAGACGAGGGGCCGCTTGACTGAAAGCTCCAAGCCCCACGGTAGTCGAGCGAACAGGAGGTACAATACGAGGGATGTTCAAAAAGTTTCTGCACGTTTATATTTTCATTGGAAACGGTGAAGGCGTGAGGGAGGAGTCACTGGTCGTGTCTGAGAGTGTCATGTGACTGGGAAAAATTGCATCGCAAAGGAAGGTGACTACGTAGAAACGTGACGTCATTTGTTCTTGAAATTCTTAATAAATAGAGTTAAAACAAAATGTGCGGAAACTTTTTGAATGTCCCTCGTCAAGATTGATAGAGGAAGAAGATCTGAGGATACGAGAAGGAATGGAGGTGTGAAGAAGATCAGAAAAATAAGGAGGTGACAGATTATGGAGGGTCTTGTAAAATTAAATTGATATTTAATAGGGAGCCAGTGAAGCTGCTGCAGGACTGGAGTAACGTGTTCTGGTGATGAGACGAGCCGCAGCATTCTGAAGCAATTGGAGTTTCTAAAGGAGTTTATGAGGAAGACCAGAAAGGATAGAATTACAGTAATCAGTACGAGACGGAACCAGAGCATGAAGAAGAAGAGCAGTGCTGGTAGCAGACAGAGATGGACGTAAACGGCTGATATTAGTCAGTCAGTCATTATCCAACCCGCTATATCCTAACACAGGGTCACGGGGGTCAGCTGGAGCCAATCCCAGCCAACACAGGGCGCAAAGCAGGAACAAACCCCGGGCAGGGCGCCAGCCCACTGCAGCTGCTGATATTATGTAGATGGGAATATGAAGACCGAGTGACATTATTAATAGGTGCCTCGAATTTTAAGGTACTACCAAGAATAACACCTAAGCTCTTAAGTCTTAATTAATAGACCACCTGATAACAAAAGAATCAAATTGGTACCCTGACCAGGAAAATACAAAGTTTTACAGAAGGCTTCCCTCACGTCTCATTGCCATTTTCTTTGCACATTAATTTCAGAGGTGACTTGCAGTGCTGTGCTCCTCTCCACTTGATTTTCATTTTTAAATGTCCAGCACTCTGTTTTGAAATAAGACAGTCGGGCAAAGACACTGATGGATAGCCACCTTCCCCAACAGCCATACACTTTTCTTGACGTGAGGCTCCATGACGGTTTATTCGTCCATTCAGCTCCGTTCCAAAGTTGGTTTCCGCATTGTGAGACTGCAGGAAGCCCAAAGCTGTGCCAACACCAATGGGTTACGAGGATGCAAGGACACAGGGGGGGACACATAAACGCGCGCACACACATACATTGGGCCCGCTTTGGAGAGACCGTGTCTTTGGCTCATGGAGGTGAACCCACCGTCACCAGTGATGAATTACTCAGGGTCTCACCCCTGTCTGTCTCTAATCGTCACGCTGAGAGGCTGGCCATTAACACATGGCCTCTGGCTCTGACTTATCCATTGGATCAAGCGGCCTTGTGACTCGTAAACTGCGGCTGCCATGATATCACGTTACAGAGCAGCGGCAGGCCATCTCTTTCTCAGCCGCTTTCACCTCCCGTTACACCAGACAGCCTGAATAACAGCCACTCAGACATGGGATGACGGTCATGTCCCACGCATACCGTGACTTAAGTCACAAATTGAACGCAGGGTACCTGGGATCCATGAGACAGAAGCACCAACGTCTCAGTTCCATGCTGTATGTTATTTCTCCAGTGTTACCCTTTTGAACTGTTAATATTTTCCTTTCTTTCTGGCTTGTGTTGATCAACGGTGGGAGAACCATTCAAGTCTTTTGGTATTCTGAGGCACCCTAAAAGCCATTAAAGCTGACATTTTGGTATGAGTCAGTGGCTCTGTTAGATAGTCACTCTGCTCAGGCAAAAGCTGTAAATTAGCAGCCCCTGTTTTGTTATGCCTAAAAAAAGACATGCATCTGTTTTGTTAACTTTTTCACAAAAATGTTCTCAATTTCAGCAAAAACAACAAGAGGTCGAAAGAGTGGACAAGTGGCTGAAAATGTTGAAGAAATGGGAAAAATACAGGAACAGTGAGAAGGTAAGAAGGAAAGCCTCGACCGAAAACCATGCAGGCCGTCGCTGTGAAAGTGCAGTGCAGTGCAGCCGTCCATGCGGCCTTTCTGCTTCTTCAAATCTAAGCTTAGAGCTTCCAGCCAGTGGACAGCGTTTATGAAGTGGGCAGTATCCACTCACTGGTCAGATCATTAGGGACACTCGTATGCCTGCTAATCCATGCAATTATCTAATCAGCCAATCATATGGCAGCAGCACAAAGCTTAAAATCCTGTGGGTTGCTTCAAGTCAGGAGCTTCAGTTCATGTTCACATCAAACACCAGAATGGGAAAACAATGTGATCTCAGTGATTCTGACTGTGGCATGATTGTTGGTGCCAGGCAGGTGGTAACTGCTGACCTTCTGGGATTTTCACACACAACAGTCTCCAGGTTTTACTCAGATTGGTGCACATAAACATTCTGTGAGCAGCAGTTCTGCTCCAGGGTCCATGGACATTATACAGACTACGGGAACTCAGATAACCAGCCGTGGTGAGCGGAAAAGCATCTCATAATGTACAACACATTGAAACTTAATGCAGATGGGCTACAACAACAGCAGAAGACCACGTTGGGTTCCACTCCTGTCAGCCAAAAACAGAAAGTTGAGGGTGCAGTGAGCACATCTCACCAAAACCGGATGGTCGAAGACTGGAAAATGCGTGGCCTGGTGTGATGAATCTCGATTTCTGCTGAGACATAGAGATGGTGGACTGAGCAACATGAATCCATGCAATGTCTAAAATCCTGTGGGTTCCTTCAGGTCAGGAGCTTCAGTTCATGTTCACATCAAACACCAGAATGGGGAAACAGTGTGATGTCAGTGATTCTGACTGTGGCATGATTGTTGGTGCCAGGCAGGTGGTAACTGCTGATCTTCTGGGATTTTCACACACAGCAGTCTCCAGAGTTTACTCAGAATGGTGCAGTAAACATTCTGTGAGCAGCAGTTCTGCAAACAGAAAGTGGGGGTCCATGGACATTATACAGACTAGTTCAGGCTGACAGAAAGGCTACGGGAACTCAGATAGCCAACCATGGTGAGCGGAAAAGCATCTCACACCTTGAAACTTAAGGTGGGTGGGCCACAACAGAAGAAGACCTTGTTGGGTTCCACTCCTGTCAGCCAAGAACAGAAAGCTGAGGGTGCGGTGGGCACAACCCATCAAAACTGGACAGTCGAAGACTGGAAAAACGTAGCCTGGTCTGATGAAACTTGATTTCTGCTGAGACACATAGAGATGGTGGACTGAGCAACATGAATCCATGCATACAACCAGCCTTGTGTCAACAGTTCTTGCTGGTGTGGGGAAGGTTTTCTTGGCACACTTTGGGCCCGTTAATACCAATTAATCATCACTTGAATGCCACAGTCTGTTTGTTGCTGACCAAGTGCTTCCCTTCATGGGCACAATTTACCCATCTCCTAATATCAGCTGCCAGCATAATAATACACCGTCTCACAAAGCAGAAGTCATCTCAGACTGATCTCATTGACATGGCAGTGACTTCAGTGTTCGTCAGTGGAGTCTGCAGTCACCAGATCTGAATCCAGCAGAACACCTTTGGGATGTGGCAGGACGAGAGATTCCCAACATGAATGTGCAGCTGACATAACTGTAGATATTGTGTGATGTAGTCAAGTCAACCTGGACCCAAATATGAAAGGAATATTTCCAACATCTATTGGCATCCATGCCATGAAGAATAGGGGGTCCCTACCCAGCTTAAGTATAGTGGTCCTAGAAATCTGCAGAGTGAACGTATGTGTGGCTGCACTTAGAAGCCCCTTTATTAGGTCCATCTGCAGAAATACCCCTCTCCTCTAAACAGCAGTCATGTGGGGACAACTCGGCGTACAGAGTGTGCAGACATGGCCAAGAACTTTAGTGGATATTTGACCCAACATTGCATGTGCTCAAGATATCTGTTGTAAACAGCTCTGTGCATGCTATGATTATTAGTACAAGACATTTTCTTAGGTTGGAAACTGGAGAATTTAGAAAGAATGGGGCAATAAATAAAACATCTGGAGAGCAGTAGTTTTGTTAATGAGGGAGAGGAGAGTGGACAGTCCCATTCAAGACAGCAGAAGACCAAAAATACATAGAGAGAGAGAGAAAAGGCACTATAAGATAGATGGATAGATAGATAGATGGATGTGAAAGGCACTATAAGATAGATAGATAGATGTGAAAGGCACTATATGATAGATAGATAGATAGATAGATAGATAGATAGATAGATAGATAGATAGATAGATAGATAGATAGATAGATAGATAGATGTGAAAGGCACTATATGATAGATAGATAGATAGATAGATAGATAGATAGATAGATAGATAGATAGATAGATAGATAGATAGATAGATAGATAGATAGATAGATAGATGTGAAAGGCACTATACGAGGGTTGTCTGGGTTCCGCGCGGAATTTTATCGTTTGTCGAGTGTCAACCTGTCGAAACCTGTTCTGCTGTGTACAGGGATTATTCAAGTGGTTGCATGTTTTTGTTCAGATGTTTTACTCCCTCTCTTCCTTCAGAATGAACACGAGAAGCAAACGAACTGAGAGTGCGCAGCCGGCGCTAGCGGCGAAGCTCCCGACTCCGTGCGTGCGTGACTTTCGAGTGATGATTTTTTACGACTAAACTGATGGTTTAATTTGCTCGGTGGAACGCACCATGTTTGCCATCTTTTTCAACATCGATGGCATTGTCGCGTCAATTCCGCTGATGGAGAGGACAACTGTCACCTCTGAGTGGTACACCACTCAATGCCTGCCTTACGTTTTTTCTGCGATGGCTAGAGGCCGGTCCAAGAACTTACGAAGGCACTTTTTGCATCATGACAATGCGCCAGCCCACATGGCTAATGCGACGAAGCATTTCATTGAAGACAGTGGTGTCAACGTTTTGAACCCGTCACCCTACTCGCCTGATCTTGCACCATGTGACTTTTGGCTCTTCCCGAAGGTGAGAGAACCCCTGCAAGGCCACAACTTCGAAACTCGAGAGGAACTGATTGCAGCTGTCAAAGAACAGCTGGACAACCTCCCAAAGACAGCCATTCGCGAGTGTTTTGCGGCTTGGGTCAGAAGAGCCCAAAAGTGCATTGATGTTGGCGGTGAATACTTGGAAAAAGTTTATAAAGGATCGAAGTACATGAGAAAAATAGAAAAAAAAATCCTTGGCTACTTATTTCGAGTGATTCCGCGCAGAACCCAGACAACCCTCGTATGATAGATAGATAGATAGATAGATAGATAGATAGATAGATAGATAGATAGATAGATAGATAGATAGATAGATAGATAGATAGATAGATAGATAGATAGATAGATAGATAGATAGATAGATATGTGAAAGGCACTATATGATAGATACTTTATTAATCCCAAGGGGAAATTCACATTTTGTTGAGTGTCCTCATTGGCATTACAAGACATCTATTTCTGTGACGTGTCAAGGTTATTATTTTTTATTTTTTTTATCTTCCTTCAGATGATGAGAAGAGTTTACAAAGGAATTCCACTGCACCTTCGGGGTCAAGTCTGGTCAATGTTACTGGATGTGGAGAGACTGAAAGCTGAAAATGAAGGGAAATACGAGGTAATCACTTTTTAGCTCTTTCTTCTGCATGTACAGGGCCTGTAAAAAGCTTTCATCCTCCTTGGAAGCGTTCACATTTTTCTTATTATACAAAGAGAATCAAAGTGGATTTAATTTCACGTTTTTGTCACTAATCAATAGAGAATGAAACCTTTTAATATCAAGTGAAAACACATCACTATAAATGTATTGCAAATATATAACACAAAATAATTGATTAGATAAGTCATCCAGGCTTTTGATGACCTCTTGGGCACAGCCATCAGCAGTGTGTCTGTCTGCAGAGAGAGTGTCGACCTTGTTGAGAGGTTTACTTACCTTGGCAGTGACATTCATGTCTCTAGTTACTCTTCCTATGACATCAGTAGACGGATTGGGAGAGAATGGGGGGTCATGAAGTCGCTGGAAAGGGGTGTGTGGTGCTCCCGATATCTCTGCAAAAGGATGAAGGTCCAAGTCTTTAGAGTCCTGGTGCTTCCTGTCTTGCTTCATGGTTGCGAGACATGGACGCTATCCAGTGACCTGAGATGATGACTGGACTCCTTCAGTACTGTGTCTCTTCAGAGAATCCTCAGGTACCGTCGGTTTGACTTTGTGTTGCTCATGGAGTCCCGAATGAAGCACATGACCTGCATTGTGAGGGAGCATCAGTTACACCACTATGGCCATGTGGCGCGTTTCCCCGAGGTTGATCCAGCTCGTAGGATACTCATTGTTGGGTACCACGTAACACCTGGCTGCGGCAGATGGAGTGTCATTTCCGGAGGGTGGGACTGGACCGCGTGTCTGCCTGGGGGGTTGCCAACCAGGATCCTGTACCAGTGCAATCTCCCCAACTTGACTTGATAAGTTTTCACTCCCTTCAAGTCAATATTTAGTAGACTGCAGCCATGACAGCCTTGAGTCTGCATTGAGGTCTCTCTCTGCCTGCGTTGCACATCTGGGGTCTCATCTATAAAACAGGAAAATGCCCAGTAAAAAGTCCGATTTGTAAAATCTGGTGTACGCATATTTCTATGTAATTTACCCTTTATAAATCACAATCATCTTGTAAGTGTGCATTGTAAATTAATAACAGTCAAGAGATGACAAACGTTTAGTGCACCAGAAGTTGATCCCTGTGTAACTGAAGTTGAATGCAGAAAGAAAAACATGCAGTGAATGGGGAAACATCTTCTCAGACGTGAGTCGTATCATGACTGAGCCCAAGATGGTAGTAGAGTTAGTTTTCACGGCTGAGATGCAGAAGTCAGAAGTGATGCCAGTGATGTTCTGCCCATCAATCATAAATTTTCAGAGAGAGGAAGAGAAGAGGCATTAAGTAACACCACCAACCCCCATTTGATGAGCCCCAAAGTTCTCTCCCAAGTGCACGTGTTTGACAGTATGTGCAGACACACCTTTAACCTCACCCGCTTGCCTCCCTGGAAATGCCATACAAGTGCAATCATCTGGTAGAGCAGACTCCCAACATGACGCATCCAGTAGTGCGAGATTGAAGTTCTCGTCTCTAAATTAGAGGCATGCAAAGAACCTTTATCTGGTGTCCTAAGCGTGGCTGTCACATGAATGGCACATGTTACATCTGCTGTGAATGCTGTGAGCTCTACCAGCCACGTCATGTATGAAATACAAATTTTCAAAAAATCTGATCTCTGGTGATGAAGAGGGTCACTGGTCACCTTAGGAGTGTATGTGTAACAGGACGAGGAAAAAAAACACCTCTACAGTACACTCTTGATTTCAAACTGTGTTTGGCATCTGTCATTGGAGATGCCCTTTTATGTATTATTATGCCAGAGCAGTCCTGAGGATTGTCAAGTCTCATCTTGGCACCATGGATGACTTGTGTTTTAATAGAATGAAACTGCTTATGGTTATCAAAAGACAAACAAGTCACAGAACCAAAGGAAGGTTAGGAGTACCACCCTGGTAACCCTGTTTTATGACAGCCAACAACTGCTCAACACAAAAATGTATTATCTTTAGGGACAAATGTGGCAATGGCTAGTAGGAGCTCTGTCCTCCGCTGTAGTCAGTATAGAAAATGACGCAACCTCGCGGGAGCAGGCCGGCTTTATGGGGGTGGAGACCACAAGAGGCGGGGTTTTCTCATCCTGTGGGGCGGGGCCACTCATACCCCTTTGGCATTTTTTCCTGGAGGAAGGAGAACATAGTACTACTGGGTAGGTGGTCCCTAAACGCACATGCATAACTATGCCCACAACATACGAAAACTGGATGTAGTGCCTTGCCAGTTGGTTAACGGTTTCCAACACAGTGGGCATGATGGAATGAAGCTTTGCTGAGATATTTTTGACATGTTGGCCAGTACCCTGAGAGGTGGCAGCAGGTAGCTGATATAAACAAGATGAAAAACCGAAAAAGTGCTTCAGTTCAAATATGCAGAATTGGTTCCCTTTAAAGGGAATTAAAATAGTCTGTGCATCATATTCATCACTTTTGTCACGTCAGCACACATTATAATAAAGTCTCAGTAATATGAATTATTATATGCGTTAATCGTTGTTTAGCTGGTTTGGCTACATTTCCTTGCTTGATGAAGGTTGTCGTCACTTCCCAGTTTCTCTGAAATGTTGCACATGGATAGGTCAGAGTTACCGTAACAATACGCAAGTTATCCCGTCAAGTTTTTCTTTTATACACCCCGATTTTTGCGTGGAAAGCTGCATATGCACATTTCAAGCCAATTTTTGTTCATATGCCAGCTATACAAATGAGACCCTAGTACAATGACATTTTCTTACATTCTTACTTACAAAACAGCCCAAGCTTTGTCAGGTGTCATGGGGATCATGAGTGAACAGCCAGTGATTCTCCACTGGATTAAGATCTGTGACCATATCCATCAAGCGTCTCAAAGTAGGAAAACGGTCCTAACTGGCTCACAAATTTCAGTGTGACACACAATTGTGTTCTACTTTTGGTCGCCTTTCTCACTCGTCGTCTTCTCGCACGTTCACTCGGTTTTATTGATGTCCTGCTCTAGCAGATATCCAGCTGTCCCACACTTTCCATTTCTTCATGCTTTTCAGTGACTTGGATATTTACTTTTTCCATCTCCCGACTTATACTTTTCAGTCTCCTTTTCACGGAGTTTCTTGGAGTGTTCCATTGTCTTCATTGTGTAGGTTAGTCCACCATACTGACTCGCCACAAGTTGACCTTTCCACATGTTGCTGCCTTTAGACTACAATCAACTGAAACCCCTGACTGGTGATCTCCATCAGACTCAATCTGGGACCTCTAAAACCAATTTGCTGCACCAGTGATGGTTTAGGGATGTCATATTAAAAGGCTGAATTCGTATGTGATCGATTATTTTTGTTTTATATTAATTCATGTATTTATTTGGCTGACGCCTTTATCCAAGGTGACTGACAACATTTCTGATACAATTGGTTCCATTTCTTTTGGTTTTCCTCAGAGTCACACAGTGGTGTCTGTTGTGGGATTTAGACCCACAACCTCAGGGTTTGAAATTTAAAGATATTCTCTCTTCACTCTGACACACACTTTTTTCTGTTAATCAGTGTCAAAAAAGCCACATTAAATCTTGTGTGATTTAATGTTATATAAGAATAAAAGGTGAAAACTTCCAAGGGCTGAATACTTTTTTATAGGCACTCGTATCAATGAGCTGTAATTGCATGAAATTCATTTTTAACAGCCGTGTTTTGCGCATTGTGGGCACAGGGTGCCATACCACCCCCCATTTTTACCAACAAAGAATAAGATTCATTAACTTACTTGCAAGTTAAGATATCGCAAATTCATTCAAAGGTAGGCGATATATTTTTCATTTCTGTTATGCTGGGCACACTGGAATGAAGTATTTTTTTTATGGTGACTAGGAAAAAAGACAGAGTCAAAAGACGAAATAGAAGAAACTGGGAAGTCAATCTACAGTGCAACCAGAGTCAGAAATCATGGTCAAAAACAAAACATAAAATAAATCAATGCCAGAAGACACAGATTAGATTAGATTAGATTAGATTAGATTAGATTAGATTAGGTAAATGTTAGTAATCCCAAGGGGCAATTCAGATGCATATAGCAGCAGAAACATAAAAAACAAGAATACAGACTCAAAAGACAAATATTACAGCCAATAAATAAATGTATATTGTACAGATATTTCAAAATAAATGTAACAAGTACATTGGGAGGTAGCTTTGAACTGCCTGATAGCGGTGGACAGTAAAGACCCCCAGAGGCCCTTCTTACCCCACTGTGGTGGAATGAGCCTGTGGCTAAAAGTGCTCCATTAGAGCACCTCCTGGAGGGGTTGGAGAAGATTTTGCATGATGGCGTCCAGTTTTGCCACAATCCTCTTGTCCATGACAGCTTCCAATGTGTCCACTGTTGTCCCTGTGATCGGGCAGACTTTCCTAATACAGTAAGTTTGTTCAGGTGTTGTGCATATTTTGAAACGCCAGTGTAGAGCACCACAGTGGCTACTATGGACTGGTAGAACATTTCCATCAGTTTGCTGCACATATCCAAAGACCCGAGTCTCCTTAGCAAGTCCAGTCTGCTCAGGCTGTTTTTATCCAGCACCACTGTGTTGTCAGACCAGTCCAATTTGTTGGTTTTGTGGACCCCCAGGTCCTTGTAGCTCTGCCCCACTTCAGTAAAAGAGTTTTAAAATGATTGAAAGGACGGTAGAAAAAGGATTTTGTTATCTACAAATCTGGATGCTCTGAAAGATGACCTTTCACCCTGTAACAGTATTACTGGGAGACCATAACCATTTGAGGACAACAAGGATTGCTGTCCTAACTACGGGAGACACATAAAGTGGTGAAAATGGCCCCGAAAATATTACAATTTAAGCTTAATTTTTAAAACAGAATTGTAGCATCTGATTCCTGAGTTAGGAAACCCCCCAGAACAAGTGTAGGAACACTTGATTTGGGAAAACTAAACACGCGAGGATTGAATGAAATACGGATTTCTAATAAGTTCTTTGCTGAGTTATCTCACCTGCACATTAAGATGCCTTGACATATCTTTCTCATCATCTCTCTGTTATAATACAAAAGTCCTGGGACGAGACGTGACTTTCTCAGAAAGACGCTTTCACATCCCGTGAGACGAGACTGTGCGCCAAGAGATTTAACCACACGGGGGCCGGAAATAAAAGACAAAGAGTAGATGACAAAGTAGAACATTGTAAAGAATTCAAAAACGTTGGTGCGATACACATGCAGAGCAGGTTAGAGATAATGGAAGTATGTAAGTATGGAAATTCAAAAGTCTCAAAAAAATGATAGTAAAGATCGCATTAGCACAAACAAACGGAAATTATTACTCGTTGAAATAACGGAACTTCGAAAAGAGATTGAATATATTGTTCAGATTTAAACTTTAAATCAGAGTCTTGTAGATCGTCTAATTCGTGTTGCCATCAGGGAAGAGTCATGTTTCTTCCCTATGAAGAGGTATGTTCGTGAAAATTAAAAGATTTGTTGTTTGGTGAAAGTGAAATCCACATACGCGAGTGGCAGGGACACGAAATGGCTGGTGTGTAGCGCAGGCCGGGGGGTTGGCAAGCAAAGCTAAGTATTTAAGATATCTTAGAATTTTATAACTATCTTTAAAATTTTTTTTTTTTCTGTCACTTGAAGGTATCTGGAAACTTTTGAGGTATCTTGAAATATAGTGGAAGGTAATTCAAGATATTAAGAAATGCATTTGAGATATCTTGAAATGTTCTGGGAGATGTTTTAAGATATCCTTTCATCTATTTTCTAAACCGGCTTATTCTGGTGCAGCGTCGCAGGGAAGCTGGAGCATATCCCAGAAAGCATTGGGCAGGGTGGCAGCCCTCTGCCGGGTGATATTCTTAATATCTCACACTAGAAGATATCTTTGAACACTTTTGAGACATCTTCAGATGCACTGGAAGATATTTTAAGATATCAAGATGTCTTTAACACATTTGAGATATCTTAAAATTGATATGCATTAGGGATATGGGAGGTACATTTTTAGATATCTCAAACTCATTTTTATATATATTCAAATGTATCCTTTTTCCATTTGAGACATCTTCAAATGTATTTTGTGACATTTCAAACAGCATTTTAAGATATATGAAATGCATTTTAAGGTGTCTTTTCAAAGAGAGGAGGAGGAGGAGGTTGGGAGCAGGCGCTGATTACAGCACGTTGTCGCACCCACCACACGACGAATTACCAGGATTGGGACCCGAGTGCAGCCTTGGGACAGTTGACACCTCAGCATTACATTGAAACAGTTTTTTTTTTTACAGTGGCTGGAGTGCCAATCTTGCCACCAACACCCAGTTTAAAAATAACTGAATATCATTTTGTGAATCATCTAAAGTACAAATAAAAATATCTCCATTGCTTCTCTAGAAGTCTCAAAATGTCCATTCAAAGAGCGTTCAAATGAAAATAGAAATAAGTGGTTGTAGCATATCCTGATATGGTGAGTCACTTTAAATTTATTTATTTCACCGACACTTTTATCCAAAGCGACTTACAACATTTGAGATACAATTGGTTACATTTTTTTCCAATTGGACTACGGGCAGATGAAGTGACTTGCTCAGGGTCACACAGTGTCAGTGGTGGGATTTAAAACCACAGCCTCAGGGTTTGAGATCCAAAGCCTTAACCACTGCACCACACTATCCACCAATGAATAAAGGCATCCACTGCAGTGCCTTGTCTTTGCCCCCATCCTGATATCCTTTTTTTCTTGTGTTTTTGCTCATTTGTATTTGTATCAATAATAAAAGAAGACACTGGCAGTTTTTTGACTTTTGCAGCATTCTTGGCAAAACCACTTGTGTGTGAGAAGGCCATGACAGCAGACTTTTGGGAGATGCCAGAAATGACACACCTAGCGGCAGCTATCATGCCCTGCTTAACGTCACTCGTGTTTCCCATTCCAACACTCAGATAAACATCGACTCACATGGCTATCACGTGCCATATGTCATGTTTTTTGTCATGATGCAGTCCTAGGCGGCCTGATTTTTCCCTTTTGTATTCTTTATTAAGTAGACTTTACCAGATTGCCTTAAATCCCACTAAGATGTGTTTACATGCACTTCAATAACCCGATTATTCACAGACTCCTACTTTCTGAAATGCCGTGTAAACCCTTAGTGAAACGTGGTTATTGGCCTCTGAAAAACCTGATTAACAGGGGTAGATTACTCTGCAATTATGTGGTCATGTAAACCCTTAACCAGGTTACCACGAAGGACTTTGTTGTCTTGTGCATTTCTGCTGCACTCTGTTGGCCTGCTTAGCTTTGCACACGCTTTTAGCTGCAACGGTTAGAAGTGTCCACAAAATACATTTCCAGAGGCAAATGTTCAGGTGAATGTATTTGTAAAAGGCGCTATATAGCGCCTGACCCGGCACAGACTCAGGCAGAGGCACATACTTAAATAAAACGCTCTTTATTATTTCTTCAGCCGTGGGGCACGCCTTCCCCGTGTCCCACAGGCCCAACACAGTCCCACAAGCACTTAAATACAGAACACTCACAAACCACACTTCTCTTCACCTCAGCACCACCACTCCTCCTCAGGCTTCGTCCTCCTTCCTCCCAACTCTGGCTCTCCCGAGTGGTGGTGGCTGGCCTTTGTTATACCCCACCCGGAGGCGTACCAGGTGCTTGATTACCTGGTCCTAATTGACCCTCCGGGTGGGGCTGACGAGTCGACCAGCTGGGCTGGAAAGTCCATGCAGCTCCCCCTGGCGGCCATCCAAGCCCCCAACCAGGCTGTGGAGGACTCCATCTCCCATGGAGCCTTGCGCCAGGTTGGGGAATCATCGTCCACCAGGGAGGCTGCCACCAAGCGTCCCGGGGGAGGTACTGAGCTGCCCATGGTGGCTCCCCTGGAATAGATGCAGCAGGGACGTCCCTGCCGGGCATGGGACCCGGCTGTCCTTCACAGTATTATTCTTTCTCAAGGATGAAATAATCTGTCTCAGTATTTCAGAAATCTCTAAATTTGTGTTGATGAGCTGAACGTGCAGTGCTAAACTCAGCAGCACGATCTCGAGAGCAGTACCGTAACACGTTAAAAGTAAACGTGTGTTACGTGGTTAGATTACTTTTTCAAGTAGCAAGAGTAATGGACAGCCGGGTCCCATGCCTGGCAGGGACGCCTCTGCTGCATCTGTTCCGGGGGAGCAGCCATGGACTGTTCAATACCTCCCCCGGGACGCTTGGTGGCAGCCTCCCTGGCGGCCAATGATTCCCCAACCCGGCGCATGTCTCCATGGGAGATGGAGTCCTCCACAGCCTGGTTGGGGGTTCGGATGGCCGCCAGGGGTAGCTGCATGGAGTCAGCAGCCTGGCTGGTCATATCTTCAGCCCCACCCGGAAGGGCAATTAGGACCAGGTGGCCAAGCACCTGGAACGCTTCCGGGTGGGATATAAAAAGGGCCAGCCGCCACCACCACTCAGAGAGCCAGAGTTGGGAGGAAGGAGGACTAAGCTTGTGGAGGAGTGGTGGGAGAGGAGAAAAGAGTGCTGTTGTTGTTGTGGACTTGTGTTTTGTGGGAGTGTGTATTACCTGTGGGTCACGGGGAAGACGTGCACCCACGGGAGAACAAAATAAAAAGTCCATTGATTTTATACGTGCCTCTGTGTCCTTCTGTGCTGGGTCAGGCGCTTATATAGCACCTTTCTACACAAGTAACCTAACACAATACTTATGTTATTGAAGTAAAAGTACCTGTGCTATACTTATCCCAGCAACACTGGGTCTAAGGCAAGAAGAACATGTACTGGAATGGTGGTCCTTTGCAGGGTTCAATCACACAGCCAAGCTTCACACAACCCAGTAACAGAAACCAATAAATAAAGTGTCAATTTGACCAGACATATTTTTATAAAACACAACAAAATTATCACAGTCGTCAAGCTTATTTTTGGTTTTGCAGTAGCCAAAGACAACATTTAACTGTTTGCCAAAGGAGAACTTCAGAAGATTACTTGCACATATAAACACAAGTAATTAACAAACCAGCTCTCTGCCCTAACTGAGGTGTTCACCTTCACCCGATTATGTGTGTGCATGTAAACACACTCAATGTCAGGAACTGTAAATCTGCACTTCATCCCCACTTCCTTTTTACTTTCTTATATACAAAGTATAAGGAAAGTATTGTAATCATCCAAAAATTCGACCTCGAGATTTTGATGAATCTTGACATTTTAGACCCCTCCGAGTCCGATTTACTTTCTCTTTGGGAAAGTATTCTACTTGTCCAAAAATTCGACCTTGAGATTTTGATGAAGCTCGACATTTTAGACCTCTCCGAGTTAGATTTATTTTCTCATAGAGAAACCATCCAAAAATTCGACCTCAAGATTTTAATGAATCTTGACATTTTAGACCTCCCTGAGACCGAGTTACTTTCTCCTAGGGAAAGTATTCTAATTGTCTAAAGATTCGATTTTGATGAATCTCGACATTTTAGACCTCTCCGAGTTAGATTTATTTTCTCGTAAAGAAACCGTCCAAAAATTTGACCTCGAGATTTTGATGAATTTTGACATTTTAGACCCCTCTGAGTCCGATTTACTTTCTCCTAGGGAAAGTATTCTAATTGTCTAAAGATTCGATTTTGATTAATCTCGACATTTTAGACCTCTCCGAGTTAGATTTATTTTCTCGTAAAGAAACCGTCCAAAAATTTGACCTCGAGATTTTGATGAATTTTGACATTTTAGACCCCTCTGAGTCCGATTTACTTTCTCTTTGGGAAAGTATTCTAATTGTCCAAAAATTCGACCTCGAGATTTTGATGAATCTTGACATTTTAGTCCTCTCCGAGTTAGATTTATTTTCTCGTAGAGAAACCGTCCAAAAATTCGACCTCGAGATTTTGATGAATCTTGACATTTTAGACTCCCCTGAGTCTGATTTATTTTCTCTTAGGGAAAGTATTCTAATTGTCCAAAGATTCGATTTCGAGATTTTGATAAATCTCTACATTTTAGACCTCCCTGAGTCCGACAATACCATTTTTGGAATTATGTCTATGTCTGTGTGTGTCTGCCTGTCTGTCTGTGTGTGTGTGTGTGTGTGTGTGTATGTAAACACGATAACCCGAGTACGCTTCATTTAGGTCAACCAAATTTTGCATACAAATATTAGTTACAAAACATCGATTTCTTTCAACTTTTGAGCTATTTCTGCTAACCGGAAGTGGTACTTTTGTATTCATGCAGCTGCAGAGTTTGATTTATTCAACTTGACTTTTATAATAATTGTTCAATATATTATTATTTTGATTTGATTTGTTGTTGATGGTTCTTTAATGTAGATAATATAAAAATATAATCATTATCTTGAGGTTTACTTTTCAGAAATACATCCCCATATCTGAGTATATTAGAAAGTCGAGAGGAGACCACTCCCGATTTTTATGTCTATAACCTCAGACAATTAGATAGAGTAAAAGAACAACAGGCAGGGGTTACGTTACACATTAATTTATGTATTATTGATAATATGGCCAAAAATAATCAGGAAGTAGAATAGAAATGAGTGTTGATGAAATAATATTTTTACGATGTGGGTGACACGCTGTCTCATTTTGTTGATCCAGCATTCCCTCTGTGTGGAGTGCCAGAGACTGTAGCTCTTTTACATTGGTGACACTGATAGGGAAAACAGAAGAGAGAGGAGAGTCTGTGTGTTCCTGTCTTCATACTGGTCCTTGGTATACCTCTGGACCAATGAGTGCAGGCGACTCCCATGCTTCGTCCAATCCTGTTTCACCATAACTGGATCAATGGGTGCACAAACTACCTTTTCAAAGCCACCTTTTAGTCTAGGTTTTCTCCCCATAATGGGGGATGAGATTGGGGGTTTAGCTTGTAAGCTCACATATGCCTGGTCCACTTTGTTTAACTCATCCCCACCCAAATGGCTCAGCAAAAAATTTTATCTCAACTAGCATGGTCATAAAGCCATAACCAGTTACACAGCTTTCTTTCCTGTTAATCTTATAAAAGTGTAGCTAATTTTACAAATAAGGAGCTAAAAAATATATATGAACCTATATACTAGATAGTGCCCATTTTTACACCCCACCACAGTGTGTTCAGATGTGGAATTTGTGTGAAAGTGCAGGATTTGCCTGTTAAACTGCCTAGTCCGTGTGTACATCTACAAGGCTGCCGTCTACCCACTCTGTGCTCCCAAACAAGTCATTTAATCTCCCAGGGCTCACGTTGTCAAACAATAGAAGGAATTATACTGCACTTGTGAAGTGCTTTAACTCTTTGAGGGCTGAATATTTTTTCTAAAAAACTCAGCTTTCTGAAAAGCACACAAAGCAATGGTTTCACACATAAATAAAACCTAAAACGTCTGTTGCTACGTGCTGTGACTGCTGTTGGCGCATGTTTGGCATCTCTGTGGCTGCACTGGGGCACCTCGATGACCAGCAGGAATGCAAGGGGCAGCGGTGGCAGTCGCAGTGTGACACAATATATTTTGTACCTATTATCATCATCATAAGCGGTGGTCCTCCCAGGCGAACGCTGCAGTAGGCGCATCAGCTACCCAAACATGTTCAGCACCACAAGATCAGCTGGGGACTGATCAGCTAATGCTGGTCTCTCACTTTCGTTTTTGATATCCATCTCCTGATCACTTGCATCAAATTCCAAGTTCGACAAGTCAGAGTCCGATTTAGCGATAATAAGTAAAACGCACATGGAGTATTTTAATTTAGTCTCTTGCCAGATGTCGATGCCATTTTAGAAATTGTTTGATCTTGGCTGCTCATGCAAGGAATCAAGGTCAAAACAACAAAGGTACTTAACTTTCCTTCTGGAAAAGAGAGTCGAACTAAAACATAAGGGCAAGTTTTGACGCAGTTTACAGCCGATTACCATTCTCTACCCCTGAATTTCAACAAAGTCAACATCAGCCCTGAAAGAGTTAAGGTGGTGCTCACAAGGCACTATATATAACAATTTGCCAAGACTGACGCAGCAACAGTGCGACCCTAAGAGAGTTGGGATCTCACATTGTGAAAACTGATCCAGATGCTACAGTCATGTGAAAAAGTAAGTGCACCCCATGAAATGTTTGTTCTAAAGGTAAAGGTGATATCACTTTCACTTTGCAATAATGTATTCAACAAAAAATGAACGGATATGCCATTTCCATCTGTGGAAAAAGCAAGATCGCGCTTGGCTCTGATAGCTGCTGTTGACCCCTCAAAGTTGGCATTTCTTCTAACAGTGTAGCAGTCTCAGACCTCAGTTGGGAGAAAGATTTTCCCACTCCTTCCTGCAGCATTCTTTCAGCTGTGTGATTTTTTTATGGGGTATCTTATGTGTAGATTCTAGGATGGTGAGCTTCCCAGTCCGCTGATGCAGCAAAGAAGCCCTAAACCACGACTTTTCACCACCAAGCTTTACAGTTGGTTTCCGGTTCTTCTAGTGAAATACTGTCACCAAACATGTCTTCTGGTACAATGGCAAAAAGCTCTGCCTTTGTCTCATCTGTCCAGAGCACATTGTTCCAGAAACCCCACTCTTTGCCTAGGTGTTCAGGATAACTTCAACCTTGCCTTGATGTTCTTTCTGTTTTCTCCTGGCACCCCTGCCATGTAGATGTCATTTGTGCAGGATTTTTTCTAATTGTAGACTCGTGCACTTTGACATCAACAGCAGAAAGAGCTGACGATAGGCCCTGTGATGAAATTCTGAGGTTCTTACAGACTTTCTTCAGCATCTTGCATTCTGTTCTCGGACTGAACCTGCTGGGGTGACCAGGCCTGGACACACTGGCAGTTGTTTGAGATCTTCCAGATGGTAGAAGGGTTGGAAATCTTCTTAAATCTCTTCCCAGACACATAAGCATCTATATAACCTTCTTTCCGAAAGTTTCTGACATGTTCTTTTGATCGCAACATGGTGATAACACACACTTCAACAACAAAGAGCAAACCAAACTAAATGTCTGTGGTTTAAACAAGACATGGTTAGACAAGATCATCTCTCATTATTTGCTAACCATTTGCTCCTGATTCAAATTTCAGGTACGAGGGATGTTCAAAAAGTTACCTTGACACCTCCTCGTATTTCAGTATAGCTGTACTCAAATCATTTTTTTCTAAAAGCACCTCATTTTTGGCCAAATAAAACCTTTTATCATTCCTTCCATGTTAAAAGAATGTCCACCGTTCATTTGCCTACATCCTCAGGAGGTCATTAGGTCTGTGGAAACACCGTGAATGAGCTGCCTCTGTGTTTTTTACACACAGCTCACTCCATTCACTATGTGCCACTTCGCATGTTCTCTTTTCCGCATGTTAAATTAATGTTGGCGCTGCACTTTGTATTCCAAGTGCGTGAAAACATTGCAGTGCAGTTTCATGTATGTTTATATACTTTTTATTTAGCTAACTGAAATAACTGAAGCACCAATAGTTTTTAGATTACTGTATAATTTTTTTATTACATTTACTGTAAAAATGTGATTGATATTTTTCCTGTGAATATCATATAGGTGTCTGTAGGATAGTGAGAGAGCAACGCACATTTGGGTCACAACAGTGTAATTTAATTCATGCGCCAGTACTTCAATTTAACAGTACTCAATATTTTTTTTTCGAAAAGGCACCTCATTAATGATCAAGTACCACATTATATCAGCCCTTCTGTCATAACAAAGAAAGCCTTCTTTGTGCCATCATACATATCCTGTGTTAGATAGATAGATAGATAGATAGATAGATAGATAGATAGATAGATAGATAGATAGATAGATAGATAGATAGATAGATAGATAGATAGATAGATAGATAGATAGATAGATAGATAGATAGATAGATACTTTATTAATCCCAAGGGGAAATTCCCATACTCTAGCAGCAGCATACTGATAAAAAACAATATTAAATTAAAGAGTGATAACAATGCAGGTAAAACAGACAATAACATTGAATAATATTAACGTTTACTCCCCCGGGTGGAATCGAAAAGTCGCATAGTGTGGGGGAGGAACAATCTCCTCAGTCTGTCAGTGGAGCAGGATGGTGACAGCAGTCTGTCACTGAAGCTGCTCCTCTGTCTGGAGATGATCCTGTTCAGTGGATGCAGTGGATTCTCCATGATTGACAGGAGCCTGCTCAGCGCCCGTCTCTCTGCCACAGATGTCAAACTGTCCAGCTCCGTGCCTACAATAGAGCCTGCCTTCCTCACCAGTTTGTCCAGTCGTGAGGCGTCCCCCTTCTTAATGCTGCCTCCCCAGCACACCACTGCGTAGAAGAGTTGTGGCAGAAGTTAACGGAAAGCTGACTCCCCACCATGCCACTATAACATGTGTGTCAGTTTTTACACACTTTTTTTTAAACTCTTTATTAAGTTTAAGGAGATCCTTCTATCTGAACGACGATACCGTGGTGGAGCAGCTCCAAACACCGATGTCCGAGTTGCGGAAAAAGAAACTGGACCTTCGACCTCCAGGTACAATGCTACATTTACGAGGGACGTTCAAAAAGTTTCCGCACCTTTTTTTTAACTATTTATTAAGAACTTCAAAAACAAATTACATCACTTTTCTACACAGTCACCTTCCTTTGCGATGCAATTTTCCCAGCGTCATACCAACTTTTTAATGCCATCAGCAAAAAATGTTTTTGGTTGAGCGCATAGCCACTGATGCACCGCTGCTTTCACATCATCATTACGTGGCTGTAACTGGATGTCCAATGAGCTCTGCATCTAGTACGGCCATTTTTAAACATTTCAATCAACTCATAGATGACTCTATGAGAGAGAACTTTGTCCCCATACTGAGCACACATGCGGAGATGAATTTGTGCACCTTCTGCCCACAAAAAGTGTCTGACAGAACACTGTTCCTCTTTGGTGCAATCTATAAGTTGCACAGCCACAGGGTGACAACTCTTATGCTAAACTGCAAGGGCAGCCGGCTTGCCAGACAGAAGGAGTCACATGACCCTCTCAGACACGCCCAGTGACTCCTCCCTCCACCTTCACCGTTTCCAATTAAAATATTAAAGTGTGAAAACTTTTTGAACGTCCCTCGTATTTGAGGGGTGAACTTTCTTTTTTACACATGTGAAATTTGCATTTATGTTTTATTTAAATTATACAGGGGACTACAAAATGTAAATGTGGATATGTCCTTTTACCTATTGATACTACTTCAAATAAAGATCAAATCTTGATATATCTGCATATGTGAGTAAAGGACAAACATTTCAAGGGGTGTACTTACATGATTGTATGTAAAACCTCCACCCGATCAATCTCCAATTCTGACTAGCCTTGTGACGCCTGCCTGCGCACCATCACACAGAAGTAACTGTAATGGATTCAATGTGCTATTACCGTGTTTCCCCGAAAATAAGACAGGGTCTTTTACTGTATTAATTTTTACTCCAAAAGATGCACTAGGGCTTATTTTCAGGGGATATCTTATATTTATTCACGTACAACAATATACATTTATCCAAATACAGTCATGTCATGTTCTTCTGGAATATCGTCAGAACTCTCCACATTCAAACTCTGAATTCCAGTCTGAATTTCTTGCTACACTTTTAGGATCCTCCAGGATCAATGTGCGCGCTTCGACGTTTGATGAATGGTTCGATGTGGTGAAGCAAAATGCCGACATACAAATACATTCGTGGTGCTTTGATATTCAAGCGTCGCATATTCCCCAAAGTAATGACCTGACACATTTTAAAAAGTCTCACATAACATCTTCTGTGTCGTCATTTTTTTTTTTTGGACCTTTACATCAGAATGTACGGCGGCATATTTGAGCCACAGAGAAAAAGAAAATAAGGACATAATGAAAATGTTTATTTTGTGATTAAAGTGGAAATTTCAACTCAAACTATTTAAAGTAGACAAGGACCTCATGTTGTCCTTCTATCGCAGTCTGATCCAGCCTTTCAGTTTCATTGCCTGGTTTAATAGTCTGACATACCAAAACTCAAAAAAGCTCCAGCAGATTATGAAGTATGCAGCTAATGTTATTGGAGCTGATGTAGATGATTTGTCTAGTGTGTGTCAGAGGGCAATGTTAAAGAAACTGGAAATCATCTCAACTGATGACAGTCATCCATTACATGTGGAACTAAACTTCAGTAAATCAGGAAGGAGAGTCGCTTTGAAAATCCACACAAATCGCTCCAGAAACTCCTTTCTTCCTAGTGCCTTATGACTTTTCAATAAGAAATATCGGAGATAATGATTAAGGTTGTTGATATACAGTTAGGTCCATAAATATTTGGACAGAGACAACTTTTTTCTAATTTTGGTTCTGTACATTACCACAATGAATTTTAAATGAAACAACTCAGATGCAGTTGAAGTGCAGACTTTCAGCTTTAATTCAGTGTGGTGAACAAAACGATTGCATAAAAATGTGAGGCAACTAAAGCATTTTTTGAACACAATCCCTTCATTTCAAGGGCTCAAAAGTAATTGGACAATTGACTCAAAGGCTATTTCATGGGCAGGTGTGGGCAAGTCCATCGTTCTGTCATTATCAATTAAGCAGATAAAAGGCCTGGAGTTGATTTGAGGTGTGGTGCTTGCATGTGGAAGATTTTGCTGTGAACAGACAACATGCGGTCAAAGGAGCTCTCCATGCAGGTGACAGAAGCCATCCTTAAGCTGTGAAAACAGAAAAAACCCATCCAAGAAATTGCTACAATATTACGAGTGGAAAAATCTACAGTTTGGTACATCCTGAGAAAGAAAGCAAGCACTGGTGAACTCAGCAACACAAAAAGACCTGGACGTCCACGGAAGACAACACTGGTGGATGATCGCAGAATCATTTCCATGGTGAAGAGAAACCCCTTCACAACAGCCAACCAAGTGAACAACACTCTTCAGGGGGTAAGCGTATCGATATCCAAGTCTACCATAAAGAGAAGACTGCATGAAAGTAAATACAGAGGGTGCACTGCAAGGTGCAAGCCACTCATAAGCCTCAAGAATAGAAAGGCTAGATTGGACTTTGCTAAAGAACATGTAAAAAAGCCAGCACAGTTCTGGAAAAACATTCTTTGGACAGATGAAACCAAGATCAAGCTCTACCAGAATGATGGCAAGAAAAAAGTATGGAGAAGGCGTGGAACAGCTCATTATCCAAAGGATACGACATCATCTGTAAAACATGGTGGAGGCAGTGTGATGGCTTGGGCGTGCATGGCTGCCAGTGGCACTGGGACACTAGTGTTTATTGATGATGTGACACAGGACAGAAGCAGCCGAATGAATTCTGAGGTGTTCAGAGACATACTGTCTGCTCAAATCCAGCTAAATACAGCAGTCAAATTGATTCATGATACAGATGGACAATGACCCAAAACATACAGCCAAAGCAACCCAGGAATTTATTAAAGCAAAGAAGTGGAAAATTCTTGAATGGCCAAGTCAGTCACCTGATCTTAACCCAACTGAGCAGGCATTTCACTTGTTGAAGACTAAACTTCAGACAGAAAGGCCCACAAACAAACAGCAACTGAAAGCCGCTGCAGTAAAGGCCTGGCAGAGCATTAAAAAGGAGGAAACCCAGCATCTGGTGATGTCCATGAGTTCAAGACTTCAGGCTGTCATTGCCAGCAAAGGGTTTTCAATCAAGTATTAGAAATGAACATTTTATTTCCAGTTATTTAATTTGTCCAATTACTTTTGAGCCCCTGAAATGAAGGGATTGTGTTAATAAAATGCTTTAGTTGCCTCACATTTTTATGCAATCGTTTTGTTCACCCCACTGAATTAAAGCTGAAAGTCTGCACTTCAACTGCATCTGAGTTGTTTCATTTAAAATTCATTGTGGTAACATACAGAACCAAAATTAGAAAAAAGTGGTCTCTGTCCAAATATTTATGGACTTAACTGTATATCCTGTAACCTTTTTTTTTGGTGTAAATATGTATTATCTAACTGCCTTACCTTAACCTTTCTTGTTTCTGTTTGTCTGTTTTATTTCATTCTGCCTGTTATTAGATGCAACTGAGAAGGCAATTTTCATGTTTTCTTGTGTAAACATGACTTAATGAAGAAACCTTAAACCTTACATTTCAGCTTTAAACTCAAAATGTCCTCTTTAATCCCGTAGTTTACTTTGTCATTAAAGCAGACCGTCGTAAACGTCATCTTAAAACCGACCCAGTTGTTAAATCGCTAAACGCTTCTGGGGCTTCCTCCTGACCTGACAGCAGCGGCAAGCAGCATCGCCACACAGAACATATTAAATTTATAATATTCCAGCTCTCTGCACATTTAGAATTCTTAGATTTATACTTGATATCACTTTTATGATGAAATGCATTAAAATATGTATGTTACATTTACAGAGAAATCGTTAAGTTTGTTTAAATAATGAATGTTGTTAATAGTTACTCATATGGGGTGGCACGGTGGCAGAGCGGGAGCGGGAACGTGGCTGTCACGCTGGGAGTCACTTCCCTTGTGATCCCTGCCTGGAGTTTGCACGTGTTCCTAGTGGGTTTCCACAGTGGGCTCAGTTTTCTATCCAAAGACATGAAGGTTTGGGGATTTGGTGAAGCTGCAATGACGTTAGTGTATATGTGTCTGCTTGTGTTCACCTTGCGATGAGCTGATGCCCTGTCCAGAGATTTGGTTTCTGTCTTGCGCCGATGCTGCTGGAATTGGGCGCATCCCTGAATTGATGGATGTAATTATTAAACATCCTGTTCAGAGATATTGTGGCAAGGTGTCCTCGGAATTTAATGGATGTTTCGGGCACACACATCGCATCACGAGGCACCATACTTTTCAGCTGACGATCTTGACTTGAGCTTATTTTTTGGGTAGGGCTTATATTACAGAGCAGCCTGAAAATCATGCTAGGGCTTATTTACGGAGTAGGTCTTATTTTCAAGAAAAAATGGTATAATAATAATAATATTTAAAGATGGCAAAGTTTGTGCCATTCTCTCTGATACTTCCTTCAAGACAGATGCGGCACCTTAATAAAAATGCCAACGTCCTGGAAGCGGCTTAACAGCTTTTAACAAAGCAGTGGAGGAATGAGTTTGACAGATGGCCTCAGTGCAACTGAGCGTCTCTGACGGCGAATACTCAATGCGGAGAACGGGATCGTTTTAATTGACTGGGCTGGGGATTAGACTATCCTCTCTGCGTGATAGGATTACTGATAGAAAATGAAACCTGATCTTGTGAAGAGCCATGTGAAGATGTTGATGGCCCAGGTGTGGGCACAAATGACTGCTTACCTGCTCACTTGGTTTCAGACCAAATTAGATGTTTCTCTGGGCACATTTTAGAGCTTTATTATTTCCACTGAGTGCTAATATTGAGGGGTTCCCTTGAGGCATCAATAAACCTGACAAGAGAGTCAAAGGGACCAGGAAACTGTAGAAAATGACATATTAAGGATACACAAGTGAACAAGGGGGACAACAAGCAACCTGCTGCTCCATGGGCCTGCCCGAATGGCATTTGTCCTCATGGAGTGAGTAATGTTTTTATTCACGTTGTGTTACAACACACACTTCTTAACAGAGTCTTCTTTCACTGTGTCTGGTCTGTCTTCTTCCCCTGCCATCTTAGCTCTTGTCCACAGATGTCTTCACACCCAAGCCCAGGTCCTTATGATCAGAACGCCCTTTTAAACCCCAGTACTTGTGGGCCATCAGATCAGAGCACCACCTAGGGATGGAAGACAGTAGCTAAACTGTATATCATGATACTTAAATATTTTGGATTGTAACTGTATATATCACGATATAGTCCTAAAAATCACAAAAAGTCTAAAAGTAAGTCCTCTTGACTTAATTTATATCAAAACTATTGCTGGAGTATTTTATTAACTTGCGATCAAACGATTTCTTTTTATTATAGTTGAACAATCATGTTAACTGGAATCAACCAAGTAAAACAGGGAATAAATCTGTCAAATACAAACTGTTTTTAGAATCAAACTTGTCTGACAGCAGTGCGGAAATCTCTGCAATGTCCAAAAGTCTGCAATGTGCCACCTTGCATGAATTGTCAGTCAGTCATTTTCCAACCCACTATATCCTAACTACAGGGTCACGGGGGTCTACTGGAGCCAATCCCAGCCAACACAGGGTGCAAGGCAAGAACAAATCCCGGACAGGGTGCCAGCCCACCACAGTCCGCACACACACACACAAAGCACACACTAGGGAAAATTTAGGATCGCCAATGCACCTAACCGGCATGTCTTTGGACTGTGGGAGGAAACCCATGCAGACATGGGGAGAACATGCAAACTCCACGCAGGGAGGACCCGAGAAGGGAACCTCCTTACTGCAAGACAGCAGCGCTACCACTGTGCCACCATGCCATCCTCACATGAAATGTTTTCACACAATTTGGAATACAAAGTACGCAAATCTACATCAAACTGTGCCAAACAGCAAAGCTGTTAGTATGCAAAGGCAAGAATAAATGTATGTGTGCAAAGGCAAGAATAAACCGTTGGTTTTCTTTGCTTGTGAACGCCTTTACCATGAAACGTTGTGTTTGTTTAAGTGTGTGTATAGGTGTGTATATACGAGGGGGAGTCAAGATAAAGTTAGAAAATGGAACGAACCGTCACAAATGGAGTCTCAATGGAGTCTCCACCCTTCTCAATGCACTTGTGCCACCTGCCTCAAAGGGCCGGGATTCCAGCAGAATGAAAGGTTTTGTCTTTTCCTCGCAGCCACTCGTGCACCCGAGTTACTGTCGCCCACCACGACATGCCGAGGGGTACTCCAGTCACTAGTGCAAGTTACTGGGATTGGCTGGAGACCAATGTGAATCCTGCTATTCGATCTAAGCGGTGGGGTCTGCTGTCTCAAGGAGTCCTTTTGCTGCAAGACAATGCCCACCCGCCCACTGCTAAAAACACCAAGGCTTGTCTGGAGAAACTGAAGTTGGGTGGTATTGCCACATCCTCCTTATTCACCAGATTTGGCACCATGCTGTGATTTCCACCTTTTTGGACCACTAACAAAACATCTGGGTGGTCGCCAATTCAAGACAGATGACGACGTGAAGAAAGTGGTGCACGAGTGGTGGTGAGGACGAGACAAAACCTTTTATTCTGCTGGAATCCCGGCACTGCCAGGCAGGTGGCGCAAGTGCATTGAGAAGCATGGAGAAGACATTGAGAAGTGACCTGAACAGTTTTGTAAAGGTTCACTCCATTTTCTGATAAATCCCATTTAGCTTGACTCCCCCTCGTATTTCAGTATGGCTGTTGTGAAAAAGGCGCTATATAAGCGCCCGACCCGACACAGATTCACACTGAGGCACGTGTAAAATAACAATTTATTTTTGTCTTCACCTGCGATCTTTACTATTTTTTGATACTTTCTAATTTTCCTGCTTTCATATTCTTTAACTTTCTCTGCATGTGTATAGCGCCAAAGTTTTTGAATGTCTTTATGACGTTCTACTTTGTCTTTTAATTCTGAGCCTGACTGGATGTGCTTTGTTTCAATTCCACTTGTTCCGGACTGATTATTAAATGCTTTTGAGTCTCTTTTCTCCACGCTGCTCTTTCTTCTTTGCTTAGTCATCGACGTTTCATTTATAACGTGTTGTCCTTATACGCTTTATATGCGATGAGAGCCCTGGATCTGTGTGTGCTCAAAGCCTTGACACGACTGAGTGTGTTGCTGCCCATGGTCTTGTTTGATATTGGTTGTAAGTAGGGCATGTCTTGCAAGAATCTCAGGTTCTACGGTTCTGCGACCTTTGAAAAATAAGAATGCAGAGCAAGCGCATCCCGCAATTCAAAAAATTGCTCTGCATACCTGCTTGTCTCGTCTGAAATCAGCTGAAAAACTGCCTCAGGAAAAAACAGATTGAAGTAGTCCAGCGGCTGGTAATCCGTTGTGTACAGCAGCAGGCCGTGCCTTCTTGTGAAGTCCGGTAGCCAGTTCGGCTCCTACGGATCAATATCTGGGTATTCCTCCCATGCGAACCTTGCCGTAGGTGCATTGGCAGCGTGAATGCGCTCAGCTGCCAGCCGATCAGCTGGGGTGGCACTGGCTGGTCTCCGATCGGCTAATGCCAGCTCCTCACTCTCTTCCTCGATCTCCTGATCACTGTCAATAAAATCCGATTCTGAAAAATCAGAGTCCAGCTTGGCGATAATGCGCAAAACATCGTCTGACGAGTATTTTCTTTTCTGCACTCGCTTCACTCCCTCGTGAGATGTTGATGCCATCTTGCCTTTGTTTACATTTCGCAACTCACGCACACGCAAGGATTAGTTGCTGAGTCAAGGAGTCTAACATTCCTCCAAGCAGAGAGGGAATGCCTGTGACGTGACAGTGAGTTTTGTCGCCATTAACAGCTGATTGTCACCCTCCATCCCTGAATGTCGACTTTTGTCGACATTCGCCCTCAACCCCTCCTGTCGACAAAAGTCAACATCCGCCCTAAAAGAGTTAAGCAAAATGACAACTAGAAAGATTACAACATGTGAGCTATTGATGCAGCTCAGGCCCCTTCTTCAGGCAGTTTGTAATACAGAAACGGGAATTCCCTCTGTTTATATAGACACCAGGACAGAGATGGCATTTGAAAACCTTTAAGTGAGACATCTTAGATGTGAAAAATGAACCAATCTCTCCAGGCTAAGATTCATTAAGCAAGAGCGCAAAACAATCTACAGTCAAGATCTTTTGATAAGATAACTGTCTAGTCTTTTGAAGTTTCTGATGAGTCTTCCATAAATTGTGGATCTGTAGTCAGGTTGTCTGGGACAATACAGAGTTGTAATACTTCTAAATCTAAATCATTTATATATGTTAAAAATAGCACTGACCCCTGCTGGAAACCACTCTCAACATTGGACAATTTTGATGGGGTTCCTCACACCATCACTCTCTGCTTGCTGTGTCTGAGCCAATTCTGCACCCACCTACACCCCACACCCTGAACTGCCACTTCTTTTAGTTTGATGCCCAACCTCTCATGTGACACCTTATCAAATGCTTTCTGAAAGTCCAGATAAATAATCTCATCTGCTCCACTTTGATCGTATCCTTTTGTTGCCTCCTCATAGAATTCCAGCATGTTAGTAAAATACGACCTCCCTCTTCTGTCCCCATGCGGACTGTCCTGTACTTGCCAGGTGTTGCTCAATCTTATCCTTAATAATTCCTTCCATTAATTTTCCTGTGATGCATCTTAAGCTTACTGGCCTATAGTTGCTTGGATCTGACCTGTCACCCTTTTTATTTAATGGGATGATATTTGCTATATAATGGGATAATTGCTATTATATGTATATTAAGAGTATCAACTCATGTTTGGTAAGGATGTATGGGGGATGGGGGGGGGGGGTCAAAAATGGACCTTGACTCAGGCAGCATTATTTAAGTGTTGTTGTAAGTTATAACTTTTTTCTTCATTGTTGGGGCACTTTAATTAAAGGTACAACAAAGAAGAACTGCTGTCACACCTCAACAGCAGGAGCACTGGCAGGCGTCGTGGTTCACATCCCGGTCATTGCCTCTTCCAGCTTTTGCCATCGGCCAAGAGATACAGAGCAATGAAAACCAGGACAGACCACCGTAAAAACAACTTTTATCCAAAAGCAATCACGGCCCTGAACTCAGAATAAAACTGCTGTATATCATTCTCCCAATGTGCAATATAGACCTTAAGTCAACCAGTGCAATTTGTATATTTTGTTAAGTACTTTTATTACTATTTGGTTTGTTATTATTTTCTCTCTTCTTGTCTTTTTAACTCCAATGCCTCACTCTGAGTCGACTGCACCTTCAATTTCGTTGTTCCTTTGTAAAAGTGACAATGACAATAAAGATCTATCTATCTATCTATCTATCTATCTATCTATCTATCTATCTATCTATCTATCTATCTATCTATCTATCTATCTATCTATCTATCTATCTATCTATCTATCTATCTGTCATATAGTGCCTTTCATATCTATCTATCTATCTATCTATCTATCTATCTATCTATCTATCTATCTATCTATCTATCTATCTATCTATCTATCTATCTATCTATCTATTATATAGTGCCTTTCATATCTATCTATCTATCTATCTATCTATCTATCTATCTATCTATCTATCTATCTATCTATCTATCTGTCATATAGTGCCTTTCATATCTATCTATCTATCTATCTATCTATCTATCTATCTATCTATCTATCTATCTATCTATCTATCTATCTATCATATATTGCCTTTCATATCTATCTATCTATCTATCTATCTATCTATCTATCTATCTATCTATCTATCTATCTATCTATCTGTCTATCTATCTATCTATCTATCATATAGTTCCTTTCATATCTATCTATCTATCTATTATATAGTGCCTTTCATATCTATCTATCTATCTATCTATCTATCTATCTATCTATCTATCTATCTATCTATCTATCTATCTATCTATTATATAGTGCCTTTCATATCTATCTATCTATCTATCTATCTATCTATCTATCTATCTATCTATCTATCTGTCATATAGTGCCTTTCATATCTATCTATCTATCTATCTATCTATCTATCTATCTATCTATCTATCTATCTGTCATATAGTGCCTTTCATATCTATCTATCTATCTATCTATCTATCTATCTATCTATCTATCTATCTATCTATCTATCTATCTATTATATAGTGCCTTTCATATCTATCTATCTATCTATCTATCTATCTATCTATCTATCTATCTATCTATCTATCTATCTGTCATATAGTGCCTTTCATATCTATCTATCTATCTATCTATCTATCTATCTATCTATCTATCTATCTATCTATCTATCTATCTATCTATCTATCTGTCATATAGTGCCTTTCATATCTATCTATCTATCTATCTATCTATCTATCTATCTATCTATCTATCTATCTATCTATCTATCTATCTATCTATCTATCTATCTATCACTAAGACTCGTCCAATAAACCAATAATGGTGATAAAAGACTCAACCTGAGTAATGGAAATAAAAGAATCCCAACTCTGTGTTGCAGTCCGTGTGGAGTGTGCACATTCTGCATGGTGCCCCCTACAGGTAGAGTTTATATTATCATTTTTGCAGCTTGCTATCTTGTCTTCTTTATAAATTCTTTGTACGGTAGCAGCACTTTGTTTCAGTGGTTTGTGCTCCTATCTTGCAGTTCCAGAGTTCTTGTTTGTGCAGAGTTTGCATGTTCTCCCCGGGGCTCTGTCTCTTGATATTCCAGTTTTCCTCCCCATTGCCAAAGATGTGCCTATTTGGTTATTTGGCAGCTCTACACTGGCACATGTGCAGGTGTGTGTGTGCGTGAGTGGCGGCCAGTCCAGGGCTGATTCCTCTCTTGGTGAAATGGGCTCTGGTCACATTAGAACAGTTTATGTTATCTTATGTTCAACTACTTTATGTATCATTGAGGAATTTGTAATTACAGGCAGCAGCAATAGCAAATTGAGTCATAATGGCTAATAGAAAATGGGAATGTGTTCTGCTCTACAGAAAATGAAGCAGCAAGCCAGAAGCTTCTCCACAGAGATCAAGCAGATCGATCTGGATGTCAACCGTACCTTCCGCAACCACATCATGTTTAGGGATCGCTTTGGAGTGAAGTAAGTGCCATGAATGTTCTCCTCTTGTCTGTGCTCTCTGTTTCCTGCCATTCATTTTAGGACCGATGCTGGCAGCCTCTTCTGTTTGCAACATGCATGCATGTAGCTGGGATGGGATATCAGGTCTGAAACCCCCTGAAATTTGTTTCAGGGCAGTTCTTACTGATTGATTGTAGGCGGAATTATAATTCATTTGCTTTGTTGTCCCCAACAGACCCGAAATTAATGCCGGGGTGTGCCTCTGGGGGGGCAGAGGCTGGTGGCAGATGATGGGACTTAAAATACTCCAATATTACAGACATGAACAAATTTGCTGTTACCCCTTGACAAAAAAAAGAAGAACCCACAATGGCCTCTGAAATAACTCGAAACTGACCAAAGTTATTGGCACCCATCATTTTTTATTCCGTATTTAACAAAAATCAGACTTTGCTTTAGGGTTTTGACTCAACAGAATATATTTCAAATAATAACACAAATGATAATGGCTTGGGGCGGCACGGTGGAGCAGTGGGTAGCGCTGCTGCCTCGCAGTAAGGAGACCCGGGTTCGCTTCCCAGGTCCTCCCTGCGTGGAGTCTGCATGTTCTCCCCGTGTCTGTGTGGGTTTCCTCCCACAGTCCAAAGACATGCAGGTTACAGTAGGTGCATTGGCGATCCTAAATTGTCCCTAGTGTGTGCTTGGTGTATGTGTGTGTGTCCTGCGGTGGGCTGGCGCCCTGCCTGAGATTTGTTCCTGCCTTGTGCCCTGAGTTGGCTGGGATTGGCTCCAGCAGACCCCTGTGACCCTGTGTTCGGATTCAGCGGGTAAGAAAATGGATGGATGGGTGGATGGAATATGGCTTGGACAAAAATGATGGGACCCCTAACCTAATATTTGGTGGCACCACCTTTAGAGTTTGCAATCCCTGCACACAAGCTCCTCATGAGACTTCTGCTCCTGTCGTCCTGAGCCAACTGCTCCAGCTGGGTCAGGTTTGAAGGGGGTCTTCTCCAGACTGCATGTGTCAGTTCTCTCTGTAGATCTTCAATGAGCTTCAAGTTCTGGGCTCCTAGAAGGCCTCTTCAGAATAGTCCAATGTTTTGTTCTTAGCCATTCTCAGAGTAAGCAATAATTCAGTATTGTTACGCAAATTCAGTTCTCTATAAGAATGACTCTCTGTATCTGTTCTGTGGCCATTCCGTGGAAACCTCTGGTCAGGGCCCAGAACCTTAGCAGCCAGCTGTGATGGGGTTATCCCTCTTCATGAAGAGATAATTAAAGACACATAAACAAGCTTCCGTCTGCCTGATTCTTCAAGCTGATTTCATTATTTTATATTCAAAGAGGTCCAAGAGGACGATAAAAATTTCTTTCTTATATTTCAAATGTATTTCTTCCGCAAGGGGGCCTTCTCCAGACTGCTTGTTTCAGTTCTCTCCATAGGATTCAAATCAGGGCTCATAGAAGGCTACTTCAGAATAGTCCAATGTTATGTTCTTAGACATTCTTGGTGCTTTTCGCTGTATGTTTTGGCTCATTAGCCTGTTGGAGGGTCCGTGAGCTACGACTGAGATGGAGCTTTCTGACACTTGGTAGTGCATTTCACTCCAGAATATCTTGATGGTCTTGAGATTTCATTGTTCCCTGCACAGACTCAAAACACACCCTGTACTAGACAAAGCAAAGCAACCCTAAAACATAAGCGAGCCTCCTCCATGTTTCACAGTAGGTATGGTGGTCTTTTCTTTGAAAGTTTCTTTTTTTTTCATATGTGGACATGGAGGTGATGTGACTTGTCAAAAACCTCCAGTTTTGTCTCATCTGTCCAAAGGACATTCTGCTAGAAGCACTGTGACATGTCAATGTGCATTTGAGCAAATTCCAGTGGGCTTTTTTATGTGGAGTCCTCCTGGGTCTTCTTCCTTTGATCCCACTGTCACTCAAAAAGTAACAGATGGTACAACTACATACTGATGGACCTCGACCTTGGAGTTCAGCTTGTATTTTTTTGGAAGTTGTCCTTGGCTTTTTGTCTACCATTCTCATTATCCTTCTGCCCATTCTGAGGTTTATTTTCCTCTTGCAGCCACGCCCATGGAGGTTGGCTACAGTCTCATGGACCTTAAACCTCTTAAGAATATTTGCAGCTGTTGTCACAGGGAGATCAGGCTTCTTGGAGATGGTCTTCTAGGCTTTGCCTTTCACGTGATGCTCTATCATTTTCTGATTCTGCCAGGTTTTCAAAAAAATCTGTACAGATCTTCTAACTGAATATTTGATTTTTTCCAGTTTCAAATAGTATAAAACATTGGTTTAATATCTTTTCCAGATATTAAAGACTGCATAGGTTTGCGAGGGTTCAAAGAGGTGGTTCTCTTGCAGAGGTGCCACAGATAAAAGATTCTCCATCTTAAAATGCTTCCTACATTGGTTCCAATATTGCAGCGTTTGCAGGCTGGATCTCGGCCTGGAAACATTTTGGACAATTTTAAATGAGACAGATATGCTCGATAGATAATTTTGAGTTGAATAATTGTATGCATTGTGCATGTGGCGCTCGAGTGAATTCTATGCATTGCTATCTTCCACTGAGAGACCCTTTTCCCATTGTCCTCTTGGGTCTTTGAAAGGGAGGGACTGTAAAATGGTTTTAAATATTACAGAAATGCTGTCTAAGTCCTCGAAACTGAGCAATATTTTTCCAGCATGGAGGTAGGTGGGAGGTGAGGAAAATTGGGCCGGTTCTGTTTAACAAAGTTTCGATTTTGAAGATAGTGAAAGAAATGTGTTGCTGGAAAGTTAAATTTGGAGTGTAATTGTTCGTAGGATGCAAAGATGTTGTCTATGTACAGATCTCTAAATGATTTAATCCCAAATGTTTTCCAGACATTAAAAACTGCGTACGTTTGCGAGGGTTGAAAAAGGAGCAGAGGTGCCACAGATAAAAGCTTCTCCATCTTAAAATGCTTCCTACATTGGTTCCATTTTCTGAGTGAGTGAAGCACAATTGGGTTGTTAGTATATTGGCGATAACTTGTATTTATTGGGGCACAAAGCAAGGAATATAAAGAAGTACTGCAGGATTTTATTTCTATTGCAGACCAAGCCTGTGTCTGTTCATCTATTTGTGTCCATGTCCAGGTTTTTATAGTTTGTATATTTGCTGACCAGTAATAAAATTGAAAGTTAGGTAGAGCCATGCCACCTTCTGCGTTTGGTCTTTGTAGGGTCGCTCTTTAGATACGTGGATGTTTTGAATTCCAAATAAATTAGGTAATGGTTTCTTAAAAAACAATTTATTGATGTATATTGGGATGTTTTGAAATAAAAAGAGAAGCTTAGGGAGGATATTCATCTTAATGTTAATTCTTCCAGCTAGAATGAGAGGAAGGGTTGGCCATCTATGCAAGTCTTGCTTAATTTTTTCCATACAGACAGCAAAATTTTGTTGATAAAGAGCTTTGTGTTTACTTGTGATGTTTACCCCTCGGTATTTAAACTGATCTGCAAAGGTGTCCAATCTAACATTGTGTGCTTGAGAATTCGCTAGGAAGAGTACACTTTTATTCAAATTAATTCTGAGACCAGAGATCTTTTGAAATTCTGTTAGGACTACAGGCACAGTATTCTGTGGGTCTGATATACAGTGCACTTTTTCCACATTTTGTTATGTTACAGCCTTATTCCAAAATGGATTAAATTCATTTTTTTCCTCAGAATTCTACACACAACACCCCATAATGACAACGTGAAAAAAGTTTGCTTGAGGTTTATGCAAATTTATTAAAAATAAAAAAATTGAGAAAGCACATGTACATAAGTATTCACAGCCTTTGCCATGAAGCTCAAAATTGAGCTCAGGTGCCTCCTGTTTCCCCTGATCATCCTTGAGATGTTTCTGCAGCTTCACTGGAGTCCACCTGTGGTAAATTCAGTTGACTGGACATGATTTGGAAAGGCACACACCTGTCTATATAAGGTCCCACAGTTGACAGTTCATGTCAGAGCACAAACCAAGCATGAAGTCAAAGGAATTGTCTGTAGACCTCCGAGATAGGATTGTCTCAAGGCACAAATCTGGGGAAGGTTACAGAAAAATTTCTGCTGCTTTGAAGGTCCCAATGAGCACAGTGGCCTCCATCATCCATAAGTGGAAGAAGTTCGAAACCACCAGGACTCTTCCTAGAGCTGGCCGGCCATCTACACTGAGTGGTCGGGGGAGAAGGGCCTTAGTCAGGGAGGTGACCAAGAACCCAATGGTCACTCTGTCAGAGCTCCAGAGGTCCTCTGTGGAGAGAGGAGAACCTTCCAGAAGGACAACCATCTCTGCAGCAATCCACCAATCAGGCCTGTATGGTAGAGTGGCCAGACGGAAGCCACTCCTTAGTAAAAGGCACATGGCAGCCCGCCTGGAGTTTGCCAAAAGGCACCTGAAGGACTCTCAGACCATGAGAAAGAAAATTCTCTGGTCTGATGATACAAAGATTGAACTGTTTGGTGTTAATGCCAGGCGTCACGTTTGGAGAAAACCAGGCACCGCTCATCACCAAGCCAATACCATCCCTACAGTGAAGCATGGTGGTGGCAGCATCATGCTGTGGGGATGTTTTTCAGTGACAGGGACTGGGAGACTAGTCAGGATAAAGGGAAAGATGACTGCAGCAATGTACAGAGACATCCTGGATGAAAACCTACTCCAGAGCGCTCTTAACCTCAGACTGGGGCGACGGTTCATCTTTCAGCAGGACAACGACCCTAAGCACACAGCCAATATAGCAAAGGAATGGCTTCAGGACAACTCTGTGAATGTCCTTGAGTGGCCCAGCCAGAGCCCAGACTTGAATCCGATTGAACATCTCTGGAGAGATCTTAAAATGGCTGTGCAGCAACGCTTCCCAAACAACCTGATGGAGCTTAAGAGGTGCTGCAAAGAGGAATGGGCGAAACTGGCCAAGGATAGGTGTGCCAAGCTTGTGGCATCATATTCAAAAAGACTTGAGGCTGGAATTGCTGCCAAAGGGGCATCGACAAAGTATTGAGCAAAGGCTGTGAATACTTATGTACATGGAATTTCTCAGTTTTTTTTTATTTTTAATAAATTTGCAAAAATCTCAAGTAAACTTTTTTCACGTTGTCATTATGGGGTGTTGTGTGTAGAATTCTGAGGAAAAAAATGAATTGAATCCATTTTGGAATAAGGCTGTAACATAACAAAAGGTGGAAAAAGTGATGCGCTGTGAATACTTTCTAGATGCACTGTATACAGTACCATATCATCTGCATATAGAGAAAGTATCTGTTCAAGTCCTATTCTAAGTCAGTGGGTAACTGATGTTTTATATTAGTGGAAAAAATCAAATTCGCACTTAGAGGATCTGTGCAGAACTTTTTCAAAATCTGGCAGGATCTAATCAATTACATTTTAGAATAAGCTTTTAAATTGAGGAAGCAGATTCTCTCCTTTTTTTTCCCGTTTTTCTTTTTTCACTTATTAATTCATCTATTTACTTATTTTTACTTAGCTTTTAGTTTTACTCTGCTGGCCCTGCTCTCTTTCTCAGGGGTGGGGGTTGATTTGTTTTTGATCCTATTTATGTAAAAATTGATTTATTTGTATGGAATGTTGTTTTTTATAAAATCTTTTAATAAAATCAAAAAAAGAAAAAGACAGACCACACCCTCACGCACAGGGGTAGTCCGTCTCAAATACCCCACCAACCTCCCGCAGCCACATGAGCACACACACCCATGGAGATCGAGCTGGCTATTCAATTATTTATTTACTAGCCAACCCGTGCATAATTATGTATCGATGGGTGAACACTTCCTGAAAGACACAGTTGTCCAAATGGGGTGGGTTTGAGGATACGACTGTAAGTGAATGAAAGGATGGAACTCTGGAGAGAGCAACATACACACCTCTGAGCCACGTTCGGGCCGGGTGAGGTATTCTGTGTTGAGTCAAATTAAGCCAAAGGCTCCACACCTGGTGGAGCCCTTCCGTCAATTCCTTTAAGTTTCAGCTTTGCAACCATACTCCCCCCGGAATCCAAAGACTTTGATTACCCAGATCGCCAGTCGGCATCGTTTATGGTCGGAACTACGACGGTATGTGATCTTCTTCGAACCTCCGACTTTCGTTCTTGATTAATGAAAACACTCTTGGCAAATGGTTTCGCTCTCGCTCGAATTGTTGTCGTGCATGTGCCATGGTCGACTGCTTAGTGAATTGTTGGTGGGCGGGGCTCAGTCTTGCGTGCGACTTGCTTGCCATGGACTTAGTGACTTATATATATAGATTTGAAAACGGACCCTGTCCTGCTTAGCCGCGGACCCACTATTCCACACCTGTTGTTAAAGCTTTCATTTATGCTGGTGTAGCCCAGTTTCAGGCAGTCTGTCTTCCTAACACTTGGCACCTTGCTCAGTCCATATGCAACTGGTTACTGGATTTTCTCACCAACCGCCCCCAGTCTGTCAGGATGGGCAAACACACATCCTCCACCCTAACCCTGAGCACTGGTGTGTTGCAAGGATGTGTACTAAGTCCCCTTCTCTATGCACTCCTCACACCCATGACTGTCAACCCATCCACCAATCAAACATTATTGGTAAATTTGCGGATGATACGACTGTCATCGGGCTTGTAACAGACAACAATGAAGCTGCATATAGGGAAGAGGTTCAGAATCTGACAGCATGGTGCAACACCAACAACCTGGTCTTAAATACCAAAAAGACCAAAGAAGTTATTCTGGGCTTTAGGACCATGTCACAAAAACGAGACATACTCGGATAAAGGTTTGGGGCAGCCACCCATATAATTTGGTATCCTGGCTGCAAAAGTCGTTTTTATGTAAAATAAACAGCACTGATGTGCGTACAACTGAGTCCAAGACAAGACTGAGGAATTAGGACAAAGGGCAGGGTTTTAAAGGGGAAGACAGGAAGTGAGGTCATAAGGATCAGGGACGTGTTCGTTCTCCATTGGATCGGACCCGGACGTGACGTTAGAGGGGCCGGAGCCAGTAAGGTCTCCTTCCATTGGCTCGGTCCCGGAAATGATGTCACGAGAGCCAGGTGGAATCTCCCGGGAATGGTCTGCAGGTAAGAGAGAAAAAGAGTCAGTGCACTCTGCCACCTCCCGGCATATCTCAGAACTGCCATCACTCAAGCCCTTTAGCTGCCTCCCACGCGCACGTGTGTGACAGACCACTAAAAAGACCAATCACAGTCCGATAACAATCAATGCAGATGCTGTGGAGAGAGTTTCCAGCTTTAAGTTTCTAGGAGTCACCATCTCAGAGGACCTGTCCTGGGCTGACAACAACTTGGCTATAATAGGCAAAGCACCACAACGCCTCTATTTTCTCAGGAAGCTAAGGACAGCTGACCTCCCCGAGAAGCTGCTGGTTCATTTCTATAGATGCACTATAGGGAGCATCTTAACTAACTGCATGATGGCCTGCAGGTACAACAGCTGCACCAAGGCTGCTAAAGAAGCCGTGCAGCGGGTCATAAAAACAACAGAGGCCATTATTGGGACTGAACTGCCATCACTTGAACTCTTGTATAAGACTCGCTGTGTGAGAAGGGCCAAAAACACTCTCAAGGACAAAACTTATCCTGGAAATTCTTTGTTTGAACTCCTCCCGTCAGCCAGACGCTTTAGGTCAATCCGTGTACGCACAAACAGACTAAAAAAGAGCTTTTTCCCATCTACTATAACCTTTCTGAACTCTGAATCTCCTCAGTCTGAGACCATTTTTAATTGAACATGTGCAATAAGCTATATTGGTAATGTGCAATATACTATCCATCCATCCATCCATTTTCCAACCCGCTGAATCCGAACACAGGGTCACGGGGGTCTGCTGGAGCCAATCTCAGCCAACACAGGGCACAAGGCAGGAACCAATCCTAGGCAAGGTGCCAACCCACCGCAGGACACACACAACCACCAAGCACCAATTTAGAATCGCCAATCCACCTAACCTGCATGTCTTTGGACTGTGGGAGGAAACCGGCGTACCCGGAGGAAACCCATGCAGACACGGGGAGAACATGCAAACTCCACGCAGGAAGGACCCGGGAAGTGAACCAAGGTCTCCTAACTGCGAGGCAGCAGCGCTCCCCACTGCGCCACCCGTGCAATATACTAATGTAATACAATATAGAATATGTAATGTACTATTCATTAATAAGTGCAATAACAATTTATGCTGCTGTACTTTGAGCAATAATAATTTGCTCTGGTTACTTGATCATTTAACACTGTATACAACATATTTGGAATTATTTGACTTTTCTTTAAATGCACCTGGGGCTGTCACAAAAAGTCATTTTGTTGTGTTACACAATGACAATAAAATGCTTGAATTGAATTGAATTCTAAGAGAATGGCTCTTGAAAGCCTCAGTCAGCTTATAAGCTAATCATCATGGGAACAAAAATCATGCCGGTCTGAAAAGCTTGTTCCCTTTATTTATAGTAATTTGTGTAGCTGAATTGGATTGTGTACTTGTGTCATATGATTTACACGACATCGCACTCTGAAAAGGAGTCTGGCTGAAGTACGCGACACACCTACTCTATGCCACGACTGCCAGATAATTGTCATTGTTGTTCCAGAGTAAGAGACCATAGTGTGAGGAGGATTTATGAGAATAGTGTGCGAGGTACACCTTGAGATGAGAATGTCAAGAAAGACGAAATCGAATGGGAACATCGCATAATATGACTGACATGTCATGCAAAGGCCACTAAATGTCACTGGATGTGTGCAGTTGGATTGGCTTGTCAACGGAGCAGAGCTCTGGGGGTCTGTAGCTCCACTCTGTTATCACCTGGTGTTGCTGCAGTCCTGAACCCCCAGCGCACACTTGAAGGGTGGGGTAACACTCAGGTAACCAAACACCATAATAATAAAGATGAGGAAGAAGAAGAGGAAGAAAGGCTCTTGTTGAATTAAACTGGGTTAAGACGGGTTCAGGATGAATGGATTGTTTATCTGCTTCCCCCTTATTAACGAAATTACTGAAAAATGCCAGCTGATTCAAGTTTTAAATGGCGGGCTGACTCTGAAGCTCGATTTGCATATCCTGCTGTGATTGCCCAGGAAATGGTTTTATGCTTTATCTGGTCAAATGGTTAGGAAATTGCATTTCCTCACAGAGTAAATGGTAAGTGCGGACACCACTGCTGCTGAATGGCGAGTGTGGTTTGAAGCTTCTGCTGTCGTTGTTTTGTCTAATGGAGGAACAGACAACTTCAGGCCTGTTGGGCCACTATGGGGGCAAGTCTGGTCCTACATTCATGGATTAATTAATTAGCCTTCTTTTAAAATTTGTACTCATTTTTGTACTGCAAAATACTTGGTCGCAAAAAATGAGGTATTTAAGAAAGCACCATGGAGCGGCTGCTGCTTCACCACCTGAGGCCACAGGTCCACCACGCCCTCGACCCTCTGCAGTTGGCATACCAGGAGAAGGTGGGAGCGGAGGATACCATCATCTATATGCTACACCGATCCCTCTCCCACTTGGACAGAGGCAGTGGCGCTGTAAGAATTATGTTTCTGGACTTCTCTAGCGCCTTCAACACCATCCAACCTCTGCTCCTTAGGGACAAGCTGATGGAGATGGGAGTAGATTCATACCTGGTGGCATGGATCGTAGACTATCTTACAGACGATAAATGATAGATGATAAATTAGACTGGACTGCCAATACTGATGCACTGTGCAAGAAAGGACAGAGACGACTATACTTCTTTAGAAGACTGGCGTCTTTCAACATCTGCAATAAGATGCTGCAGATGTTCTATCAGATGGTTGTGGCGAGCGCCCTCTTCTACACAGTGGTGTGCTGGGGAGGCAGCATAAAGAAGAAGGACGCCTCACACCTGGACAAACTGGTGAGGAAGGCAGGCTCTATTGTAGGCATGGAGCTGGACAGTTTGACATCTGTGGCAGAGCGACGGGCGCTGAGCAGACTCCTGTCAATTATGGAGAATCCACTGCATCCACTAAACACTGTCATCTCCAGACAGAGGAGCAGCTTCAGCAACAGACTGCTGTCACCGTCCTGCTCCACTGACAGACTGAGGAGATCGTTCCTCCCCCACACTATGTGACTCTTCAATTCCACCCGGGGGGATAAACATTAAAATTACAGTAATCCCTCGCTATATCGCGCTTCGCCTTTCGCGGCTTCATTCCATCGCGGATTTTATATGTAAGCATATTTAAATATATATCGCGGATTTTTTTCTGGTTCGCGGATTTCTGCGGACAATGGGTCTTTTAATTTCTGGTACATGCTTCCTCAGTTGGTTTGCCCAGTTGATTTCATACAAGGGACACTATTTGCAGATGGCTGAGAAGCTACCCAGCTTACTTTTCTCTCTCTCTCTTGCTCTGACTTTCTCTGATCCTGACGTAGGGGGATTGAGCAGGGGGGCTGTTCGCACACCTAGACTATACGGACGCTCGTCTAAAAATGCTGAAAGATTATCTTCACGTTGCTATCTTTTGTGCAGCTGCTTCCTGAAACAACATGCTGCACGGTGCTTCGCATACTTAAAAGCTCGAAGGGCACGTATTGATTTTTGATTGAAAAACAAACTCTGTCTCTCTCTCTCTCTCTGCTCCTGACGGAGGGGGTGTGAGCTGCCGCCTTCAACAGCTTTGTGCCGCGGTGCTTCATATACTTAAAAGCCAAACAGCCCTATTGATTTGTTTGCTTTCCTCTCTCTCTCTGACATTCTCTGCTCCTGACACGCACTCCTTTGAAGAGGAAGATATGTTTGCATTCTTTTAATTGTGAGACGGAACTGTCATCTCTGTTTTGTCATGGAGCACAGTTTAAACTTTTGAAAAAGAGATAAATGTTTGTTTGCAGTGTTTGAATAACGTTCCTGTCTCTCTACAACCTCCTGTGTTTCTGCGCAAATCTGTGACCCAAGCGTGACAATATAAAAATAACTATATAAACATATGGTTTCTACTTCGCGGATTTTCTTATTTTGCGGGTGGCTCTGGAACGCAACCCCTGCGATGGAGGAGGGATTACTGTATACAAAGTTATTGTCTGTTATACCTGCATTGTTATTACTCTTTAATTTAATATTGTTTTTGTATCAGTATGCTGCGGCTGGAGTATGTGAATTTCCCCTTGGGATTAATAAAGTATCTATCTATCTATCTATCTATCTATCTATCTATCTATCTATCTATCTATCTATCTATCTATCTATCTATCTATCTATCTATCTATCTATCTATCTATCTATCTATCTATCTATCTATCTATCTATCTATCTATCTATCTACTCGAGTTTTATTTTCCATTACATTTGACCCAACACACTAACAACCTTCTGCGGTGGGCTGGCGCCCTGCCCTGTGGTTTGTTTCCTGCCTTGTGCCCTGTGTTTGCTGGGATTGGCTCTAGCAGACCCCCGTGACCCTATAGTTAGGATATAGCGGGTTGGACAATGGATGGATGGACTAACAACCTTTATTTAATATACAGTAGCACTTTTCCACCCAAAGGCACTGTATAAGTTCAGATTAGAACTGTGTCCATGCAGTGGGTTGAGTGACTGGCTGAGGGTCACAAGGTGGGTGGGCACGGAGCTGGCAGCCTCTCCACTGTTTTGAGTCCATTTTTAGATCCTGCTTTTTCAGAAGGCAGTAAGTGATGATTTTCATTGGTTATCTTTGTCCTCCTGGCACAACGCTCCCGAGCAATGTTGCTAGTTTTGTCGCCCAATTGGGCTTTTTTTTATTTAATTTTTTAATAATTTTTTTAGTTTTTTAGAAACAACATGGTATTTTGGGCTGTTTCTCAACCACTACTGCATTTTTAACATATTTTTCATCTGTCTGGCATCTCTTCCGGCTTGGGCTACTTTTTTTGGCACCTTGGGGTATATACATTTTTAGGGACCTGGCAACTCTGCTTCTGAGTTGCCTCCCTTTAAAAATGTATTTAGGGACTATATGCTGGTGGCAGAGAGGCACAGTTGGCAGTGACACCAGGGTTCGTGGTTCACGTCCTGCCTGGAGTTTGCATGTTCTCCTCATGTCATGTTCAAGTGCTCCGGTTTCCTCCCACCATCCAAAGACATGCAAGTTGGGTGAACTTGCTGTCCTGAATTGGCCATAATGTGTGGATGGTGTGTATGTGTGTGTGCTGCCTTCCTCATAATGCTAGCTGGGATCGGCTCCAGCATCCCCTGAGACCCTGTTCAGGACTAAGCAGGTTAGGTTAGCAGGAAATGATTGATTGATGATGACTATGTGCTGCCACCTAGTGGACTGGTGAGGTAAGACTGGCCTCTTGGACTGCACCTTTACATTTACAGTTGGCCTTCTGTGTTCGTGGGTTTTGCTTAGTTAACCAACTGGGGATTGAAAATATTGAAGAAGAAAAAAAGAAAGAAAGTTACAAAAAGAAGATCTTGAACCTGACGCACAATGAGCTCTATGTTGCATCTATGCGAATTTAGTCATCTGTAGCTGAAGTCACTTCAGTATGCCCATGTCGATCAAACAGAGGAAGCTCTGCAGTCTTACTTGTGACTTTACGCTGTAGGAAGATAAGTAAATAAATCAAGTTAAATAACATTTGATCTGGCTTTTATATACTGTAAGTAACATAAATCATCACAAACAGGAGTTTGCTCGATATCTTGGCGAGCTCTTTTAGCCGTGCTGTTTCGTTGGAGGACAGGTGAGGGGCAGACTGACTGGCAGGACGTTGCCGGACCTCTTCCTGCCATCTGTCACCTTTACACCTGCTGCAGCTGCGTTGTTCTTATATGTGATTGGACATTTCTTGCAGGGAGGGCTTCTGTTCTCTTTCTCTGATGTAGAAGCCCCCGTCATCATCTGAGTTCACCGCTGTTGTAGGACGTCTTTATTTAATAAACAGCAGTGTCAGATTGGGGCGAGCGTAAACATGACTGAGAGAATAGAACTGAATAAAAAAACACTAACCTTTACAAGTACCATACATTTACTGCGGTTGTTACAGACTCAAATCAAATGTATGTTTTTATTCTATAATAGTAACAATAAGAGCAGCTCACTACTTAAAACATTTATTTTGTGACACGGCAAGGCTTGAACCTGCGACCTCTTGATTATGAGTCAGCAGTTCTTACCGCTGTGCTACAAAGCAGTCGTGGCAATGAAGTTCACTGGCCCAATTATTTTTTCTTCGGTTATAATCTTGAATAAAAGCGTACTTGTTTTGTTATACTTGTATTTTTTGTGAAAGTGCTTATTTGATATTTGCATTTCAATCTTCACATATTACAGTAGGGTCCATAAATATTTGGTCAGAGACAACTTTTTTCTAATTTTGGTTCTGTACATTACCACAATGAATTTTAAATGAAACAACTCAGATGCAGTTGAAGTGCAGACTTTCAGCTTTAATTCAGTGGGGCAAACAAAACGATTGCATAAAAATGTGAGGCAACTAAAGCATTTTTTGAACACAATCCCTTCATCTCAGGGGCTCAAAAGTAATTGGACAATTGACTCAAAGGCTATTTCATGGGCAGGTGTGGGCAAGTCCGTCGTTATATCATTATCAATTAAGCAGATAAAAGGCCTGGAGTTGATTTGAGGTGTGGTGCTTGCATGTGGAAGATTTTGCTGTGAACAGACAACATGCAGTCAAAGGAGCTCTCCATGCAGGTGAAAGAAGCCATCCTTAAGCTGCGAAAACAGAAAAAACCCATCGAGAAATTGCTACAATATTACGAGTGGCAAAATCTACAGTTTGGTACATCCTGAGAAAGAAAGCAAGCACTGGTGAACTCAGCAACGCAAAAAGATCTGGACGTCCACGGAAGACAACAGTGGTGGATGATCGCAGAATCATTTGCATGGTGAAGAGAAACCCCTTCACAACAGCCAACCAAGTGAACAACACTCTCCAGGGGGTAGGCGTATCGATATCCAAGTCTACCATAAAGAGAAGACTGCATGAAAATAAATACAGAGGGTGCACTGCAAGGTCCAAGCCACTCATAAGCCTCAAGAATAGAAAGGCTAGATTGGACTTTGCTAAAGAACGTCTAAAAAAGCCAGCACAGTTCTGGAAAAACATTCTTTGGACAGATGAAACCAAGATCAACCTCTACCAGAATGATGGCAAGAAAAAAGTATGGAGAAGGCGTGGAACAGCTCATTATCCAAAGCATACCACATCATCTGTAAAGCACGGTGGAGGCCGTGTGATGGCTTGGGCGTGCATGGCTGCCAGTGGCACTGGGACACTAGTGTTTATTGATGATGTGACACAGGACAGAAGCAGCCGAATGAATTCTGAGGTGTTCAGAGACATACTGTCTGCTCAAATCCAGCTAAATACAGCAGTCAAATTGATTGGGCAGCTGTTATACTGAGTGTTTTTTTATTTAAGTTTAATGTCACTGTTCTGTGTGCCCACTGTTATGGATTCATTCATACAGGTACAGAGGGGCATAGCATCAGCAGTTAGAATTGCCGAGCCAAGCACAGGACTATAGAGAGCTACAGATAGCTGGAGAATTGAATAGTCAGCCTAAAGACAGACTAGTATATTTCTGTCTTCTGTCAGTACAAAAAACCTTTCCTTGTTGTGAGAATGAGAACTGTATGTAGGCATTGTGCTATTCCTGTATGTTTGAAGGTGGGGTTTGAGTACTGTCCTGTCCTTGTTTGGATCGGAGCCCAAGAGCCTGCACATGGAGCAACCAGTATACAAGAATGGACACCTACGGCCAACACTTTGAAGCTTCCGGGCGGAAGAGTATGTCTTCCATCCGAGGCCGGGCAGAAGATTCTGTCTTCTGTCCATCTAAAATCCTTTCAGCGTGGCGACGAAAGATGACGGACTGCACAGATCAAGATTCCCACGGCTTGATATGTCTGTCATAAGCTTCCCGTTTGTAATACCATGTGAACCCGTCAGTAAAGAGCTAGATTATCCTTTTTGTTCTCGTGCAATCTTTTAACCATCATATTGCATGCAGGGGAGGGATAATACCTTTTTATTTAAATTCAGGTTAATTAAAACGCCGCAATTGAAAAGAACACATTTCCAGAGAGCTAATACCTCTCTTAAGGAAACAGCGGCGTTTCATGATACAGATGGACAATGACCCCAAACATACAGCCAAAGCAACCCAGGAGTTTATTAAAGCAAAGAAGTGGAAAATTCTTGAATGGCCAAGTCAGTCACATGAACTTAACCCAACTGAGCAGGCATTTCACTTGTTGAAGACTAAACTTCAGACAGAAAGGCCCACAAACAAACAGCAACTGAAAGCCGCTGCAGTAAAGGCCTTGCAGAGCATTAAAAAGGAGGAAACCCAACATCTGGTGATGTCCAGGAGTTCAAGACTTCAGGCTGTCATTGCCAGCAAAGGGTTTTCAACCAAGTATTAGAAATGAACATTTTATTTCCAGTTATTTAATTTGTCCAATTACTTTTGAGCCCCTGAAATGAAGGGATTGTGTTCACAAAATGCTTTAGTTGCCTCACATTTTTATGCAATCGTTTTGTTCACCCCACTGAATTAAAGCTGAAAGTCTGCACTTCAACTGCATCGGAGTTGTTTCATTTAAAATTCATTGTGGTAATGTACAGAACCAAAATTAGAAAAAAGTTGTCTCTGTCCAAATATTTATGGACCTAACTGTATACACTTCATGTCAAAATTTTGTCGTTAGTACTCTTCTTCTTTCGGCTGCTCCGGTTAGGGGTCACCACAGTGGATCATCTTCTTCCATATCTTTCTGTCCTCTTCATCTTGTTCTGTCCCACCCATCACCTGCATGTCCTCTCTCACCACATCCATAAACCTTCTCTTAGGCCTTCCTCTGTTCCTCTTCCCTGGCAGCTCTATCCTTAGCACCCTTCTCTCATATATACCCAGCATTTCTCCTCTGCACATATATTGAATTACTCACCGTCGGACTTTGCCCATACTATCTACCATGGGAGTTTAATCAATTATTTGTGACAGTCGTTTACATTCCGCCTCATACTGATATGGGAGCTGCAGCTGAATCAATTCTTGAAACTGCTTATAAACTAGAAACCAAATCACCTGGTTCTTTCAAACTTGTGATGGGTGATTTTAATTTAGCAGTCTGGAGTCAGTATTACCAAATTACCATCAATATGTGAATATTAACACTAGAGGGGACAAAACTCTGGACATGTGCTCTGGAAATGTCCCTAATGCCTACATATCACATCACAGAGCAGCCCTGGGTGCGTCTGACCACGTCGTTGTTCATCTTCTTCCGAAGTACAAACAGAAACTGAAACAAGAAAAAACAGCCATACGAACAACACAAAACTGGTGCCAGAGCACTATTTTTGGATTTTTCTTCAGCGTTCAATACTATACAGCCTCATATACTGATTGGGAAATTAAACAGTATGAATGTAAACCCATTTATCACACTATGGATTCAGAACTTTCTTTTAAATCGTTCACAGACAGTTAAAGTTCAGGACATTTTTTCAATAGTCATTCATTCAAACACAGGAAGTCCGCAGGGGTGTGTGTCTTATCACCATTGCTGTTTACTCTGTACACAAGTGACCTGAGACAGAACAATGACCACTGCTCCATTATTAAGTATGCGGATGACACCATGATCATAGGATCCATATCTGGGGAGGATGAAAGCCACTATCTAAATCAAGTGGACTGTATGGTAAACTGGTGCAATAAAAACTCTCTCACTCTGAATGTAAAAAAGACCAAAGAAATTATATTTGATTTTAAGAGACAGAAATCTGTATGGTCACCTATTGTAGTTCTGGGTGAGGAGGTAGAAATAGTGACTGAATATAAATATTTAGGAACTTGCCTAGATAACAATCTTAACTGGAATACAAAATATTATTTTCTAAATGCAACCAGCACTTATTTCTCCTCCATAAACTCAAACTATTTAAAGTAGACAAGGACCTCATGTTGTCCTTCTATCGCAGTATGATCCAGTCTGTGATCACTTTCAGTTTCATTGCCTGGTTTAATCGTCTGACAAACCAAAACTCAAAAAAGCTCCAGCAGATTACGAAGTATGTAGCTAAAGTTATTGGGGCTGATGTAGATGATTTGACTAGTGTGTGTCAGAGGGCAATGCTAAAGAAACTGGAAATCATCTCAACTGATGACAGACATCCATTACATGTAGAACTAAACTTCAGTAAATCAGGAAGGACAGTCGCTTTGAAAACCCACACAAATCGCTCCAGAAACTCCTTTCATCTTAGTGCCATACGACTTTTCAATAAGAAATATCGGAGATAATGTTTAAGGTTTTGATATATATCCTGTAACCTTTTTTTTTTTTTTTTTTTTGGTGTAAATATGTTTTATCTATTTGTCTGTTTTATTTCATTCTGTCTGTTACCTGTTATTAGATGCAACTGAGAAGGCAAATTTCATGTTTTCTTGTGTAAACATGACTAAATAAAGAAACCTAAACCTAAACCAATGCAATCTCGCCTCTCTGACTTTGTCTCCCAACCGTCCAACTTGAACTGACCCTCTAATGTACTAAAACATGAAAAAAGTTTGTGATTTAGGTACGTGTTCAACATTTCCTGTCATGCTACACTTACATAGATCATTGTAGACACGGAACACACATGAAATACATATGTTCCAAATAACGATATATTACAACTCCTGGTACCTCACTCCCAGATAAACAAGGATTGAGCTGGGAGAGCTTTTGGCCCTTTCTGTGGCGGTGGGAGGATGTGATAGCAGGCTGCTTTGCTGCTCGTGTTGATCTACACATTTATAACACAAAAGGCGCTGAATGGAGAGATGCGAATAGATTTAAGGTGGGCCAGGATTACGAGTTTTTTCGTAGGCTTTGGTAATTCTAGTGTTAAAGTATTTGGGAGGATGTGCGTAGAACATGAACAAATACTATGCCATTTTATATAAGGGACTTGAGCATCCGTGGAATCTATGGGGGTCCTAGGACCAATCCCCTGCATTTGCACAGGTTCTAATTGTACATTTCTTTGCCTAGCAGATGCTTTTATTTAAATCAGCTTCTTAAAGGGGCCCGCATAATCAGGTAAACATCAGTCTGGGCAGGGGTGTAGCACAGAACTCTGGGCCCTATACTAAAGCAGTCTCTGTGGGCCCCTCCCACTTGAAAACAAACTTTGCATTCCAGGCGTCAAGTAGAACCCACCCAGTGGATTCTGGGTAATCATTACCCATTTTTTTTCCCCCCCACTACAATGTCCATGAGTCTGGGGACTGTTTTGGAACAAATGTTACAGGACAAAGTTACAGAAATGATCATCACTAGTAAAGAACACAGAACAAAATGCAAGCGAGTTGCACCTCCGTGGTTACAAGGACCTAACAAAACCATTTGACAATTATAAAAGAACAACCTGGTCCGGCTTCTTCCATCCTGGAGAACATGTAGTGGTAGTACTGTCAGAGTGCAGTGAAATTCATAGCTATATGTCAGACCAGCATGCAACATGTTCTGTCGGCCTTCTTTCACTTACTAAACAGTTGTTCTGTCTCTGGCAACTGCTGGATCTCGTGACCTTTAGTGCCCTACCATGCTTTCTCTTCACCTGGTACACCTAAGGGGCCCACCACCTCCAGTAGGTGCCCATCTTTCTGCACTCACATGCTAATCCATACTGTCAGTTTAGGTTGCCCCGTCTCCATCTATCAGCCTTGCTGGACCCCATTCATACCCTGTGCCACCATTTCCTGCCAGGCAATCAGTCACAATAGCTTAACAGAGGAAACCCTCAGTGCCACTTACTCTGAATGCAGGAGAAGCTAAACAGGAAAGCAAGTTATTTTTACAATGACGTCTGGGAGCAACAGAAGCGTGCAACTGCTGCGGTCCTCCAAGGCTAAACGGCGTCTAAGAGGTGCAGTAAATTTGAATATGTTGCAACCGGACAGTAGTGGTCTGAGCAGGGGTCTGGCCTCTGTAGCCCAACCCTGGTCTGGATGCCACATCCATAGAGCTGAAGCAATAAAAACATCAGTCATTTCCTGCGCCCCCGTTTTACCTTCCTGAAGCTAAATTTAACCGCCGAGTGTTTACAGGAAAGGTGACAGGAAAAGTCTTAAACAGAAATGCTGGAGAGACCCACACAGTACTCCTCTAATATGCTTTTGTTTTTGTCAGTCAGTCAGTCATTAACCGACCCGCTATATCCTAACATAGGGTCATGGGGGCCTGCTGGAGCCAATCCCAGCCAGCACAGGGCACAAGGCAGGAACAAATCCCGGGCAGAGTGCCAGCCCACCGCAGGGCACACACACACAGCAAGCACACACTAGGGACAATTTAGGATCGCCAATGCACCTGACCTGCATGTCTGTGTACTGTGAGAAGAAACCCACGCAGACACGGGGAGAACACGCAAACTCCACGCAGGGAGGACCTGGGAAGCGAACCCGTAGATCTACTGACTGCGAAGCAGCAGCGCTACCACTGTGCCACCCCTTATGTTTTTGTCTCTTCATTATTCTTGCAAGCAATGAGGAATTATATGGAATTCATCTTTATTGGTTGTTTTTTTTTTGCCTCATATGGTCCAAACTTTTCATTACTGTTCCTGTTTCCATAGTGTAGTGGTTATCACGTTCGCCTAACACACAAAAGGTCCCTGGTTCGAAATCAGGTGGATTCAGCTTTATTTTAAGCTATGTGGGTGGCACAATGATAGTGTGGCTGTCTCACAGTAAAGAGACTGTGAGTCCGTGTCCTCAATGTGTCAGATATTGTAAAAAGGATTATTTTTAGGCAGAGTTGTGGCCCTGCTGGGTGGAGTGGTGGCTCTCTGGCTAAAGGTTCTGGGCTGGTAACTCCTAGGTTGCCAGTTCAAATCCCAGCACTTACAAAAGCAATGCTACTCCATTGGGCCCTTTAGTAACCTGCAGTTGCTCCAGGGAGGCACTTTACAAATACCTGACCCTGCACTCTGACCCCAAAACTCTCTGGAGAGTAAATTGGGGTATGGAAAAAATAACTTAAAAATGGTTATACAGTAAATGGCGAGGGAAGGAAAATAAAATCGTTAGTTTACTGCACTATAACCTCACAGGTCTGTCTGTGTGCTCATATAAGTTTAAGTGTTTTGTCGTGGGTACCCAGTGTAGTGAGATTCTCTTACTTTTACAGTTAGGTCCATAAATATTTGGACAGACAACTTTTTCCTAATTTTGGTTCTGTACATTACCACAATGAATTTTAAGTGAAACAACTCCGATGCAGTTGAAGTGCAGACTTTCAGCTTTAATTCAGTGGGGTGAACAAAACGATTAAATAAAAATGTGAGGCAACTAAAGCATTTTTTAACACAATCCCTTCATTTTAGGGGCTCAAAAGTAATTGGACAAATTAAATAACTGAAAATAAAATGTTCATTTCTAATACTTGGTTGAAAACCCTTTGCTGGCAATGACAGCCTGTAGTCTTGAACTCATGGACGTCACCAGATGTTGGGTTTCCTCCTTTTTAATGCTCTGCCAGGCCTTTACTGCAGCGGCTTTCAGTTGCTATTTGTTTGTGGGCCTTTCTGTCTGAAGTTTAGTCTTCAACAAGTGAAATGCCTGCTCAGTTGGGTTAAGATCAGGTGACTGACTTGGCCATTCAAGAATTTTCCACTTCTTTGCTTTAATAAACTCCTGGGTTGCTTTGGCTGTATGTTTTGGGTCATTGTCCATCTGTATCATGAATCAATTTGACTGCTGTATTTAGCTGGATTTGAGCAGACAGTATGTCTCTGAACACCTCAGAATTCATTCGGCTGCTTCTGTCCTGTGTCACCTCATCAATAAACACTAGTGTCCCAGTGCCACTGGCAGCCATGCACGCCCAAGCCATCACACTGCTTCCACCATGTTTTACAGATGATGTGGTATCCTTTGGATAATGAGCTGTTCCACTCCTTCTCCATACTTTTTTCTTGCCATCATTCTGGTAGAGCTTGATCTTGGTTTCATCTGTCCAAAGAATGTTTTTCCAGAACTGTGCTGGCTTTTTTAGATGTTCTTTAGCAAAGTCCAATCTAGCCTTTTTATTCTTGAGGCTTATGAGTGGCTTGCACCTTGCAGTGCACCCTCTGTATTTACTTTCATGCAGTCTTCTCTTTATGGTAGACTTGGATATCGATACGCCTACCCCTTGGAGAGTGTTGTTCACTTGGTTGGCTGTTGTGAAGGGGTTTCTCTTCACCATGGAAATGATTCTGCGATCATCCACCACTGTTGTCTTCCGTGGACGTCCAGGTCTTTTTGCGTTGCGGAGTTCACCAGTGCTTGCTTTCTTTCTCAGGATGTACCAAGCTGTAGATTTTGCCACTCGTAATATTGTAGCAATTTCTCAGATGGGTTTTTTCTGTTTTTGCAGCTTAAGGATGGCTTCTGTCACCTGCATGGAGATCTCCTTTGACCGCATGTTGTCTGTTCACAGCAAAATCTTCCACATGCAAGCACCACACCTCAAATCACCTCCAGGCCTTTTATCTACTTAATTGATAATGACATAACGACGGACTTGACCACACCTGCCCATAAAATAGCCTTTGAGTCAATTGTCCAATTACTTTTGAGCCCCTGAAATGAAGGGATTGTGTTAAAACAATGCTTTAGTTGCCTCACATTTTTATGCAATTGTTTTGTTCACCCCACTGAATTAAAGCTGAAAGTCTGCACTTCAACTGCATCTGAGTTGTTTTATTTAAAATTCATTGTGGTAATGGACAGCACCAAAATTAGAAAAAAGTTGTCTGTCCAAATATTTATGGACCTAACTGTATGTCATCCACCGACTAGCAACAGAGCAACACACAAGATGATGAAGGCCTCAGACACAGGTTTTGCTAATGCAGGTGTCAGTATGAGTGGCTGTTAGATAGAACTTTATTTGTCCACAGGAGGACATTTGGATTTTTACAGAAGTTCAATTAATAACTATATACACACACACACACACACACTAAGGACCTCCTTATTACTGAGACCAAATTCATGTCAAGAATCTTGCTTTCTGCTGTATTTTTTCTCTTTGCAAACAACCCGGGACAGTAAACAGGACACCTCTTCTGTGTATCTTGTCTCTTTTTAAACCTATTTGACACACCTAGGTGTGTCAGACTGGACAACTCTCTGACTTACTAAGATTATGAAAATGAATGCAATGGCTAAACAAAAAAAATCGCCAGGACAGTCAAGTCATGTGACATCGCCTTTAGTTGTCAGATGTAGCTTTTTGTGAATCAACTAGAGACTAAGCTGAAGATTTCTTACAGAGTTTTGTCTTAGATAGATAGACATTGAATTGTCCCCAGGGAGATATTTGGCTTTTCACAGAAGCTCTTTAAATAAATACTTGCTTCGCTTGCCAACCCCCGGGGTGGGTGCCACTTGTCGGATCTGCCGCTCGCGTATGGGAAAGCGGATGTACAATTTAAACAGATTATTATATTCATGGGAATTGTTATATATGCATAATAGAACTATTGTACATTACAGTGAGTAATTAACCATAGTAAAAAATAGTAAAATGTAATAAATTGAAAGAAAATGATGTTTCATGTTGCGTTAGAGGTATTCGTTGCGTTATACGTTTTCGTCTGTTTGGCTTTGAAATTAACACACAAATACTTTTTCAACTTACTTTCAACTTTAGAATTAATTTTTCGTCAAGATCGCATTGAATTTTGATTCCGTGTTTGGAGTTACATCGTGACAATGCAACGTATAACTGCCCGTCTAATAAATTAACCAACTTTTTTGAATGTTTGTCACTGTGATTTGTTAATTGTCATAGCACAGAGGTGTCCAAACTGCGGACCGTGGTCCATTTAATTGGCCTGCAGCAAATTCTAAAAATATAATGAAATATGGCCCCCACACACTTGTTCTTAACTGTATCGTACTTCTTTAGTTTAACACAAGATGGAGCTGCTGTCTTGATCAGGGCAGCGTCTTCACAAACAAGTGTAACCAAAAATGGCAGAACCAAAGAAACGCACAATAGCAAGTGAGTGCAGAAAATTTCAGACACGGTGGGGAAAATGAATATCTCTTTCTTCTAGAGGTCAAGGGCAACTGTGTCTATTTCATTTGAAATGAAACTATCGCAGTGATGAAAGAGTGTAATGTGTGTCGACACTACGCAACTGAACATCCGACCTACACGTTGATTTTGTGACTTTCTCATCACGCTAAGTATCATAGTTCGCTTGCAGTACCAATTTATTAGCGCAAATCCGAGAGAGACTCATCGGGCTGCAAGGCCCTCGGTTGTAACTTTAAGTTTACTTAGTTAACGAACGAGAGAACGACTTAACGGATTTAGATCTTTTTTTTCTATAATTTGAAGAAGAGGGACGTCAGGAGTAGAGAGCTGAGATCGCACTGTCCTGTTTCACTAAGCCACGGGGGATGGCTAGTAATACAATAAATGAAAACCCATTAATGGAGAGCTGTGATGCTGTTTTTATCTTTAAGCATATTCAATTATGAAGCATAATTTACCTATATTTGATTGATTTTGCCAGCTTAATACACAGGAGGTGAGGCAATATACATCACCGCTAGTGGGTGGCCCAGCCCTTCATATATTTCTCTGTATGTGGCCCTCAGTGAAAAAAAAAGCAAAAGTTATTTTAACAGGAAACTATAAACGTTTTAATACGAATGGCATATCACGATCTCCTTTGGTGTCTAATGTTATCCCCTGAAGCTGTACTACATTAGCTTTCTTTTTACCTCTCAAAATTTTATATGTCAGAATTGTTCGACTAATTTTGAATACAACTAATCTTGTCCTACTGCATCACCCATCACTCAGACATAAATTATGCAATAACATTACGATACATCCTTCTTTCTACAGTAATGCGGTCTGTGAAAAATTTATAAGAGCTGAGAGAGCAGCAAATGTGTCTGACAAAAGCATTCATACGAATGAGAGGTGAGAGGACCGTGGGCGTGGGCCGTGAACCAGAAATGGTTGAGAGGAGGACGGGACTTGAAAAAAATCTCTTGGCAATAGTATTGTCTCAAGATTTTCTTTTATAATAGAGAGAAATACATAAAAATATATACAGTTATATGAAAAAGTTTGAGAACCCCTCTTAATTCTTCGGATTTTTGTTTGTCATTGGCTGAGCTTTCAAAGTAGCAACTTCATCTTAATATATGTCATGCCTTATGGACACAGTAGTATTTCAGCAGTGACATTAAGTTTATTGGATTAACAGAAAATATGCAATATGCATCATAACAGAATTAGACAGGTGCATACATTTGGACACCCCAACAGAGATATGACATCAATACTTAGCTGAGCCTCCTTTTGTAAATCTAACAGCCTCTAGACGCCTCTTATAGCCTTTGATGAGGGTTTGGATTCTGGATGGAGGTATTTCTGACCATTCTTCATACAAAATCTCTCCAGTTCAGTTCAATTTGATGGCTGCCGAGCATGGACAGCCTGCTTCAAATCATCCCATAGATTTTCGATGATATTCAAGTCAGGGGACTGTGATGGCCATTCCAGAACATTGTACTTCTCCCTCTGCATGATTGCCTCTGTAGATTTCAAACTGTGTTTTGGGTCATTGTCTTGTTGGAATATCCAACCCCTGCATAACTTCAACTTTGTGACTGATGTTTGAACATTATTGTGAAGAATTTGTTGATATTGGGTTGAATTCATCCAACCCTCGACTTTACCAAGGGCCCCAGTCCCTGAACTAGCCACATAGCCCCACAGCATGATGGAACTTCCACTAAATTTGACAGTAGGTAGCAGATGTTTTTCTTGGAATGTGGTGTTCTTCTTCCGCCATGCAAAGTGCTTTTTGTTCTGACCAAATAACTCAATTTTTGTCTCATCAGTCCAAAGCGCTTTGTTCCAAAATGAATCTGTCTTGTCTAAATGAGCATTTACATACAACAAGCGACTCTGTTTGTGGCGTGAGTGCAGAAAGGGCATCTTTCTCATCACCCTGCCATACAGATGTTCTTTGTGCAAATTGTGCTGAATTTTAGAACAATGTACAGATAGAACGCTGTTACCAAGCTCCTGCCTCACTGTGTCACATGTTTTGGGCCTGCACCAAATTAACATCATTTTGGACCAAAATTTTTAAGTGCCTTTCAGACAGCCTTGGTGTCACAATCCCTCCTAATTCGATAATACCTGTGTTTGGTGATCTTACAGATGGATTTGAAATAGATAAGGACAAGCAAACTGTGATTGCATTCACTACACTTTTGGCACGCAGACTGATTTTGTTAAATTGTAAGAATCCTAACTCTCCTCTAATAAGTCAGTGGGAAACCGATGTTTTATATTATTTGAAATTGGAAAACATCAAATTCTCAGTTAGGGGACCTGTACAGAATTTTTTCAAAACCTGGCAGGATTTAATCAATAATATTTTTGAATAAGAAGAAATAATTATTTCCGCATTTCTTTTCCTTCTCCATTTATCTTTTTTTTTGCCCTATTAAACTCAATAATTTAGGCACGTTTACAAGCCTTAAGTATTACTCCCTTGGTCATGCTCTCCTTCTCGGGGGGGGGGGGGGGGTTTGATTTGCTTTCAATCCTATTTTTCGTAAAAATTGATCTATATGTACAGAATGATTACAATAAAATTAATTAAAAACAAAAAGAGCATTTGCATACAACAAGCAACTCTGTTTGTGGTATGAGTGCAGAAAGGGCTTCTTTCTCATCACCCTGCCATGCAGATGTTCTTTGTGCAAATTGCGCTGAATTGTAGAACGATGTACAGATACACCATCTGCAGCGAGATGTTCTTGCAGGTCTTTGGAGGTGATCTGTGGGTTGTCTGTAACCATTCCCACAATCCTAAGCATATGCCGCTCCTGTCACAATGTGACTTCGTGTAAAGCCAAAACAAGATCTGAACAAGGAGTGACAGTATGCATGTCAAAATTATTTGGCTTATTTTGTGTTTTTTTGCTCTACCCCCCCCCTTACAGATTTAGTGAGTGCTGCATGTAAGATTTTTACAGAGATAAATGATGTTATGGGAGGAATTTGCAGCTTTTTTGCCAACTACAATACATGTTCATCTAAAAGGGGAGAATAAAAACCTGCGGTATCAAATGAAATGAAATGATCTGACGTGTCACATCATTGATGTCATGTCTGTTTTCCGTGCCCGGGCACACCTCTTCTGTCACACTAGATCACACTAATAATTCATTACATTTATATAGCGCTTTTCTCAGTACTCAAAGCACTATCCACACAGGGAGGAACCGGGAAGCAAACCCACAATCTTCTTACTGCAAAGCAGCATAACTACCACTGCGCCACCTGTGAGGACACAAACTAGACTTTGGGGGATTACATGTGGACAAATGTGCTCGAGCACGAAACAGATTGCTAGTGTGAACACACCCTAAGCTAACTTGTTGATTCGGTGGGCCTCTCTTGAAGTGATGTTACACAGCACACCACAGACTGGCCAGCACAGAGTTGTAAAAGATGTGAAGGATGTCACTACTCACATAAAACACAATCGCCGATGAAATAAAGAGTCTGCTCTGCCCTTTCATCTATAGTTCTTCTGTGCTACGAGACCAGTCCAATATGTCATTGATGTGAACCCCCAAGTACTTGTGGGAGTGGACCACCTCCACATCCACTCCTTGAATAGTGACCGGACATCAAGCCTCTATGGCAGCATTTCTCAACCCTTTTGCCAGCAGAATTGTGGAACCCTTGAAATAATATTCATGTTCTAGGGAACTCCTACATAATAATTATATCATTATTAGTATTTTTTTTAATTTATAAATTTAAAGATCATAAGGAAAACATGTATAACATAATATAACAATTATAAGTGCTATACTTAATTGTCTATTTGCAGTTTTCAAAAGAATAAGATAAATCAAAGTAAAATGTCATATAAACAAATGTCTGTGCAAAAGAGATGTTATTCTTGAAACTTATATCTCTCTATTATAATAAAAAAAAATCTTGAGTCAAGACGTGATCTTCTTGGAAGACACTTTGACGTCCCGCGTGACAAGGCAGTGAGACAAAAGAACAGCTGGTGTACAGGCTTTTAAATAATCGACGCACAGCGTGACAAGCAGAACACTCAGCTCGGCAGCAGCAACAGCAAGCCAGCAGCTGATCCGACGGCATCTCCTTAGCGTGCGTTCTCCCCCCCCCCAACCCCCCCCCCCCTTCACAACGTGAGCAACAGAGACACGAAGTGGCAAAAGGACAGCTGCTATGCAGGCTTTTAAATAATCGACGCACAGCGTGACAAGCAGAACACACAGCTCAGCAACAGCAAGCCAGCAGATGATCTGACCGCATCTCCTTAGCGTGCGTTCACAACGGGTAAGGCAAAGCCCCCTAGTTGTTAAAAAGAAAAAAAACATTATTGCCATTTATTTATTTATTTATTTATTTATTTATTTATTTATTTCACACCAAACTTAGTTTTCTAATTTATATATATTGTTCCCAAAAAACCGAATCTGGGCAATAGAAGTTCACTTAATTAGCCCAGGAGTCCAATTAAAAACAGAAGATGGTTGGAACAAAAACCTGCAGCCACACACAGGGGGTCCCCAGGCCCAGTTTTTGACTATCTATCTATCTATCTATCTATCTATCTATCTATCTATCTATCTATCTATCTATCTATCTATCTATCTATCTATCTATCTATCTATCTATCTATCTATCTATCTATCTATCTAAATGCTCAGCTCATCCAGTTGCCTGTAAAGTCGCTCCAGTCATGCAGACTCGGAGCCCACTTCTTACACGGAGAAGCTCACTTAGCCAACCTTTGTCTAACTGTAAAATGTTAACATTTTCTCCTTGTAATTTCTTTGGTAGTGCTGAAAGGCGCTATATCAAATAACAGCTGGCATTTTGTTTTCCTTGCTTCGGGTTTGCTCTCATTAGTTTGGAAGAAATGAGGCAAAGCATATTGTAACCAGACTTTTCTCTCCGCAGGCAGCAGGCTCTGTTCCACGTTCTGGCAGCATATTCTGTTTATAACACTGTGAGTATTAAATCTACGAAGCGACACAGAGCTGGGGGGTGAGGGGGGTGACATGTAAATATAGCAGCACACGCTTTTTATTTAATGATACATGTTCTGTAGGCTAGAAAGTTTGATGTTATATGCTTGATTGTATTGAAGCACCGCAGCCTCTACAAAGACGATGTCAGGTAAATGGCACAAATCCAGACGGAAGTCGCCTTCATCATCCTGTCTTCTGAGATGCAACATATGGAGAGTGTTTCGTGTTTTTATTTTTTAATTGCAAAACAGCTTTGCCTCATTTGTACCTCTTGTGAAATGCCCTTCCAGAATACAAGAACGTCTTGGCACCTGTGCCCGCTGTGCCTTTTCTCTGGCGCCTCCTTCTGGCCATGTCAGTGAATGTTTTGAGCTGTTGATGTGTGTTGTCTTGCAGGAGGTGAGCTACTGCCAAGGAATGAGCCAGATAGCAGCCATATTACTCATGTATTTAAATGAAGAAGATGCTTTCTGGGCACTCTCCCAGCTTCTCACCAACCAGAAGCATGCAATGCATGGTGAGGATTGAAGCCGTCTTTAATAATCATAGTAACGTTATTGACATAGCAATATGCATTCATTACAGTGCAGCTCAAAGGGCTTTCTTTTGCCTGTAAAATGGAATAACTGAAAGAAAGGATAAAACACCTTAGGAGGATGAGCACTCTGCCGCATTATGTTAATGGTATTACTATTTAAATTATGATTTTTGATGTACTTTGTTAATCTCCGAGGGGAAATTGTCACTTCGCATGACATTTGGAGATCAGAGCACAAGATTAGCCATTGTACAACACCCTGGAGCACTTTTTAAGTTAAGGGCCTCAGTCCAGGGACCACCATAGTAATGGGATTTAAACCAAACACCAGCGCAGGTCTGTAGCCACAAAGCCACGACTCCACCATCACATGTGGCATTCACGGGTTAGGGTTAGGGTTAGGGGTTAGGGTTATTGACACTTTGGGCACAATTTGGACAGTTTTCACTTAGGGGTGTACTCACTTTTGTTGCCAGCAGTTTAGACAGTAATGGCTGTGTGTTGAGTTATTTTGAGGGGACAGCAAATTTACACTGTGATACAAGCTGTACACGGACTACTTTACATTGGAGCAAAGTGTCATATCTTCAGTGCTGTCCCATGAAAAGATATAATAAAATATTTACAAAAATGTGAGGGGTGTACTCACTTATGTGAGATACTGTATCTATCTATCATATAGTGCCTTTCACATCTATCTATCTATCTATCTATCTATCTATCTATCTATCTATCTATCTATCTATCTATCTATCTATCTATCTATCTATCTATCTATCTATCTATCATGTAGTGCCTTTCACATCTATCTATCTATCTATCTATCTATCTATCTATCTATCTATCTATCTATCTATCTATCTATCTATCTATCTATCTATCTATCTATCTATCTATCTATCTATCTATCATATAGTGCCTTTCACGTCTATCTATCTATCTATCTATCTATCTATCTATCTATCTATCTATCTATCTATCTATCTATCTATCTATCTATCTATCTATCTATCTATATAGTGCGTTTCATATCTATCTATCTATCTATCTATCTATCTATCTATCTATCTATCTATCTATCTATCTATCTATCTATCTATCTATATAGTGCGTTTCATATCTATCTATCTATCTATCTATCTATCTATCTATCTATCTATCTATCTATCTATCTATCTATCTATCTATCTATCTATCTATCTATCTATCTATCTATCTATTAGTGGTTGGTCCATTCTCTACTCGTTGATCTTTATATTCTCTGTTTTAAGCTTCGTCCTCCATATTGATGGGCCGATTGATCCACGTGATATCTTAGCTCAATTCATAGCCACATTTAAAATGCTGTTGTAACTTTGCAGTAGAATATTTGAATTTCCTCGGTATGGCTGATTGCATATGTTAGCATCTGTAATGTGTTCCCTGTAAGTAATCTAAAAATACTAAGTGTGAATCAGATTTCCATACTGATAACCAACATTTCGAGAATGTCTGGCAGCGCCTAGCATGAGGCCTTCTGTCTCCGCAGACGCAGAGTGCTCCTCACTTGTGTTTAAATTAGCATTTCACATTAATTGGTTTCCAGTGTGTGTGTTTTAATCTCTTGGATGCAGACGTCAGTAAAAGTGAGATCCTGTAAGCAGATTCCAGAGTGACTGCATTTGCCCTCCAGCTCATTTGCCTTTAATCGCTGATACAAATCACTCTTTTCTTTTTTTTCCTTCTCTCTTTTCCCATTCCCAACCTCCCTACAGGATTCTTTATTCCCGGATTTCCAAAACTCCAGAGGTTTCAAGCACATCACGACCAAATATTATCAAAGCTGATCCCCAAGCTAAAGAAGCACATGGTAACGTTTTCTTTCAATTGAACGCTCCTCCTGTTTTCTGTGCCCCCATTCATTCTCGTGCTGTTTTGCGCAGTCGCACTTTTAGCTCTTGTGCCAGCATGTGGTGCTGCTCGTCTTCCTTTAACCACCTTCTGTGTTGATGGATTTTTTTTTTATTTCCACTCTGATGTGGTAAAAATAAAAGACTGAATGTAAGAGAAAACAAAACACAAAAAGTGCCATCACTCATTTCTCCTGAGAGTGTGGCTGAGCTTGGCATATTTTTACTCCAAACTTTACATTTAAAAGGTGCTTTGGCTTTCTGTGCCTACAACAGCAAACTACGGAAAGAACTGGACCTGTACAGTTCCTGAGGATTTGTGTGTGTGTCTAGGACAGAGCTTGGATGGTGGTATCACTGTATCAGGGGGCTTGATATAGTAAAGGCCCCAGTTTTCCAGTTGTTTTGTTTAATAGGCTCTGATTTATTATGCAAGGGACGACTCTACAAGAGAGAACTTTATCCCCATACTGAGCACACCTGCGAGATTAATTTGTACTCCCGGGAGACCTTCTGCCAACAAAAAGTGTCTGACAGCGTCGCTGTTCCTCTGGTGCAGCCATCTTCACCACAGGGTGACAACTCTGATACTAAAGTGCAAGGGCAGCCAGCTTGCCTTACAGAATGATAGATAGATAGTGTAGAAAAGGCACTATATAGGCGCCTGACCCAGCACAGAACGACACAGAGACACGTATAAAACACAAGTGCTTTTATTTTTCTTCACCCGGGGGCGCACGTCTTCCCCGTGACCCACAGGCAATACACAGTCCCAAAAGCACTCCTTTTCCACACAACAACAATAACGCTGTTTTCTCCTCTCCCACCACTCCTCCTCAAGCTTAGTCCTCCTCCTTCCGACCCTGGCTCCTTGAGTGGTGGTGGCTGGCCCTTTTTATACCCCATCCGGAAAGCATTCCAGGTGCTTGACCACCTGGTCCTAATTGCATTTCTGGGTGGGGCTGCAGATTCGACCAGCCGGGCTGCAGACTCCATGCAGCTCCCCCTAGCGGCCATCTGAGCCCCCAACCAGGCTGTGGAGGACTCCATCTCCCATGGAGCCATGCGCCAGGTTAGGGAATCATCGTCCACCAGAGAGGCTGCCACCAAGTGTCCCGGGGGAGGTATTGAAGTGTCCATGGCTGCTCCCTCGGAACAGATGCAGCAGGGGCGTCCCTGCCGGGAATGGGACCATCTGCCCATCACAATAAGATAGATAGATAGATAGATAGATAGATAGATAGATAGATAGATAGATAGATAGATAGATAGATAGATAGATAGATAGATAGATAGATAGATAGATAGATAGATAGATAGATAGATAGATAGATAGATAGATAGATAGGAAAGCACTATATAATATATTGATGGATAGATACACCATAATGCCAGGATTCCAACTCATTCACATGTGACATGCTCACAAAATATTCTACTAATAGCTAGCCACAGTATCTGTTGAAGACAGTTAATACGATAATTAAAATATATTTTCTATCTGTTGCCCATCGTGTACTGTCAGCGCCTTTCAGATAGATAGATGGATCGGCACTATATAACAGATAAGATACTGTCGAAGATAAATCATAAAGCCATTCCAGGATGAGAGGAGCACCTTTATTGACATGCATGTGAAGCCACTCAGTAAAGTGGAACCTCAGTTCACAACCATAATTCGTTCCAAAACTCTGGTCGTAAACCGATTTGGTCGTGAACCGAAGCAATTTCCCTCATAAGATTGTATGTAAATACAATTAATCCGTTCCAGACCATACGAACTGTATGTAAATATATTTTTTTTTAAGTTTTTAAGCACAAATATAGTTAATTAAACCATAAAATGCACAGCGTAATAGTAAACTAAATGTAAAAACATTGAATAACACTGAGAAAACCTTGAACAACAGAGAAAACTAACACTGCAATAGTTCGCGCTATAGCGCTACCAACCGCTGGCTAAAAACACTTTTTTTTAATGAGTTTTAAGCACAGGGAAAAAAATGAACATTACAAAAATCCGTAATTTATTAAACCACCAAGAAAAGTAACATTGCAACAATGCACGCTATAAACTGATCGCTGTAAACAGAAGTGAAAACAAAATCAAGCCCAGTGCATTCTTTAAGTGCCTTCCTACCTTATGAGTCCAGCCCTCTCTCTCGCGCTGCCTGTGTGTGTGTGAGTGTGTGTCTGTGTCTGTGTCTCTCTCTCTCTCTCTGGCGCTGCCTGTGTCTGTGTCTCTCTCTCTCTCTCTCTCGTGTGTGTGTCGCTCTCTCTCTCTCTTGCTCGCTGCACAGGGAGAGACTGAACACGTACAAACCGAAGGGGAAACTGGCTTGTTCGTATACCAAGTGTGTGGTCGTGAACCGAGGCAAAAGTTTTGCAAACTTTTTGGTCGTAAACCAATTTGTACATGAACCGAGACGTTTGTGAACCGAGGTTCCACTGTACATGGAAAGAGATGCCTGACTTACAGATGCTGGTAACGCTTGTAAAATACACTTTGTCAATTACAGAAGTGTGAGATTAGTTTCACATCTCATGTCCTTACTAGTTACTCATAAACAAGACCCTTGGAGTCAGGATTCTGCTACACAACATTCTGCTGGTTTTCTTATCCATACTTGTCCTTGCAGAGAAGAGGCAGCGGGACTGAGTCACAGATCAAGAGTCTTCAGTTAAAATGCTACTTAAGAGTGCTAAAGGCATTAAGCTAACAGTTAATAATTACAGAGATCATTCAATATAATCAATATACAATGTAATCAATTAGTGAAAATCATATTTGTTAGTAAAAATTAACTTTCAAGATAGATAAATTGATATGAAAGGCACTGTATAACAGACAGGTCTTTTTTGTGACCCCTGGTGGCAATACACTCCCCAGCTCCCAAGTGCTTTTAAATAAACAGCAAGGGATTGTGGGTTGAATGCCCATCCTTTGCAGTGATGAGCAGGTGGTCCCACCTCTTGGGGAACCACCCACAAGTCACTAGGAATATGAACAGCACATACAGACACAGTCAAATACCAAGAACAATTCATATGCAAAAGAAGAATTTAAAAGAATTAAAAATGAGCAAAGAAGACATAAAGCAGGGATTTGAACCTCAGCCAGGGAGAGGAACTTCAGCTGAAATACGACACCATGTGCCAAAGTTAGATGTGCCAAAGTTGGCTCTGGTTTCTTGTCATCTGAAATGAATATATGCATAGATTTTTCGTTTGTAGCCGATGTCAGTCTAAACACGAGCATTTTAAGTGTTAAAATCTGTCCCTCCGTTATCAAACCTGCTTAATCCAGTTCAGGGATTACTGAATAAAATGAAAACGAGAACACTCACTGCAGTGGGGCAAAACGCAGAGCAGCACCCTTGTCAGAAGTGAAACAGATGGTGCTTTTTGCCGATGCACACAGTTGGCACAGGACATCCTGAAGCATATCTACTGCACAGTCTCTTCCAAAGAAACGAGATTTCAAAAGCAAAGCCAGATTTGCGTTTTGTCGAAAAGTTTCTTCTCACAATGGGAGCTGCCAGCTGTAGTCAGTGTCTGGTGCCTTTAAGGTGACCCAGTTGTGTCACGGGTTTTGTTACTGTGCACTGTGCAGATCATTCAGTGTTACAGCTCATAGAACAAGACTAAAAAATGAAATTAAGAAACAAAACTGGAATACACACAAAGTGTAATGTTTTGGGGTCCGGTTTAGTTAGATGATTCAGATCTGCTGGGACAGCACTTGATCCTTTCATTGTTGCCTGAACGTCTTTGCTCCTAATTGTTCAATTTCATTGCAAATGTTTCCACCATGATGACGACTTTTCTTTGTACTAATGCTTTTTTGTTTTATTTAGGATAAGGAACAGATGACGACAGGAATTTATACCACTAAGTGGTTCCTGCAGTGTTTCATTGATCGGGTGAGTCTGCCATTGTATTCTTGTTTTGTGGAAATCGACATCATTTATATCTAAAACTAAATGGGCTACCGTTCAGTCCGGCAAGCCTGCCTGGTGTCCACTGAGCTTCTTTGAAATCAAATTGTGTTTGTCACCTGTAGAGTATACAAACAGTACAATATGTAATGAAATGCTGAGTTACTCACCTCTGATTACTGTGCCTTTCAAAAGAATATAAAAGGATAGTAAAAATAAGATATAACTTTATAAATATCAGAAATCAGAAAGAGAAAGAGAGCTGGTATCGATACTGAAGTCAAACGTTTAGTAACAATCCAACACTAATGTGCCTTGTGATGGACTGACTGCTTCCCACAGTGTGGCAGATGCTGCTGGAATGAGCTTCACCTCCTGGTTCAGGAAAGGATTCTGAATAATGAAGAGTAAAATCTTTCATGGGCGACACGGTGGCACAGTGGTAGCGCTGTTGCCTCGCAGTAAGGGGGCCTGGGTTCGCTTCCCGGGTCCTCCGTGCATGGAGTTTGCATGTTCTCCCCGTGTCTGTGTGGGTTTCCTCCCATAGACATGCAGGTTAGGTGCATTGGCAATCCTAAATGTGTGTTTGTGTGTCCTGCGGTGGGTTGGTGCCCTGCCTGGGATTGGCTCCTGCCTTGCGCCCTGTGTTGGCTGGGATTGTCTCCAGCAGACCCCCGTGACCCTGTGTTCAGATTCAGCGGGTTGGAAAATGGATGGAAAATCTTTAATTATGAAAAGAAATCGGGAGTGGTCTCCCCTCGACTAGACTCAGATATGGGGGTGGATATTTGAGGAGTAAACCACAAGACAATGACTATATTTTGATATTACAGTGCATCTAGAAAGTATTCACAGCGCATCACTTGTTCCACATTTTGTTATGTTACAGCCTTATTCCAAAATGGATTAAATTCATTTTTTTCCTCAGAATTCTGCACACAACACCCCATAACGTGAAAAAAGTTTACTTGAGGTTTTTGCAAATTTATTAAAAATAAAAAAACTCAGAAATCCCATGTACATAAGTATTCACAGCCTTTGCCATGAAGCTCAAAATTGAGCTCAGGTTCATCCTGTTTCCCCTGATCATCCTTGAGATGTTTCTGCAGCTTCATTGGAGTCCACCTGTGGTAAATTCAGCTGATTGGACATGATTTGGAAAGGCACACACCTGTCTATATAAGGTCCCACAGTTGACAGTTCATGTCAGAGCACAAACCAAGCATGAAGTCAAAGGAATTGTCTGTAGACCTCCGAGACAGGATTGTCTCGAGGCACAAATATGGGGAAGGTTACAGAAAAATTTCTGCTGCTTTGAAGGTCCCAATGAGCACAGTGGCCTCCATCATCCGTAAGTGGAAGAAGTTCGAAACCACCAGGACTCTTCCTAGAGCTGGCCGGCCATCTAAACTGAGCAATCGGGGGAGAAGGGCCTTAGTCAGGGAGGTGACCAAGAACCTGATGGTCACTCTGTCAGAGCTCCAGAGGTCTTCTGTGGAAAGAGGAGAACCTTCCAGAAGGACAACCATCTCTGCAGCAATCCACCAATCAGGCCTGTATGGTAGGAGTGGCCAGACGGAAGCCACTCCTTAGTAAAAGGCACATGGCAGCCCGCCTGAAGGACTCTCAGACCATGAAAAAGAAAATTCTCTGGTCTGATGAGACAAAGATTGAACTCACGTTTGGAGGAAACCAGGCACCGCTCATCAACCAGGCCAATACCATCCCTACAGTGAAGCATGGTGGTGGCAGCATCATGCTGTGGGGATGTTTTTCAGCAGCAGGGACTGGGAGACTAGTCAGGATAAAGGGAAAGATGACTGCAGCAATGTACAGAGACATCTTGGATGAAAACCTGCTCCAGAGCGCTCTTGACCTCAGACTGGGGCGACGGTTCCTTTCTCAGCAGGACAATGACCCTAAGCACACAGCCAAGATATCAAAGGAGTGGCTTCAGGACAACTCTGTGAATGTCCTTGAGTGTCCCAGCCAGAGCCCAGACTTGAATCCGATTGAACATCTCTGGAGAGATCTTAAAATGGCTGTGCACCGACGCTTCCCATCCAACCTGATGGAGCTTGAGAGGTGCTGCAAAGAGGAATGGGCGAAACTGGCCAAGGATAGGTGTGCCAAGCTTGTGGCATCATATTCAAAAAGACTTGAGGCTGGAATTGCTGCCAAAGGTGCATCGACAAAGTATTGAGCAAAGGCTGTGAATACTTATGTACATGGGATTTCTCAGTTTTTTTATTTTTAATAAATTTGCAAAAATCTCAAGTAAACTTTTTTCATGTTGTCATTATGGGGTGTTGTGTGCAGAATTCTGAGGAAAAAAATGAATTTAATCCATTTTGGAATAAGGCTGTAACATAACAAAATGTGGAAAAAGTGATGCGCTGTGAATACTTTCCGGATGCACTGTATGTACATTAAAAAACCATCAACCACAAATCAAATCAAAATAATAATATATTGAACAATTATAATAAAATCAAGGTTGAATAAATCGGACTCTGCAGCTGCATGAATAAAAGGTAAAGTAGCACTTCCGGTTAACCAAAATAGCCCAAAAGCTGATAGAAATCTACGTTTTGTACCTAATACTTGTATGCAAAATTTGGTTGACCAAAGTGAAAGCGAACTCAAGTTATTATGTTTACACACACATACACAATCACACACACAGACACACACACAGAAATAATTCCAAAAATGGTATTTTCAGACTCAGGGAGGTCTAAAACACAGTGCTATATACTGTATATCCTGACGTTCTTTCTTAAACTCTGTGAAGTGCCTTGAGCATGAGAAAGGCGCAATATAAATCAAATGTAGTATTATTATTATTAAAACATTGAGATTAATCAAATTCTTGAAAATGAATTTTTAGAGGATTCCAATACTTTCCCTATATTTCATATACGAGAAAGTCAGGGAGTTCTAAAACGTCAAGTTTCATCAAAATCTCGACATCGAACCTGCTATAATTTCCCTATACTTCGTATACAAGTAAGAAAAAGTATACGAGGGGCAGTCAACAAGTTCCTGGAATTGTGATATAGCAGGAGAGTAACGTGCTAACGTCAAGTTCATTTGCAAATTGGGGACTAAATCAGCTTCAGATACGCTAGCGGGACAGCATTTCACTGATTTAGCACGTTGTTCGAACTGCGACATTGCGCTGAATGGCTATGCACATGTCTAACTCAAACGGTAATTAAAATGACGATACTACACACTGAAACCAATCCAGACCTGTTGTAACTGGTCTACAGACGTGCTGAGTCCCCTCCACCACAATGTGCGTGTAATCTGATCTCTCACTCTCCCACTATATCACAATTCCACAAACTTTTTCACTGCCCCTCGTATATAGATAGATAGATAGATAGATAGATAGATAGATAGATAGATAGATAGATAGATAGATAGATAGATAGATAGATAGATAGATAGATAGATAGATAGATAGATAGATACTTTATTAATCCCAATGGGAAATTCACATTCTTCAGCAGCAGCATACTGATACAATAAATAGACGAGTCATAAGCTATTATAATATGAATGTCTGATTTATTTTTTTTTCCTTTTTCTGAGCAGACCCCTTTCACGTTAACGTTACGATTATGGGACATCTACATCTTGGAAGGAGAGAGGATTCTGACAGCAATGGCCTACACCATCCTAAAACTGCACAAAAGTAAGACATTCATCCCTTATTCATACAGAGGATTCAGAAATGATTCAGAATCCTTCACTTTATTGTGTTGATTCCATTTTAAATTTACATTTGTCGTGTTTTTCTTGCTCATGCTGTGATCACATCTCGTATTGATCATTGTAATTCTATCCTTTCTGGTCTTCCTCACAAACTCCTCCACAAACTTTGACTGGTTCAGAATGCTGCAGCTCATATTATTACCAGAACCCCTTCTGCTGAACACGTTACTCCAGTCCTGCAGCAGCTTCACTGGCTCCCTATTAAATATCACATTGATTTTAAGATTCTCCTTATTACTTACAAGACCCTCCATAATCTGGCACCTCCTTATCTTTCTGATCTTCTTCGTATCTCCAGTCCTTTTCATATGCTTAGATCTTCTTCCTCTATCAATCTTATTTTACCTCCTGCTCGCTTGACTACCATGGGGCTTAGAGATAGATAGTCGAGCGGCCCCTCGCATCTGGAACTCTCTCCCACAAGACATTCGTAATATTGACTTTCTTCCTACCTTTAAAATCTCATCTTAAAACACATCACTATTCTTATTCTTATTCTGTTTGATATAAATTTAAGTTGATACATTTACATTTAATTTTATTATTGTATTTATTCTGGTTTTATTGTACTGTAATATTTTATTAAATTTGTATTGTGACTGCTGTTATTAATGTGTTCTATAAAATAAATTATTATTATTATTATTGAAGCCCGTTATCCGTCTGACTTACGACCGTATGGGGGAGCCAACTAATGTGCCTTTGACTGTGATATACCAGGGAATAGTTTTACAGATTGGAGGTGAACCAGAGGTTCAGGAAGTTGAGAAACCCAAAGGTTCATCTCACCATGCAAATTCATGTGCTAGGTTTGTGTCTTACCCTTGTAGTAGACGTGGTGAAAGGAGTCTGATGGGGACATCTAGACTTTAGATGGGGGAGGGTGTAACCTGGGTCAGGTTTCAAAAGGAATATATAACTGGGAGATCGTGTAAATAAAGTTTATTGAATGAAATGGGGTACCAATTGTGGGGGTTGGGTGAAGTTAAGTATCTATGTAAGTGTCTCCTGATTGGGTGAAAAAGAGGGAGTCGGGGAAATAACGAGAAAGAGAGTCACAGTTGAGGCAGCACGCCGAAACAAGATGGAAAGAACGAAAGAGGAAAGAGAGTCACAATTGAGGCAGCACGCCGAAACAAGATGGAAAGAACGAAAGAGGAAAGAGAGTCACAGTTGAGGCAGCACGCCGAAACAAGATGGAAAGAACGAAAGAGGAAAGAGAGTCACAGTTGAGGCAGCACACCGAAACAAGACAGACAGAAAGAACGAAAGAGGAAGGAGAGTCACAATTGAGGCAGCACGCCAAAACAAGATGGAAAGAACGAAAGAGGAAAGAGAGTCACAGTTGAGGCAGCACACCGAAACAAGACAGACAGAAAGAACGAAAGAGGAAGGAGAGTCACAATTGAGGCAGCACGCCAAAACAAGATGGAAAGAACGAAAGAGGAAAGAGAGTCACAGTTGAGGCAGCACGCTGAAACAAGATGGAAAGAACGAAAGAGGAAAGAGAGTCACAATTGAGGCAGCACGCCGAAACAAGATGGAAAGAACGAAAGAGGAAAGAGAGTCACAGTTGAGGCAGCACGCCGAAACAAGATGGAAAGAACGAAAGAGGAAAGAGAGTCACAGTTGAGGCAGCACACCGAAACAAGACAGACAGAAAGAACGAAAGAGGAAAGAGAGTCACAGTTGAGGCAGCACGCCGAAACAAGATGGAAAGAACGAAAGAGGAAAGAGAGTCACAGTTGAGGCAGCACGCCAAAACAAGACGGAAAGAACGATAGAAAAAAGAGAGTCACAGTTGAGGCAGCACACCGAAACAAGACAGACAGAAAGAACGAAAGAGGAAAGAGAGTCACAGTTGAGGCAGCACGCCGAAACAAGATGGAAAGAACGAAAGAGGAAAGAGAGTCACAGTTGAGGCAGCACGCCGAAAAAAGATGGAAAGAACGAAGGAGGAAAGAGAGTCACAGTTGAGGCAGCACGCCAAAACAAGATGGAAAGAACGAAGGAGGAAAGAGAGTCACAGTTGAGGCAGCACGCTGAAACAAGATGGAAAGAACAAAAGAGGAAAGAGAGTCACAGTTGAGGCAGCACGCCAAAACAAGATGGAAAGAACGAAAGAGGAAAGAGAGTCACAGTTGAGGCAGCACGCCAAAACAAGATGGAAAGAACGAAAGAGGAAAGAGAGTCACAGTTGAGGCAGCACGCCGAAACAAGATGGAAAGAACGAAAGAGGAAAGAGAGTCACAGTTGAGGCAGCACACCGAAACAAGACAGACAGAAAGAACGAAAGAGGAAAGAGAGTCACAATTGAGGCAGCACGCCGAAACAAGATGGAAAGAACGAAAGAGGAAAGAGAGTCACAGTTGAGGCAGCACGCCGAAACAAGATGGAAAGAACGAAAGAGGAAAGAGAGTCACAGTTGAGGCAGCACGCCAAAACAAGACGGAAAGAACGATAGAAAAAAGAGAGTCACAGTTGAGGCAGCACACCGAAACAAGACAGACAGAAAGAACGAAAGAGGAAAGAGAGTCACAGTTGAGGCAGCACGCCGAAACAAGATGGAAAGAACGAAAGAGGAAAGAGAGTCACAGTTGAGGCAGCACGCCAAAACAAGACGGAAAGAACGATAGAAAAAAGAGAGTCACAGTTGAGGCAGCACGCCGAAACAAGATGGAAAGAACGAAAGAGGAAAGAGAGTCACAGTTGAGGCAGCACGCCGAAACAAGATGGAAAGAACGAAAGAGGAAAGAGAGTCACAGTTGAGGCAGCACGCCAAAACAAGATGGAAAGAACGAAGGAGGAAAGAGAGTCACAGTTGAGGCAGCACGCTGAAACAAGATGGAAAGAACAAAAGAGGAAAGAGAGTCACAGTTGAGGCAGCACGCCGAAACAAGATGGAAAGAACAAAAGAGGAAAGAGAGTCACAGTTGAGGCAGCACGTCGAAACAAGACGGAGAAAAAGAAAGAGGAACTAAATGTAGCAAACGGCTAAAACAAAAAGAAGAGTTGGTTGATAAAGGGAAAGATGGCAGGCAGGACACAAGTGCAGAAATGGCGATCAGCGAGTAAAGAGGGTGTTTGAGAAAGAGGGAGACAGGAGGCCCAAAGGAGGTACCCGAGTATAAGGAGGAATATATAAAACAAGGTCGGTGTTTTCTTTGCTTGTTTGTTTTAAAGTGGCGTGAGTAAACTTTCAAGTGAAGGGGCCAGTTTCTGTTTTTTTGTTTGTTTGGCCACTGCGCCCCTGAGCTACGTTTGGGGGCCCCCAACAGACTCAGTAATATTCACTGAGTGTGGAAATAAGTCCAGGTGAGCTCACCAATAGTAGTTTTGGACCCATGATATATGTATAGTTATAAATAAGTTATTGTTTGTGTTTTATGTATATTGTATATATTTGTAACTTATCAAGTTTGGAAAACTGTTCACGTTTCAATTTAGCAAAGAGAGTTTTTTTCTATATTTGAGTAACAGTGATTTGATTATGTATTATAAGGCTGAAGGTGGGCGATAATGTACCTACCAACAATAGAGGTGGTGACACCATTATAAAGAGCTCAGGGCCTTGCATACCGATAAAGGAAGGGTGGTGCCAGGGGGTTACATTATTGTTATTATTATTTTTGCCTATCAATCTTCACTCAATAACCAATAATGACAAAGTGAAAACATGTTTTCCGAAAGGCTAGCAAATTTATTAAAAATCAAAAACTCTCTTTCAAAGAAATCTTCAGACCCTTAATTCCCACTTTGTAGAAGCCCCTTCAGCAGCAGTTTCATCTTCAAGTCTTCTTAGGTGAGCCTCCACATGCTTTGCTCACCTGGATTTTGGGCAGTTTCTCCCATTCTTCCTGGCAGATCCTCTCCGGCTCCTTTAAACTGAATGGGAGTCGTTTGTAAACTGCCATCTTCAGGTCTCTCCACACATGTTGGGCTTTGGCTGGGACACTCACAGACACTCGGAGCTCAGAGACTTGTCCCAAAGCCACTCCAGCATTGTGCAGGCTGCGTGTTTCAGGTCATTGTGGTGCTGAAAGGTGAATCGTGGTGTGCACTCTGGTTTTCTTGTAGCACCTCTCCGTATTGGGTTGTACATGTCTTTCCCTCATTCTGACCAGTCTCCCTGTCCCTGCACCCCACCATGCATCACCACATGGACAGTATTAGTGAGGTGTTGAGCAGCGCCTGGTCTTCACAAGACGTAGAGCGTAGAGTGTTCCCACATCTTATTTCCTTGTCCTCCTCTTTAAAATACTATCTCAGCAAGCAGAGACAGTACGAAATCAAGTTCAAGGATAAAAAAGCGGTAAAAAATAATTAGAAACAAAACCTGACATTAGGGCCTACTTGGTATAGAAGGTAACTAACACTATTAGTTACTTATGGCTGCTGACTCTGGTCTAATCACTATTCTCATCCTCCTTGATCTGAGTGCTGCCTTTGATACTATTTGTCATACCACTCTCCTTAATTAGAACATTAGAACACTCTAGATGAGAACAGGCCATTCAGCCCAACAAAGCTCGCCAGTACTATCCACTTATTTCTTCCAAGAAAACATCAAGTCAAGTTTTGAAAGACCCTAACGTCTTACTGTCTACCACACTACTTGGTAGCTTATTCCAAGTTTCTATCGTTCTTTGTGTAAAGAAAAACTTCGTAATGTTTGTGCGAAATTTACCCTTAACAAGTTTCCAGCTGTGTCCCCGTGTTCTTGATGAACTAATTTTAAAATAACAGTCTCGATCCACTGGACTAATTCCCTTCATCATTTTAAACACTTCAGTCAGGTCTCCTCTTAATCTTCTTTTGTTTAAACTGTAAAGGCTCAGCTCTTTTAATCTTTCCTCATCACTCAACCCCTGTAGCCCTGGAATCAGCCTAGTCGCTCTTCTCTGGACCTTTTCTAGTGCTGTTATGTCCTTTTGTAGCTTGGAGACCAAAACTGCACACAGTACTCCAGATGAGGCCTCACCAGTGTGTTATAAAGGTTGAGCAGAACCTCCTGTGACTTGTACTCCACACATCAAGGCGCTATATAACTTGACATTCTGTTAGCCTTCTTAATGGCTTCTGAACACTGTCTGGAAGTCGATAGTTTAGAGTCCACTATGACTCCTAAATCCTTCTCATAAGGTGGACTCTCGATTTTCTGACCGCCCATTGTGTATTCAAACTTCACATTTTTACTTCCTACGTGTAATTCTTTACATTTACTGACATTAAATTTCATCTGCCACAAATCTGCCCAAGCCTGTATGCTACCCAAGTCCTTCTGTAATGATATAACGGATTCCAAATGATCTGCTAATCCACCTATCTTGGTATCATCTGCAAACTTAACCAGCTTGTTATTTATATTCCTATCTAAATCATTTATATATATTCAAAATAGCAGCAGCCCCAGCACTGCCCCCTGCTGGTCACCACTCTTAACATCGGCCAGTTCTGATGAGGTTCCTAGCACCATCACCCTCTGCTTCCTCTGTCTGAGCCAATTCTGCACCCACCTACACACATCACCCTGAACTCCCACCTCTTTTAATTTGATGCCCAACCTCTCTTGTGGCACCTTATCAAATGCTTTCTGAAAGTCCAGATAAATAATATCATAAGCTCCACTTTGATCATATTGATAACAGATTATCTCTGATTGGCGTGACCCACACTCCACTTGATTGGTTTAGATCCTACCTCTCAGGCCGCACTCAGTTCATTCAGCCTTAAAACCTTCACATCCCAACCCACCGCTGTTACTTCAGGTGGGCTCTGTCCTGGGGTCTCTTCTTTTTATTATTTACCTTCTTCTCCTTGGCAATATTTTTCGCAAATATAACATTCATTTTCACTGTTATGCTGATGACACCCAGCTCTACCTTGCTGGTAAACCCACCTCCTCTTTTCCACCACCCTCGCTTATTGACTGCATTTCTGAAATTAAATCCTGGTTTTCTTCGAATTTTCTTAAATTAAACAGTGACAAAACTGAGGGTCTCCTCATTGGTTCAAAATCATCATTATCCAAAACCAATAATCTTTCTCTTATTATTGATAACTCTGTTGTTTCCCCATCATCTCAGGTCAAGAGTCTGGGTGTCATCCTCGACAGTACTCTATCTTTCCAATGTCACATTAATAACATCACCCGGTCTGCTTACTTCCACCTACGTAATATTAATCGCATTCTCCCCTCCCTCACTCCTCATACCACTGCCATTCTTGTTCACAGTCTTGTCACTTCTCGGCTGGACTACTGCAATTCACTCGTCTTTGGTCTCCCGAATAAATCTCTTCATAAGCTTCAGTTAGTCCAGAATTCTGCAGCACGTATCATCACTCGAACCCCATCTATTCACCATATTACTCCGGTCTTGCATCAGCTTCATTGCCTCCCGATTAAGTTTCGTATTGATTTTAAGATTCTGCTATTAACATTTAAGGCCATCCATAACCTCGCCCCTCCATATCTGTCTGACCTTCTTCATGTTGCCATTCCATCCCGTAACCTTAGATCCTCTTCCTGCAACCATCTGACCGTCCCTCCCACCCGTCTAACCACCATGGAGAGCAGAACTTTCAGCCGTTCTGCTCCCAAGCTCTGGAATTCATTACCTGCGGAGCTCCGAAACATCAAATCATATTCATTTTTCAAATGCAAACTTAAAACACATCTGTTTAAAATGGATTTTTCTTTTTCCTTCTGATTATAGTGGTTTTGTTTGGTTTTAATTTTTAGACTTTCTGATGTTTTAAGTTGTTTATAATTGTGTCTTTTATTTATTTATTTATTTATTTATTTATTTATTTATTGTTTGTTCGGTGTCCTTGAGTTCTCTGAAAGGCGCCTTGCATAAATAAAATGTATTATTATTATTAGAGTTTTTAATTTCAAAATGTGAACCCACTGAGAGATAATATACCATCAGGTCATGAAAGCAATGATCGCAGTCACAGAATGCATCCTACCATGTCACGTAAAGAAAGGAGAAAACAGGATAGAAACAAAATTACAATTTTGTCAAAATGGTTTGAAATTAGAAAAAAAAAATAATAATCCAAAAACGGAGTCTGTGGAAACCACCAAATACACCAAAATACGTTTAATAAACGTGTTAACTGTTACAGTCCATGTAGAATTATCTCTGGAAACTCCGATTTTCCTCCTACATCCTGTAGATGTTCATTAATTCATGAACCTAATCTGTCATTTTATGTTTGTTTGTGGATATGTAACTTTCAAACCTCTCGGGGACAGGAACAGGGAAAACGTAACAGTAAGACAGTCAAGATAGTCATCAATCGATTAAAATACACCACTAGAATAGCAAAATGGCTTCAGGTGATGATATGTTTTTCTTCATGTAGAGCAATTATTGAAGATGTCACTGGAAGACCTCAGAGAATTCCTTCAAGAGACGATATCGAGATCCTTCTGTCTTAACGACGATACCATGGTGGAGCAGCTCCAAACATCGATGTCTGAGTTGCGGAAAATGAAACTGGAACTACCACCTCCAGGTACCACGCTACATCTACGAGGGATGTTCAAAATGTTTCCACACTTTTTTTTTTTTAACTCTGTTTATTAAAAATTTCAAAAACAAATGATATCACTTTTCTACTTAGTCACCTTACTTTGCGATGTAATTTTCCCAGCGTCGTACCAAATTTTTAATGCCCAATTACTACTCCTCCTGCGTTCACCGTTTCCAACGAAAGTATAAAAGTGTGGAAACTTCTTGAACGTCCCTCATAATATTTTTTCTCAGAAAAACTATTTCATATCATCAATTCTCACTACTTTGAAATATTATTGATTTTATTTGAAACAGGTTTGTGCTAAAATTCTACAAAAATTGAATTTCCCTCAATAAAGAGTTTGTTATTCAGGTGCTAATATCCACTGTTCGGACGGGATTAGTTTTGCACCAGAAGGTGGGATAAGGTAATACTTACTGGAGGTCCTCTGTAAATTTAGTCACATCTGAACCGCTCGTGTCAGGATCTTTTTACAAACTCCGCGTTTACATCTCAGTAAAGATTACAGAGCCTGTTACCTAAATAAATAACTCCCAAGTTAAATTTGTGGGAATCGACATGTTGGTAAAATTCTGTCTTTTGAGCGATTTGATCGAGTCTAAAATTACAGGGGTCCTCCTAGAAGAATTACTTTACTCCACCTCTCGATGTAAAAGTAATCTCGACGTGAAGCAAATCTGTGTAAAATTTTGACCACCCTTTTATTTAGTGATAAAAATCGAAAAAACACCTAATTTTGGGGGTTTTTCACCCTAAGGAATTCAGTTCTGCACTATGTTTTGTGATTTTCTACAATCCTTACCATCATTTTCGACAGCATTTTGTTTTGTTATTGGTCGTGGCCATTTTGAGAAGGTAGCGAGCTCTGTTGCTATTGGAATTTTCGGTGTCCCTTCTGGGAGTGCGTGATTGGTGACATCATCATGTGCGACGTTATGAAGGTCACCAACCGGACTTGCTTTTCTGTCAGAGATTTGGATAACAACAAGTGGTTTACTTTCTGACTTTGTTTGTGATTCCTGCTTTTCTCTTTGACTCTAATTATTTTGGGCAGCTTTTGGATTTGACGTCTGGTTCTCTTTGATCTTCCGGTATCGACATTGCTTTCCTTCCCTTTTCCATCCCACTTTCCTTTCCTGGCTATGATTTTCTCCTGGTTCTCTTAAAAAAATATATTCAGACTAGTCCTCTAGGCAGTACACAGTCAGTGTCCACCGGCTCTAATCTGGGAATTCTAGTAGCCTCCCGTTGACGTAAAACTTGCTTTTAGGGTTGAGTTTTGACAAAATCTGCCCAATGGCAATGAGCGTGGGATGGCCTGGCAGCCTCAATGGGCCTCATTTTGAAATGTTTACTGTGTGCTACTGAGTAATTGTATCCATCCACCACCCTGCATGTGAAGAAGCAGGTTAAGAAAATTAATCAGTCAGTTAAAATACGCTTTTACTACTCTGGTAAAATAGAGAAAACTGAGATGACTTCTTCTTCTTTTGGCTGCTCCCATTATGGGTGGCCACAGAGAATCCTATTTTTCCATATACATATAGAAAACTGAGACCTCTTCTTTTAATAGTCTGTTATGAATTTTGACTTCTTACATTTTACTTAAGAAACTGCCGGGGTTCTATAATGTATGATACTAAGGTTTCACTTTCGAAAAAGACGTCTTTTCGATATTCAGTTGCTCAGCTGTGTATTTAGAGTTCAGATGTAATTTCTGAAGGATTTGACTTGTCAATTTTCGTTTGCCCTCCATTGTCTGTCTTGATAAATAGACTCTTCATTATAGTCATCACAACGACAGGGCTGCATATTTGAATGGATTCACATATTGTGGTTTGATTTCTTGTCATTCGTCTGTTCATCTTGATGATATGCGAATATGGCTCTAATTGAGAAAAAATGATGTGTATCCTCAAGAACTGTAAAAATCCAACAAATGTGGCAAACGTTTTAGTATGAAAAATCAGAAACGTGTAAATGTTTACGAGCCCCAGACCAGAAGTGACATCACATGTCGTCGGCCCCGTGATTGTCTATAAAGAATTGTGAACCTGGCAGCTCAGACCTGGAAGAGTTCGTTTTCTGTGTATTTTTGGCATATGCTGCTGAGCACTAGAAGGTGTCTGTAGAGCAGTGGTGCACAAAGTGTTTTGGACCGAGGACCACTTTGCTACAGTCAAATCTAACATCGGAGCCCATGAATCTGAAAGTGTTACATTTCCCAATTTTTCATGTACCGTATTATACTCGTGTATAAGTCAGGTCTTGAAACCTGAAAAATCGATCATAAAATCGGACCTCGACTTATATGCCCATTCAAAAATCCATCCATTACACAAGGGTTACGGGGGTCTGCTGGAGCCAGTCCCAGCCAGCACAGGGCACAAGGCAGAAACAAACTTGGGCAGGGCGCCAGCCCACACACACTCGGGACAATTTAGGATCACCAATACACCTAACCAGCATGTCTTTGGACTGTGGGAGGAAACCGGAGCACCCAGAAGAAATCCACGCAGACAACATGCAAACTCCACACAGGGAGGACCCAGGAAGTGAACCCGGATCTCCTTACTGCGAGGCAGCAGCGTTACCACTGCGCCACCGTGCCGCCCGTTCAAAAATGCGACACTTAATTTTTTTTCTCTTGCCTCCTCCAATCTCGCTCCAGTTTCTCAGATGCATTGAATTTTGTTGCAGCAGCACAGTTACCTATTTCTTTCACTACTTCAACGACTTTTAATTTAAAACCAGTTTCATATTTTCTTCTGATTGAACGCTCCATCGTAGATAAGGGATCTTACGATAAAGGTGTATGAGGGTGTGAGATACAAAAAGCACAAAACAGTGCAAATGTTGCTTTGGAATAGTTCGGGTATCACCGTGTGGTCATGTAGGCACAGTAGAGAGTGAGAGGTGTGTACAAAAATAAGGCCGTATGCTCCGTGGTTACTCTCTCAGGTGGGCGTTAGCATATCATAATCTCTTGGACCAATAGCATGAGTCTTCCGCATTCGACTTATACAACGACATTATAAAATACCGGAAATTATACGGTAAAATCAAGTCCCGACTTATCCGCAGGAGAACTTATCCGCGAGTATATACGGTACATTTATTTGCTTAACAGACGCTTTTATCCAAGACAATTTACAAAAGTGGTCAACATAATCGAGTAAACATCAGTCTAAGGGACTGTTTAGGAAACAAGGACAAATTAACAAAGTTGCAGTGAAGAGCTCAAGTTATAAGAAACTATCAAAGCAAGAATCCATTAGAGAGAAATTCACCAAATGAGAGTCTTCATATGTTTCTTAAAGACATTGAGGGAATCAGCATGGAGGTGGGCAGCTCGTTCTGTCATCTAGGAGCTACATATGAAGAGTCTGGATTGAGATTTGATGCCACGCAGAGACATTGCCACATGCTGATCATCAGAAGACCTGAGAGGACGAGAAGGAGCAGAGGACCCCACAAGCATCTCCACATATAGGTGCCTACCCATTGACTACTCCATAGGCAAGCATCAAGTATTTGAACCTAACATGTGCTGCTACTGGAGCGAACATAGGGATCTGAGAAAAGGAGTGACCTGTGCCCACTGTGGCTGGTTGAACACCAGATGTGCCATTGCATTGTAAATTGTCTCTAGTGGCCTGGTGACACATGCCTTTACTTCTACCAGAGCAGAGAGCTGCAGTAGTCCAGACGTGACAAGACTAAAGGCTGGACCAAGAGTTGTGCTGCATACTCCATCAAATACGGTCTGATCTTGTGGATGCTGCACAGAGTAAATCTGAAAAACTAAAACACTGGCACAATATGGTCAGGGAAGGACAACTGGTCATCAATCGCTACTCCAAGGTTGTGTCCAGACTTGACGGGTGATTACAATAATGAGCCGAGCTGACATAGAGATGGGGTGCTGAGATAACAAGAAGGTCTGTCTTTGCCAGGTTCAACTGGAGATATTGCTCCTTCATCCAGGCTGAGATATCAGTGAGATGTGCAGAGAGGTTAGCTGATATTGTGTGGTCCTCTGGAGAGAATGACAATTTGAGTTGCATATTATTGACATACAGTTGCTATAGTATGAGGAACTGTGGGACTGGATGATGGGGCCTAGTGAGGAGGTGTATAGAGAAGAGAGGAGGGGAGAGGGCCCAGCACCTGTCCTTGGGGTACTCCTATGCTTGCCTAGTGCACTTTTGACATGTCTTCTTGGCAGGATACACAGTAGGATCTGCCCAGTAGGTAGGACTCAAACCATCTAAAGGCAGTCCTAGAAATACTTATTTTGTTTCAGTGATGCAGATATTTTATGAACTGTATAATACTAAGGTTCACGCCTGACATTCTTGTATTTGTGTTTCAGAGTCCCAGATTTCACTCTTTTAACTGTGAAGATCGATTAATAGCAAGCTGTCTGTTAGCATGGCGTCACCAGACGTGATTGTCTAAGCTAGCAAAATACATTTAGAAGAACGACCTGCACAGTGACTTGAGATCAGCTAGACCGGAGTGAGACTGACATGGAAGAAGCATTGCATGCAAGAGAGAGAGAGAAAGTGTGGCAAAAGTTGTTACCATCTGTTAGAAAGTTCAGTGGTGACATTTCTCTTGTATTTAAGTGTATTGATTCAGTTGTGCCAATGTCAGCCTGTAGCCTTGTTTGTTTCAAATAAATTCTTGATTGAGTAGATAACTGACTGATGCATCTGAGTGACTTAAAAGTTGCTTTGCCCTGATGATGGTTGTTATGCTAGGAATATTAGCGGGAGGTTTGTTTTTTTATATCAAGGAGAGGAGACGTAATCATAACGCCCAGATAAAGGTCAGACTGGGAAGGCTAATGATCAGAAGCCAAACCAAGACCGCAAATCAGAAGTTGTTGTCGAAACATGCAAGCAAAGATCAAAAACTGGAGATTCTAAGAATTGATTACAAAAGCACAAGGTAAGAAGGTCTGTTTTGGAATTCGTCGGTGCAGATAAGGAAGCAGTCTTTTTGATCGACTTTTAGCTGCAATGCCTAAATGGTTAGATGTCACTGTCTTTGAAGACAAGCCCATAGAGATGCCAGGGCAGTCCCAGAAACTGAGATACAAAATGGCTTATTCCAAAATGGATTCAATTCAGAATTCTACACACAACACCCCATAATGACAACATGAAAAAAGTTTACTTGAGGTTTTTGCAAATTTATTTAAAATAAAAAAATTGAGAAAGCACATGTACATAAGTATTCACAGCCTTTGCCATGAAGCTCGAAATTGAGCTCAGGTGCATCCTGTTTCCCCTGATCATCCTTGAGATGTTTCTTCAGCTTCATTGCAGTCCACCTGTGGTAAATTCAGTTGACTGGACATGATTTGGAAAGGCACACACCTGTCTATATAAGGTCCCACAGTTGACAGTTCATGTCAGAGCACAAACCAAGCATGAAGTCAAAGGAACTATCTGTAGACCTCCGAGACAGGATTGTCTTGAGGCACAAATCTGGGGAAGGTTACAGAAAAATTTCTGCTTCTTTGAAGGTCCCAGTGAGCACAGTGGCCTCCATCATCCATAAGTGGAAGAAGTTCGAAACCACCAGGACTCTTCCTAGAGCTGGCCGGCCATCTAAACTGAGCGATTGTGGAAGAAGGGCCTTAGTCAGGGAGGTGACCAAGAACCCGATGGTCACTCTGTCAGAGCTCCAGAGGTCCTTTGTGAAGAGAGGAGAACCTTCCAGAAGGACAACCATCTCTGCAGCAATCCACCAATCAGGCCTGTATGGTAGAGTGGCCAGACGGAAGCCACTCCTTAGTAAAAGGCACATGGCAGCCCGCCTGGAGTTTGCCAAAAGGCACCTGAAGGACTCTCAGACCATGAGAAAGAAAATTCTCTGATTTGATGAGACAAAGATTGAACTCTTTGGTGTGAATGCCAGGGGTCACGTTTGGAGGAAACCAGGCACCGCTCATCACCAGGCCAATACCATCACTACAGTGAAGCATGGTGGTGGCAGCATCATGCTGTGGGGATGTTTTTCAGCGGCAGGAACTGAGAGACTAGTCAGGATAAAGAGAAAGATGACTGCAGCAATGTACAGAGACATCCTGGATGAAAACCTGCTCCAGAGCGCTCTGGACCTCAGACTGGGGCGACGGTTCATCTTTCAGCAGGACAACGACCCTAAGCACACAGCCAATATATCAAAGGAGTGGCTTCAGGACAACTCTGTGAATGTCCTTGAGTGGCCCAGCCAGAACCCAGAATTGAATCCGATTGAACATCTCTGGAGAGATCTTAAAATGGCTGTGCACCGACGCTTCCCATCCAACCTGATGGAGCTCGAGAGGTGCTGCAAAGAGGAATGGGCGAAACTGGCCAAGGATAGGTGTGCCAAGCTTGTGGCATCATATTCAAAAAGACTTGAGGCTGGAATTGCTGCCAAAGGTGCATCGACAAAGTATTGAGCAAAGGCTGTGAATACTTATGTACATGGGATTTCTCAGTTTGTTTATTTTTAATAAATTTGCAAAAACCTCAAGTGAACTATTTTCACGTTGTCATTATGGGGTGTTGTGTGTAGAATTCTGAGGAAAAAAATGAATTGAATCCATTTTGGAATAAGGCTGTAACATAACAAAATGTGGAGAAAGTGATGCGCTGTGAATACTTTCTGGATGCACTGTAAATGAAATAATAATAGAGAGAGGTTAGGAGCACACGGTGATACAGTGCATTGCCGCACACACCACATGACAAACCAACTCAGGGTCTCAGGTTAGGACCCAGCAAAGGTAAAGTTGCATTTACAAAAACTAATGGCAGACTCATGATCTGAAGTACTGAAAACCCTCAATCCTCAAAAGAATGAGCGAAACTTGACAAATTAGAAGGTCAAGGTAACAGCTTGCGGACCACTCAGCTCACACTTGGGGACTACTAGTGGTCGTCAGTCGACACTTTGAGAACCTCTGCTCTGGAGTGTCTGCTCGCATGACAGGAAGTCTTCTGCTTCTGTAGCTGATTGATGCCTGAACTTTAAGAAGTGGGATTTCCCAATGTGCAGCATGTGCTCCCATGTTTTGGCCTGTTGTCCTGCACTCTGCCTGTCCCTCTCACTCGCTCCTTGCCGGGAAAAGCAGCACGGCAGACGCAAAGTGAGTTAAAAAGCAGCTTGTTGGCTGATTCTGCCTGTTTCTGTTTGGCTTTTAGCCCTTCAGCCTCATTTCAAAGTGCGAAAAAAGGATTTTGGACGGTAGATGGGGTGAATTTTATCAACTACGTATTAATCTACTTGCAGTTCTTAGTTTGCACATTTGTGAGCACATCTCCCATTACAGCAAACTCCCAAGAAGTGTCCTGTGTAAGGAGGGCCTACACTTACAACACCAACATGCTGCAGTTCTGTGAGGAAGCAAAAAAATGGATATAATCAGAGTGGAGCTTATGATATCATTTATGTCGTCTTTCAGAAAGCATTTGATAAGGCGCCACATGAGAGGGTGGGCATCAGACTAAAAGAAGTGGCAGTTCAGGGTGTGGTGAGTAGATGAGTGCAGAATTGGCTCAGACACAGGAAGTAGAGGGTGATGGGGTGAGGAACCTCAGCAGAATTGGCTGATGTGAAGAGTGGTGACCAGCAGGGGTCAGTGCTGGGGCCGCTGCTATTTTTAATATCTATAAATGATTTACATAGTGTGGAGGATTTGGACCCGGACACAAACAAGCAGACACAGAATGCCCCGAAACACACGTTTCTTTACAACCCCCACCACATTGCACATAAATACCACAATAATAAAGGTCTTTCTCGCTCTCTCTTCTGCCACCTCCAACTCCTCCCTCACAAACTCCGTCCTCTTTCACCCGACTCCGGCCGTTGAGTGGAGTGAGGCGGCCTCTGTTATACAGCACCCTGAAGTGCTCCAGGTGTTCCCTAATTAACATCCGGCAGCACTTCCGGGAGTGGCAGAAGTGCTGCAAGTGAGTTCAGCTCCTCTTCTGGCAGCACTTCCGGGTGTGGTGGAAGTGCTGCGGACCACAGTTCCAGAGCTGTCCAGGCACCATCTAGTGGTGGCCACGTCCCTCCATAGGGTTCAGTTCCCAAGCTCTGTGGACCCCGTGTAATCCAGGGAGGTCGCCACCTTATGGTCCAGGGAAGATACTGCCCTTTTCCCACTCCTTCCCTTCTTCAGGCATCCCGGTGGGGCAAGGTCCCTGGACATCTGTTAACAATAGGAATGTAAGTAACAAGCTGGTTAAGTTTGCTGATGATACCAAGGATTGGCAGATAATCTGGAATCCATTAAATCATCACAGAGGGACTTGGACAGGCTTGGGCAGATTTGTGGCAGATGAAATTTAATGTCAGTAAATGTAAAGAATTACACGTAGGAAGTAAAAATGTGAGGTTTGAATACAGTCGGAAAAATCGAGAGTACACCTTATGAGAAGGATTTAGGAGTCATAGTGGAGCATAAGAATGAGAGTAAAGAAACAGTTGTCTCCTGTCCTCATTGTGACGTCTGGCTGTGCATTGGTGACCATTTCAAAACACACTTGAAAGTCTACCTTATGAGAAGGACTTGAGGGTCACAGTGGAATCTAAGCTATCGACTTCCAGACAGTGTTCAGAAGCCATTAAGAAGGCTAACAGAATGTCAGGTTATATAGCGCCTTGATGTGTGGAGTACAAGTCACAGGAGGTTCTGTTCCAGCTTTATAACACGCTGGTGAGGCCTCATCTGGAGTCCTGTGTGCAGTTTTGGTCTCCAGGCTACAAAAAGGACATAGCAGCACCAGGAAAAGTCCGGAGAAGAGCGACTAGGCTGAGTCCAGGGCTACAGGGGAAGAGTTATGAGGAAAGATTAAAAGAGCTGAGCCTTTACAGTTGAACACTAGAATTACCAAAGCCTATGAAAAAAAATCGTAAATCCGGTCCACCTTAAAACCCTTCGCACCTCTCCGTCAGCGTCTTTTGTCCTGTAAATGTGCCGATAAAGACAAGCGGCAAGCAGCCTGCTATTCCATCCCCACCACCGCCGCAGAACGTGCACAAAGTTCTCCCAGCTCATGCCTTGATTATATGAGAGTGAAGTGCTGGAGTCAGTCAGTCAGTCATTGTCCAACCCGCTATATCCTAACACAGGGTCACGGGGGTCTGCTGGAGCCAATCCCAGCCAGTACAGGGTGCAAGGCAGGAACAAACCCCGGGCAGGGTGCCAGCCCACCACAGAGTGCTGGAGTTTTAGAGTGGAAATAATAGTTCGTTATTTGGAACACATGCATTTCATGTGTGTTCTGTTTCTACAATAATCTGTGTAAACACATTGTTAAAACGGAAACGTTTTTTATATTTTAGTAATGAATTACAAAATGTTGGGTTGGCACCCTGCCCAGGATTGGTTCCTGCCTTGTGCCCTGTGTTGGCTGGGATTGGCTCCAGCAGACCCCCGTGACCCTGTAGTTAGGATTCAGCGGGTTGGAAAATGGATGGATGGATGGATGAATGGATTAGAAAATGTAGGCATAAACTATAGAATGTGTGAAGCCTGAAGTCCAAAGATCAAATAAACACTTTCACAAAAGGTTCAAGGAAGATACAACAGCTTCCGTGGCGTAGCGGTAAGAATTGCCGACTTGTAATCAAGACTCCCCGGTTCGATCCTAACTGCCCTGTGTATTTACCATTTTCAGTAGTGAGCTGCTCTCATTGTTAATATTACACAACTAGTCATTTAGCCCGTTACAATAACGGGCGCTAGAACAGTAGTGCATAAACATTAGTAGGAACAGTCAATATTAAATGGCAAGGGACTTTGACCTCATTCTTTTTGTTGGTCGTATTTTTCTTTCTTTCAGCCTTTCTTTTGTTGATGTTTACTTGCTGAGCTGACCGTTCTTCGTGGGCTGCCGCCGTGTATTGTGTGTCTTTAATTTTCTGTGACAGTAATACTGTCTTGTACGGCTCTATTCAATAAGGGCGCGCACAAAAAGGCGAGCTTCAAAAGGGCGACCTCAATTGAGCGCGGCGAATAAAGGCGTTCGTAGATAATTTAGTTCAAATGGCTCTGGAATATGTGAAGAGCAATAATTTAGTTCAAATGGCTCTGGAATATGTGAAGAGCAACAAAGGTGCAGATCTTTATTTACGCGCACCTTTATTCGCTGCGCCCAATTGAGGTTGCCCTTTTGAGGCTCGCCTTTTTGTGCGTGCCCTTATTGAAGGATACCGTCTTGTACGTCCGCTGGCTTGTACGTCCGTAATATACCTTTAATTTTCTCTGGCAGTAATATAGGCGTGCGCGTCAGTAATATGCCTTTAATCTCCTCTGACAGTAATACTGGCTTGTATGTGGCTGTAATATGCGTCACTGTATTGTGTACCTTTTAATTTCCTCTCGCAGTAATACTGGTTTGTATTTCCGTAAAACGCCTCTAACTTTCTCTGATAGTAATATCGCGCATAGCACCGTGCCCCACGCATGCACACTTCACCAGAAGACACCCACACACGGACACCTGGACGCACACAGGGATTTTATATATATAGATAAACACATACATTTGGGTTGCGTCTGTAACATACCATGTACATTTATAGGACTTGTAAAAGTTAATGTTTTTTTTTTCACTTTTATTCTCTCTGTCATGATCACGATACATACTACCGCCCCCAGGGACCTGATGCTGTTAGTTTTTATCTGAAACTGGGAATAACTGTAGATGTGAGTGGTGTTTTGAGGCAATGGAACTGGACATTCTCTGATCTGGAGGGATAAAAGCTGACACACAAATGCTGGTGAATCTGCCTGCCTTTTTCATATGTCATCTTTACTTGATTTTCTTTTATTCAGTTTTATCGAGTGTTCCTGCACACGCTGAATTAGTATGCGCCTTATGGTCCATGATGTCAAAGAAGCACATTGACAAAAAACAGAGACATAGGCATATATGATATACCAGCAGATAGACCCCCGTGACCCTGTGTTAGGATATAGTGGGTTGGACAATAACTGACTAACTGACTCCAGTACTTCACTCCCAAATTATCAAGGCACGAGCTGGGAGAACTTTGTGCACGTTCTGCGGCGGTGTGGGGATGTTTGCTGCTTGTCTTTATCGGCACATTTACAATACAAAACATGCTGACAAGAGAGGTGCGAAGGGATTTTTTTCATAGGCTTTGGTAATTCTAGTGTTAAGCAAAGAAGATTAAAAGGTGACATGATTGAAGTGTTTAAAATTATGAAGGGAATTAGTGCAGGGGATCGAGACGGTGACTTTAAAGTGAGTTTAACAAGAACACAGGGACACAGTTGGAAACTTGTTAAGGGAAATTTTTTCTTTACATACATAGAGAACCACAGACACTTAGAATAAGCAACCAAGTAGTGTGGTAGACAGTAAGTACTTTAGGGAATTTCAAAACTCGACTTGATGTTATTTTAGAAGAATTAAGCAGAGAGGACTGGCGAGCTTTGTTGGGCTGAATGGCCCGTTCTCGTTCAGATTCTTCTGATGTTCAAACTGCAAGTTAAGAGAAACCATTCAGCTAAACATGACATGCTAATGTATTCTCCTCCAATAAAGGAATTCTACATATTTTAAAATGGAGGGATACTCCTGAAATGCTTTTAAAACAGCAGTGACTTCAGGAGTTTTTGACAGCAGTCACAATAAGCCACTAGGATATGAAAGTCTAGGTTATAAGAGAAAACTCAAATACTAAACCAACATGAAAAGCACTAATGGGCTCCTTGACGTTTCAAAGTAATTTTCCAGGGCCGTGTCACCTCGCTCGCCTGAGTGTTTGTCTCTGCCTGTCCTCTTTTCTCCTCCAGGTGTGCTCTAAAGGCTAAAATGCATATGCATGGTTTGACACCTGATCAACTTGTGTAAAATAAACATGAGTGTCACACCGATTGTTTTTATGTGTCTTGCAGTCCTGACCACAAGGGAGATCACCAGGAGATAAATATACAAACCCGGCAAGTGGAGGAAATGTTCACAGATCTGTGACTTGTAAATAATCTGTTTTATCCTCATTTACATAGTCAGATATATTTTGAGAAGCTAATGCAAAGTTATTAGTTCTGCAATTTATGTTGTGAAACTGAACCCGTAATGTAATGTTGTGTGTGTATCTATTACAGTTGGCATAGTCTGTATCTGAAATGTGCTGACGACTCTGTAACAAGCCCAGTGTGATCGAGGAATGAGAACAAAGCAGACTTAATAGCCTCCCCTCCATCTTTCTCAGTGTTTTGGTGCAAGCCATTATTTATTTATTTTTATATTTCCTAAATGGTTATCAGTTTTGATTCAGCTAATGCAGTCTATGCAGTGATTTTAAAATGTAAAGTTGACTGACTGACTCGCTCATTCACTCACTCATTAACTCACGTGGTTTTCATTCTAACCATCTTCTTCATTAGTGACCTGTTTTTGCTGCTAATTAAGTTAATTAAAACTAAGGCAAAAATAAGTTGACTCAGGCCACTTTGTTGTTTCTTTTTCTTTAATTAGCAGCCAAACAATAATGAGACCCAAAACATGCTGCCACGTGACCAGTTCACCCGTGCCCATCTCACAATATCTGAAAATAAAGAAAGGTAAAGGTGGTCTCAGTAACGCCGATCTCTCAGGTCACCAAAACGTTTTGACGGTGGTCTTAGAAAAAACAGAACATGAACAGTTTTGGAAATGTCTGCTGTGGCAGAATGAGAGCAGCAACAAGCCATGAAATTAAGTAACGGGTTTAATTAACAGTAAGAATCAGCTTCTCATTAAGAGATTGGTTGGAGTGAAATTGGTTGGAGTTTGAAATCCCAGTTTAGCTGGTCATCTGTCGGCTCGTTTCACGTCTCATTACTGTTTGTCAGTCATTATCCCACCCGCTATATCCTAACTACAGGGTCACGGGGGTCTGCTGGAGCCAATCCCAGCTAACACAGGACGCACGGCAGGAACAAATCCTGGGCAAGGGCACCAGCCCACCACAAGGCATACACACCCACACACCAAGCACACACTAGGGACAATTTAGGATCGCCTAAATTCATAGGAGGAAACCGGAGCACCCGGAGGAAACCCACACAGACACAGGAAGAACATGCAAACTCCACGGTCTCCTTACTGCGAGGCAGCAGCGCTACCACTGCGCCACCGTGCCGCCCTCATTTCTGTTTGGCTGTCATTTAATAAAGAAAGGAATAAATTCAGGGAAGGGAAAAGGAGTAAATTAGCAGTGAAAACTGGTCAGTGATTAGGAAAAGGGTCAGAATGAAAACCTGCAGCCACTGCGGCCCTAAATAGATAGAGATAATGATAATTAGATAGAGATAGGAAAGGCACTATATAAGATAGATAGATAGAGATATGAAAGGCACTATATGATAGATAGATAGATAGATAGATAGATAGATAGATAGATAGATAGATAGATAGATAGATAGATAGATAGATATGAAAGGCACTATATGATAGATAGAAATATGAAAGGCACTATATAATTAGATAGATAGAAATATGAAAGGCACTATATGATAGATAGATAGATAGATAGATAGATAGATAGATAGATAGATAGATAGATAGATAGATAGATAGATAGATAGATAGATAGATATGAAATGCACTATATGATAGATAGATAGAGAGACAGAGAGAAGAGATATGAAAGGCACTATTTAAATAGATAGATAGATGTGAAAGGCACTATATGATAGATAGATAGATAGATAGATATGAAAGGCACTATATGATAGATAGATAGATAGATATGAAAGGCACTATATGATAGATAGATAGAGAGATAAGAGATATGAAAGGCACTATATGATAGATAGATAGATAGATAGATAGATAGATAGATAGATAGATAGATAGATAGATAGATATGAAAGGCACTATATGATAGATAGAAATATGAAAGGCACTATATAATTAGATAGATAGAAATATGAAAGGCACTATATGATAGATAGATAGATAGATAGATAGATAGATAGATAGATAGATAGATAGATAGATAGATAGATAGATAGATAGATAGATAGATAGATAGATATGAAATGCACTATATGATAGATAGATAGAGAGACAGAGAGAAGAGATATGAAAGGCACTATTTAAATAGATAGATAGATGTGAAAGGCACTATATGATAGATAGAAAGATAGATAGATAGATAGATATGAAAGGCACTATATGATAGATAGATAGATAGATAGATATGAAAGGCACTATATGATAGATAGATAGAGAGATAAGAGATATGAAAGGCACTATATGATAGATAGATAGATAGATAGATAGATAGATAGATAGATAGATAGATAGATAGATAGATAGATAGATAGATAGATAGATAGATATGAAAGGCACTATATGATAGATAGATAGATAGATAGATAGATAGATAGATAGATAGATAGATAGATATGAAAGGCACTATATGATAGATAGATAGAGAGATAGAGAGAAGAGATATGAAAGGCACTATTTAAATAGATAGATAGATGTGAAAGGCACTATATGATAGATAGAAAGATAGATAGATAGATAGATATGAAAGGCACTATATGATAGATAGATAGATAGATAGATATGAAAGGCACTATATGATAGATAGATAGAGAGATAAGAGATATGAAAGGCACTATATGATAGATAGATAGATAGATAGATAGATAGATAGATAGATAGATAGATATGAAAGGCACTATATGATAGATAGATAGATAGATAGATAGATAGATAGATAGATAGATAGATAGATAGATAGATAGATAGATATGAAAGGCACTATATGATAGATAGATAGAGAGATAGAGAGAAGAGATATGAAAGGCACTATTTAAATAGATAGATAGATGTGAAAGGCACTATATGATAGATAGAAAGATAGATAGATAGATAGATATGAAAGGCACTATATGATAGATAGATAGATAGATAGATAGATATGAAAGGCACTATATGATAGATAGATAGATAGATATGAAAGGCACTATATGATAGATAGATAGAGAGATAAGAGATATGAAAGGCACTATATGATAGATAGATAGATAGATATGAAAGGCACTATATGATAGATAGATAGATAGATAGATAGATAGATAGATAGATAGATAGATAGATAGATAGATAGATATGAAAGGCACTATATGATAGATAGATAGAGAGATAGAGAGAAGAGATATGAAAGGCACTATTTAAATAGATAGATAGATGTGAAAGGCACTATATGATAGATAGAAAGATAGATAGATAAATAGATAGATATGAAAGGCACTATATGATAGATAGATAGATAGATAGATAGATAGATAGATATGAAAGGCACTATATGAAAGATAGATAGATAGATAGATAGATAGATAGATAGATAGATAGATAGATAGATAGATAGATAGATAGATAGATACGAAAGGCACTATATGAAAGATAGATAGATAGATAGATAGATAGATAGATAGATAGATAGATAGATAGATATGAAAGGCACTATATGAAAGATAGATAGATAGATAGATAGATAGATAGATAGATAGATAGATAGATAGATAGATAGATAGATAGATAGATAGATAGATAGATAGATAGATAGATAGATAGATAGATAGATAGATAATTGCAGTCTTATGGCTGCAGACAAAGAGCACAAACATCCATTTAACAACAATGATCATGATGTTAGGTATGTTAACAAGATACAAGCACACGTATACCAAGAATTATGCATGTTATGTATATTATATTATGTATGTATATAATTATGTATATTAACAAAGTGTAGTTATTCATTACGTGTAAAGTGATTAGAATTGCCCACACTGTCAGGGTCGGCAGCTTTCCCATAGTTCTTTCTTCACCCGGTCCACTGTGAAGGTCAGTCGTAGTTAGCTGGGAGGTAATATGAAAGTAAAGCGTAATGCGTGGACCATAAAGGATGAGTGACATTGTGCAAAGTGCCAAAGTGATTGTTATTTTTTAAAAGTGGTTGCCAAATGTATCCGTTTGTCATCTTTGTAGAATACCTTAGCATGTTAATCTTACAGACATTTTTTTTCTCACTTTCTCACAGCCAAACCTGATGAGTTTCCCAAGGAGAAGCTTGGCGTAGAGCGTTCCATCACTCTGGTACCAATAGAACCCCCCCAGCCTGCCAACGGAAACAAGAAGCCTGCCCGAGCAGAGTCTGTCGATCTCCAGATTGAAGTAGCCGAGGAGAAATCACCAGCGTCTGAGAGCACAGTTGCGCCCGATCACATTGTGACAGTACCCTCTCCGGAGCCCGTTTTGGTCCACGCACCTGAAGTGCAGAGCAATGCTTCTCCAGAACTGTCCCATTCTTCCAGTCCTGAAAGTGGTGAGGATGGTACATCACAGGCCGAACTGGAAGTGATGGAAGAACCCGTCAGTGAGTTACAAGTTGAAGCCTCTTCTCCGACAAACGAGCACAGCAGTGAAAAGAAGGAAGTAAACGGCAAAGATCCCATCTCAGAGGTCGTCCCTCTCAGTTCTTTAGACATTTGCATCCAGCCAGAAGAAATGTTCATTTTGGCACCATTGCCCAGACAAAGGAATAATATGGAGAGGAGTGCTGGTGTGGATAAACAGCAGGAAATGAGTGAATGGCCTCCACCGTATGACCCCTTGATGAACGAACAAAATTTTACAACATTGGAGAAAGCTGAATTCATAGAATCGAATGTACAGGAAAGTGAAAACGTCGACCAGCACTTTGATCTGCTGCCACCACCACCACCACCGGTGGAGGATCTTCAACAGTTTTCACAGGGCCCTGATTGCTCGTTGTCAAATACGGATTTACTTCAAAAGAATATGCCTTTCTTGGAGGAGCCACCTCCTCCACTAGATGCGGCTGCCCTTGCGGTAGACATACCATTTCCTTCTTATGTGCCAGAGGATAATATGGATACTCTTGAGCTGATGGAACACCTGGGTGAAAGACGACCATCCAATATGTCCCAGTATGACAACTTGCTTGTAGGGAACATGGATGATAAGTGCATGGCCCCCGCTGATCCCACGGCTATTCCGTCACAAACCGTACCTCAGTTTCCAGGCCCAGAACCCAGAACATCTGAAATTCCAAGCTCTCTTCCCTGTGGCTCGGACACACCAGAACTTTTAAAGAACGATTTGCCATCTTCTCCTCCTCTACATGTGCCATATTTTGTACCTCATCAAGTTGTAACAACTTCGCTCGCCACAGTCATTGCAATATGTGAAAGCGACCAGCCTCTCGAATGTGAAACGCAGGAGAGTAGACATTTTTTACCAAGCCAATGTTTAGAAAGTAAGAAAACCGTCACACACTATGAGCTGGTCGAGTCCAACTCTCAGGACCACAAGGCCGGTGCCGGACTTTACCAGCTCTCACACCAAAAACAGACGGTGCCTCCAATTCTGGATGACGGTAACTTCATTAGGAGTTGCCAAGAATCATCAGATCAGAGGTTTGTATCTGATGGAGGGCCCTCGGACGGCCACAGGCTCATTTCAGAGGCGTTAATACGGACATCGCCTGTGGTGGTGAGAGCCTCAGCCATCCCTCCAGCAATACCACCAAAACAAAGGAGACCAAAGCCCCCTCCGAGTATCTCCTCGACACATTCAGATACGGATTTCTACCGGGCGCACTCGACGACTGCGCCACTTCCAAAGTCAATAACGTTTTAAGAGTTCGCGTATTTAATCGTTTCGTTTCAAGGAAAACTGCTGTGACCCATTTATAACGTACTTTTTAAAGTAATGGCTTTGACCGATTTTAGTGCACAGCAAAAGCTTAATATAATAGCAGCAAATGTTTTTAACATTGTTTTTTTTTTTTGTAATTATCAGACATTTTACATTCAGACTGAATTTTACATTTCAATTTTTAGACCTTTACGGACCGTTGCATTCATACCAGCACTTCAGTGTGTTCCTCGTCGTAATTCGAGTTGCAACTTTGTGATCGGATTGACGCTCCATTTTTTTTTTTTTTTTAATGTAAGAACTGTTTTTGTTCTATTTATATACAGATATATATTTATAAAATGCAACAGAACTTGTTTTTTTTTTTTAAAAGCTTCAAACGTAATATAAAGTGGTGGAAAGGGAAAACATCGAAATGTGCTAACTGAACCAGCGCTATTAAGAGGAAATAACGTTTTTGTGGGGTTTTATATTGTGGGTCAGAAGTGAGCACCATTTTCAACTGTCACCGTTTACGCCTTTGCTGCTTCATCGTAAACGCGATCACTTTATGAAGCACTGGCGCTCTTACAATATGGAGTGGGACGACGGTTTGAGGGGCTCCTGGGTTTTAGTAGCTGAGGGGCAGATGCTCCCGTCTGGAATTGAAATCAGGTGAAGCCGACCTCGTGCTCAGTGATACCTTTAATGTTCATCACCAGAGTGTGGGGCTTTACTCCGAGTTCGACCAGACCCGACCAGACAGCAGGGGGTAAACCTGAGCAGAATTTGGGTTTGCAAAAACGGGCTTCATTCTGCTCACAGATCTCCTTGATTATGGTATCATGTAGTAGGTAATCGCTCTCTCACTATATACTGTAAGAGAAAAGGCAGACCACGTTAAAGAGTTGGGGCTTCACCCTGATGACCCCGTATCATTGGAATGCAGCAATACAAAAGAAAATAAACTATGATTGAGTTCCAAAGTCCTTCTGATCAGGAAGAGTCGGGTCTAGGCAGCCGGACACCGGACGTGACGTCAGAGGTGGTACAGCTGTCAGTCATCTGGTCTGCAGAGGTCGGAAGAGAAAAAAGCATTAGAACACAGCGCCACCCCTGGAGCCAAGGGGAATTACAATCACCAGAGCCCTTAAGCTGTCCCCTGTGCTTAGGCACGTGACATAAGAACTTTAACAGACAAGAGGAGACCATTCAGTCCATAAAGCCTGTGTGTTTAGCTTATAACTAATGCAGATTTCTGTATCAGCTCCATGTCTCGGTAGTTTGTCCTAGAGCCCCACAACTCTCTGAGTAAAGAAGAGCTTCCTGGCTTCAGTCTTACATGCACTGCCCCTTAATTTCGACTGATGTCCCTTTAACTATATAGATGTGTGCGTATATACAGTATATATATATATAAATAATATGTATTTATAAATATACATAATATATATAGTGCCCTCCATAACATTTAGGACAAGTACTTATTTTTCCTTGATTTAGGATAGAAAGAAGGAAGCCTTTATTGTCCTTGTACCAGTACAGTAGGCTTCAACTGTAAACACTGCAAGTGTATCAAACAGCAAAGAACAAATAATATAAAATACACACATCCTCTATCCATCCTAACTACAGGGGTCTGCTGGAGCCAATCACAGCCAACACAGGGTGCAAGGCAGGAACAAACCCCAGGCAGGGTGCCAGCCCACCGCAGGGCACACACACCAAGCACAATTTAGAATCACCAATGCACCTAACCTGCATGTCATTGGACTGTGGGAGGAACTCCACGCAGACACGGGGAGAACATGCAAACTCCATGCAGGGAAGACCCGGAAAGTGAACCTGGGTCTTCTGTCTGCAAGGCGGCAGCACTACCCACTGCGCCACCGTGCCGCCCACACACATCCTATGACAAATAAATACCATACATAAATAAATAAGGGAAAGGAAATTATTATTCACTAAAGTAATCCTCATACGTACTGGAAAAAAAATTGTAACAGTTCTAGGAGTTCTTAAAATTTAAAATTCTGATGGCCCAAGGATAAAAACTATCTGTGAATCTTTTTGTTTTACTTGTAATGCTCTTGTACCGCCTGCAGAGGGCAGTAGTGTGCACAGTGAGGGGTCAGGATATGAAAGGGTCTTTAATGATTTCTCTGGCTCTGCGGTGGCGGACGTTTATCTCTCTGCTCCACAGTTTAAAATTGCAAATCAGATCATTCAGATGTTGTGATTAAAGTGCAGACTTTCATTTAAGGGGGTTTGTGTACATTTCGGTCGCACCATGTAAAAATGACAACACTGTTTCTACTTGGTTCCCCGATTTCAGGGCATCACAATGGGAAAGAAAGGGACTATATAATAGATAGATAGATAGGAAAGGCACTATATAATAGATAGATAGATAGATAGATAGATAGATAGATAGATAGATAGATAGATAGATAGATAGAGTGAAAGGCACTATATAATAGATAGATAGATAGATAGATAGATAGATAGATAGATAGATAGATAGATAGATAGATAGATAGAGTGAAAGGCACTATATAATAGATAGATAGATAGATAGATAGATAGATAGATAGATAGATAGATAGATAGATAGATAGATAGATAGATAGATAGATAGATAGATAGATAGATAGATAGATAGATAGATAGATAGATACTTTATTAATCCCAAGGGGAAATTCACAAATTTTGGGGAGAGGAATAGGCTGCGCGTATATGTAGCACTGTGGCAGTGTTTTACAGTTACGGTGGCCATGGGTCCCTCTTTATGTGTTCCCCATTACGTTGAACCCAAATCTGTAAAGGTAATGCAAAGTACAAATCGCGTAGAGTTTAACCTGCCTTGGCAGTCCCGTCTCTTATTACTATTTCAAGCGGTTCGATAAACTTCAGTCTACTGGTAAAATGAAGGATGTGTTTTTCGTATCCTCAAGAACTGTAAGAACCCCAGAGAATATCGAGAGGATGAGCTCTTGAAGTTCAGCACGACACCAGCCAGTTGCATTAAACATTTCAGACGGGTAAATAAACCGCATTAATGAATTCATTTTTTGTCCGCTTTATTTCCTCCCCAACTCATCCAAACCGTTCTTTCTTGCAGCACACCCGGCATATGATATGTCTGCGCGTTTCAGCTTTCCATTAACTCATTTGGCTGAGGCCTTTATCCAAGGCGACTCATTTATGACACGAGTGCTCCCGTTTCTTTCGGTTGTCTGATTGGAGCACAGCAGGTCACATGACTTGCGCCGGGTCACACAGTGGTGTCAGTAGCAGGAGTTGAACTCACAGCCTCAGGGTTTGAGGTCCAAAGGCTCAACCACTCCACCACACAGCCTGCTTGCTTTCCCTTTTATTGTGACACATTGGAGTCCAGCATACGTCACCATTCTGGCTGGTCAAAATTTTGCTGTGACATTTGTAATTATATAAAACTAGCCGTGTAGGGCCGTGCTGTAAAAAGCCTGGGATCCTAGAAACTATTGAAATTGTCAGAAAAATAATTGAAATGTAGAGATGTCAGGTGATTGAAAGGAACTACTCTGGGCGTCTCTCTCCTCTTGCCGACGTGCTCGCCTCGCTTGTGTATTAGCGGCGGGAGGCAAACTCAAAGGGATACCGTTTTGCCGATGTTAGCGTCTAAGCGACTTTGTCTTTCTTCGGAGGTTTCATTTTGCCGATGTGCTCGCCTCGCTTGCGTTATTAGCGGCTAATCGAGTTTTCCGTTTCCGTCACCCCGACTCCACCTCTCACTTCCGGGCTGGACAGACAGACACACACACTTCCACACGTAGACGTTTATATACAGAGATAACTGAAATCTATCATTATTTTTTTATTTGAAAAATCCATTTCCTGTAAAAGAGAACAGGCACAAGGTAAGGTAAAAGGGTTGGGGGGTCTTCTTAGAGCACTCCATTTAATGACAGCAGTGTAAGTCATGCGAAGTTTCTTCAGCAAATCAAAGTCCTCAAATGAAATGGCAGACGCTGAATCGAAATGAACGGCGACTTCCCGTTGGGTCTGTTCCTTCATTTGGTTTTGAGGTGGGACTTCGGTAGTGAGGTGATTCATCTGGGGTGGGACCGTCCTCCTCTCTGGGATGGAAAAAGGAAGAGACATTGGCGGCTAAACCCGTTCCCCCCATGTTTTTTGCCGCAGAGTCCTCAGCACAGTCCCGCGCGTGTGTGTGTGACGTCATATTATAACACCGCGTGTCACTTTAAGTAACCTGCAAACGGTCACCGATTCACATCAACAACGATCAGAGCCGACATGTAAAAGTGACTTAGGAACTCAAATCAAACACTCAACACCAGAACATCCAGCAGGAAACCTCATTGGCGGGACCCCAACAGCATAAAGGGTGGTCTTGTGCGCTATACACTAATTACAAATGACTTGCGGTAGAACTCTGCCTTATGTGAGGTGCCAATTCATAAAGTGAAATGTGCCAAATGGATAGTTTGTGATTATAAAATCTATGGAGGGATTAGAAAGAATTCACCCGAAGTGGATAGAAACTTGTGACTCCCACTGTGCACTTGCACAAGAGAGCAGCTATGTGTTCATCCAGATTAATTCAAGCCCCCTCGTCGTCTGAGCGCCTCAGAAATAACGCCTTTCCGCTTCTCCCCCGTTCTCAACCGGCCCGCTGCTCTCATTATCCAAGCTTCAAGTTGCACCCGTAATGCGCCGAGACGTCCATTGCGTCGTACAGTGAGACGATGGTTTCTCTGACTCAGTCCTGAAGACCCCCGTGTGGCTGCCGCTTTTTGTTCTCTTTTATTTTTTTAATAAAGTCTGTTATTTCCCTTTTTCTATGTTTTGGGTCAATGCAGAAATCACATCACGCGTATTTTTATTAGAATGTACCCAGCAGTTACATGTATTACGTGGAGATAATTTATTTGATTTTTTTATTAACCTGATTTTTAAGATTGTCATCAGATTTCCGATTCTTTACTTCGTCATTTCCTGATTAGTGAGTGTGACGCTGAAGTCCTTGCAGCATTTGGTGTCGTTGTCCTAGGTGTCCGCTCTTCTCGTTGTTGTCATTAGGATTCAATTAATAAAATAAATGTAAGTTAAAGCTACCGTATCACTTCCAATTTGAGATGTACTTTAGTGTGTGTTTCCAAAGTTAAAATTAAGGCGCGTCTTCAATTTGAGGGACGTCATTGTCACACCTCATAAGACCTTCTGCAGCCAAAGAAATAGCAGGAAATATGCTCATGCGGGCTTGTGATTGGACAGCGACTCAGCGGACACGGAAAGGGAAATCGATTCGGTTTATGTGGGCTTTTGATTTCCCAGGGAAATCGATTTGGTTCATGCCAGCTTCTGAAAGCGAAATCGATTCTGTTTTACGTACACTTTTGATAGGGAATTCGATTTGATGTGCACCGGCTTCTGAAAGCAAAACCAATAAGGTTTATGTGGGCCGTTGACTTCTCAGGGAGATCAGTTTGGTACACACGGGCCTCTGAAAGTGAAATAGATTCTGATTTACGTAGGCTTTTGACACAGGAATCAATTTGGTGTGCGCAAGCTTCAGAAAGTGAAATCGATTTGGTGCCTACAGGCTTCTGAAAGGGAAGTGGATTCGAAGTTCACGGTCTTCTAAAAGTGAAATCGATTCGGTTCACGCGGCTTCTAAAAGTGAAATCGATTCAAAGTGCACAGTCTTCAGAAAGCGAAATCGATTTGGTGCCTACAGGCTTCTGAAAGGGAAGTGGATTCGAAGTTCACGGTCTTCTAAAAGTGAAATCGATTCGGTTCACGCGGCTTCTAAAAGTGAAATCGATTCAAAGTACACAGTCTTCTGAAAGTGAAATCGATTCGGTGTACGCAGGCTTCTGAAGGGGATATCGATTTGCTGCACACAGGCTTCTTAAAGTAAAATCAATTTGGTTTACGCAGACGTCTGAAATGAAAATCGATTTGGCATATTCTGGCCCCTAAAAACAAAATCGACAGGACAGGAAATTCGATTTGATGTGCACTGGCTTCTGAAAGCAAAACCAATAAGGTTTATGTGAGCCTTTGATTTCCCAGGGAGATCGATTGGATACACGTGGGCTTCTGAAAGTAAAATCGATTCGATTTTCGTACAGTTTTGACAGGGAGATCAATTTGATGTACACAGGATTCTGAAAGCAAAACCAATAAAGTTATTATGGGCCTTTGATTTCCCAGGGACATCAATTTGGTACACATGGACTTCTGAACGTGAAATCAATTCGGTTTTACGCAGGCTTATGACACGGAAATCAATTTGGTGCACACAAACCTCAGAAAGGGATGTTGATTTGGCACGAACTGGCGTCTGAAAGTGAAATCAGTTCAGTTTTAATGGGCTTTGGACGGGGAAATTGATTTGGTGCACGCAGTCTTGTAAAAGTGAAATCGATTCGGTTTTCCCATGCTTTTGACAGGGAAGTCGATTTGATGTACACAGACTCCTGAAAGTGAAATCAATAAGGTTTATGCGGGCCTTTGACTTCTCAGGGAGATCAGTTTGGTACACACGAGCCTCTGAAAGTGAAGTCGATTCTGTTTTATGTAGGCTTTTGACACAGAAATCAATTTGGTGTGCGCAAGCTTCAGAAAGCGAAATCGATTTGGTGCCTACAGGCTTCTGAAAGGGAAGTGGATTTGGTTTACGCAGGCTTCTTAAAGTAAAATCAATTTGGTTTACGTAGACGTCTGAAATGGAAATTGATTTGGCACATTCTGGCCCCTAAAAGCAAAATCAATTCGGTTTTCACAGAATCTTGACAGGGAATTCGATTTGATGTGCACTGGCTTCTGAAAGCAAAACCAATAAGGTTTATGTAGGCCTTTGATTTCCCAGGGTGATCAATTTGGTACACATGGGCTTCTGAAAGTGAAATCGATTCGGTTTTACGCAGGTTTATGACACGGAAATGAATTTGGTGCACACAAACTTCAGAAAGGGATGTTGATTTAGCACGTACTGGCATCTGAAAGCGAAATCAGTTCAGTTTCAACAGGCTTTTGATGGGGAAATTGATTTGGTGCACACAGTCTTGTAAAACTGAAATCGATTCGGTTTTTCGCAGGCTTTTGATGGGGAAATCGATTTGATGCATGTAGACTTCTGAAAGCAAAATCAATAAGGTTTATGCGGGCCTTCGAGTTCCCTGAGAGATTAATTTGGTACACACGGGCCTCTGAAAGTGAAATCGATTTTGTGTTAAGTAGGCTTTTGACATGGAACTTAAATTGCCGTGCGCACGCTTCTGAAAGTGAAATCGATTCAGTTTACGCAGGCTTCTGAAGGGGATGTCGATTTGCCACACACAGGCTTCTTAAAGTAAGATCAATTTGGTTTACGCAGGCATCTGAAATGGAAATAGATTTGGCACATTCTGGGCCCTAAAAGTGAAATCGATTCGGCTTTTGACAGGGAAATTGATTTGATGTGCACTGGCTTCTGAAAGCACAACCAATAAGGTTTATGTAGGCCTTTGATTTCCCAGGGTGATCAATTTGGTACACATGGGCTTCTGAAAGTGAAATGATTCGGTTTTACGCAGGCTTTTGACACGGAAATCGATTTGGTGTCCGCAGGCTTCACAAAGGGAAATCAATTCCGTTTTCATGGACTTTTAACATTGAAATTGACATGGTGCGCACAGGACTCTGAAATTGAAATCAATTTGGTTTTCACAGGCTTCTGAAAGGGAAATCAATTCGGTTTTACGCAGGCTTTTGATAGGGAAATAGATTTGTTGTGCACAGCCTTCTGAAAGCAAAATCGATTCGTTTTTCACAAACTTTTAACATTGAAATTGACCTTGTGCATGCAGGACTCTGAAATTGACATGAATTTGGCGCAAGGGCTTCTGAAATCGAAATCGATTTGGTTTTCACAGGCCTTTGACAAGGAAATGGATTTGTTGTGCGCAGGATTCTGAAAGCGAAATCAATTCAGTTTTCAGTTGAATTTGACTTAGTGCACACAGGACTCTGAAATCGATTTGGCTTTCACAGGCCCTTGACACGGAAATCGATTTGGTGCACACAGGCGCCTGAAAGGAAAATCGATTCTCGATTCAACCGATGCGAGCTTCTGAAAGGGAAAGTGGCGCAGCGTGCGTGGTCGGGCTGAGCGAGTGAAACTGATTCCATGAAAGGGAACAAAATCCTGGACTCGGTATTCAGGTGTAGTTACTTATCTTATGTTCTTATACATAGCAGGCATGTATTTTTCCGCACAATTTGTTTTTGAAAATTCAGGGGGGGGGGGGGTGCATCTTAAATTTCAGGGCGTCTTAAACTTAGAACAATACGGTATTTCCAGATGTCTTATAAGTGCTTTCTCAATGCAGAATAACAGAAGAGAAAAACATCCAACCCGCTGAATCCGAACACAGGGTCACGGGGGTCTGCTGGAGCCAATCCCAGCCAACACAGGGCACAAGGCAGGAACCAATCTCGGACAGGGTGCCAACCCACCGCAGGACACACACAAGCACACACTAGGGCCAATTTAGAATCCCCAATCCACCTAACCTGCATGTCTTTGGACTGTGGGAGGAAACCCACACAGACACGGGGAGAACATGCAAACTCCACGCAGGGAGGACCCGGGAATCGAACCCAGGTCCCCAGGTCTCCCAACTGCGAGGCAGCAGCGCTACCCACTGCACCACCGTGCCGCCCGAAGAGAAAAACGAGCCGACTAAATGGGATCAGCTTATAGGTTTGTGAAACTGGTGGGAAGTAAAACAGCAGCCACATGGGGGTCCTCGGCACTGAGTTTGAGGGCCATTGCGTTGAGGTATTCTTCTGACGTCAGTTTTAGTACTTTGAAGGTGTCCTCGTTTAAAACGTTTACGAAAATCCGTTCATTTTCGCTATTCATTGACCTGGAGACATAACTGCATGGATGGACCCAACGCAAATGATATGGAGATTTGCTTAATCCGGTGAACAGTTGTGATGAGAACAGGCCTTTCGGTCCAACAGGCTTTGCCCGTCCAATTCAAGATTAGTCGAGATTAGAAGGTTGCTGAAGTCCTGCTCTTCACCACACTACTTGGTCTTTTATTTCCATGTGTTTGTGCTTCATTGTGTGAAGAAGAACCGCCTAACGTTTGTGCGGAATTTATCCTGATGTTTCCATCCGAGTCCCCACATTCGTGTTGCAGAAATAAGTCCACTGTGCAAATTCCTTTCGTAATTTTAAACACTTCAGTTGTGTCACCGTGACGTACAGAATCCTGAAAATGGCCGCTACGTTTTATTGCAACAAGAACCTTCCAAGAAGTAAACAGGCGCTTTGGTCAGGGGGTGGGGTTTTAGCAACACAAAACAGAGGACTAGCCAATCCGGCTCTGTTTCAATGTGTCTGACTGGGTAGCTCCGCCCTGGTAAAGGCTTGGGGTCACAAGTTAGACTCCTCCTTCCTGGACCAGAAGGGGCGGAGCCTTTTGGAGTGATGGGGGGAGGGCGTGATCAGTTCACCCTCCTGGGTTGTCTTCTCTGAGCTGCGGAGGGAGACTGTCACCACCATCGCCCCCTCCGGTCGAGAGCTGGTATTGCATACCTGATCAGAGCCGGCGAGGCGATCCCCAGACGTGCATGCATGACACGCCTCATAATCTCCGAAATGAAAAGATTCCCCTCTCCTCTTAGCTGGTACCTCTTAATCCCAGACGCTGCCTCGTCGCTCTCCTCTGGACTTTCTTTAGCGCTGCACTCCGTACTCCCGGCGCGGCCTCACCAGTGAGTTACAGAACTCACTTGTATTGGTTTTGACTAAATACCGCCATCTGTTGGTAGCAAAAAGTAACAAGTTCAGTTTCTGCCTGCTGAGGTGCATCGGTTTACTTGACTTGCAAATGCTGCTCACTTCTTTTCCCACACACCTCCCTACGGGGCGTGCTGTCACATAATGGCACCGGATGGTGACGACGTGCTGCGTGTTGCACATGCAAGTGCGAATTTCACTGCAACCCTACAAACTGATATTGTATTGGTTACTGATGCCCATTACTTAAACAATACCACCACCCGCTGGATTAAAGTTGTATTACATGTGATATTAATTTACAGAGCACTTTTCTCGCTACCCAAGGGAGTGGGGAGCCACTTGGACCACCACCAACATGCAGCACCCACCTGGATGATGAGACGGCAGCCATTCTTGTACCAGTACGCTCACCACACATTACGCTATTAGGGCCAACAGAGATAATTAAGACAATTAGGGACAGGGGATGATTAGAGGGTCTGGAATGAACAGACTGGGGTGGGCAATTTAGCCAGGACATTGATAAACCCCCTACTCTTTATGACCAAAGAGAGGGTCACAACATTGGCACCAATGGTTTTTTTTTTTTTTAGGCAAGGCGAGTTAGGATCCCCCTGCTGGCGTCACCAACACCACTGCCAGCAGCAATCCAAGCTTTCCTGGTTGGTCTCCCATCCAAGTACTCGTCATATCTAAACATGCTTAACTTCAGCATGATGCCTTGTTCTTGTGCTGGTTAGCAAGATCTTCCATCCATCCGTGTTCCTACCACAAACACACTCAAACTCTCAGGCCAATTTAGCAGTTCACAGTTTTATAAAAGTGCAATTTCTGTTCTGTTATCAAAAGGTAACATCTGCCTGAACAGAGTAACCCCTTTAGAGACACAGCGTCCCCGTTATTCATATCATTCTTTATTTAAAATACTCATACCGTTCAAGGCCATGAGGAACCAGAGCCCACCCATGCCTGCCAGTGTTGCCAGGTCCACAGTTTTCTGCCCCCTAGTTTGGCTGTTTTCGTTTGGTTTACACGGGAAGAAAAGTGGACTTTCAAGGGTTTCATTTTAGGGTTCAGTGCCGCTCGATGCAACAATGGGAACAACTGGGATGTTAGCACTCTGAGGGGGAAGCAAACTCTTCACTGTTTTAGTTTGCATTTTGGTCAATGGGGAAAAATACACCATGTACTGGGCTGGTTTCTAGTGCCATTGGGTGAATTTGGGCTGGCAGTTTTTGCAGAAACCTGGCAAACCTTGGCACCCACTCATTAGAACAATCCAGGCATGAACAGACCATTGTGTCCAACAAAGCCTGTTCACTTAAATCCTCCAGAAGTTGGGCTTTGGTGGTGCCTAAAAAGTCCATCCATCCATCCATTTTCCAACCCGCTGAATCCAAACACAGGGTCACGGGGGTCTGCTGGAGCCAAACCCAGCCAACACAGGGCACAAGGCAGGGAACCAATCCTGGGCAGGGTGCCAACCCACCGCAGGACACACACAAACACACCCACACACCAAGCACACACTAGGGCCAATTTAGAATCACCAATCCACCTAACCTGCATGTCTTTGGACTGTGGGAGGAAACCGGAGCACCCGGAGGAAACCCACACAGACACGCGGAGACCTAAAAAGTCCTTGGTCACTTATTCCATGTGGTTCACTGTGTAAAAAGAAAAACTTCCTAATGTTGGTGTAAAATATCCCCTTAACTGTGTCCCCCGTGTTCTTACTGAACTCATTTTAAAGTCACGACTCCATCCACTGCACTAATTCCCTTCATAATTTCAAAAGAACTCAACTGAGAAACCCGTTGGGGTAAAGAAGAGGAAAATAACAAAAATTGGCGCAGCGGCACCACCTGGTGGACAGAGAGAGGCACTGCAGGCTGAAAGATCTCCCAACTCCTTTCATTTAAATAGGAAGGTGACAACCGCCGGGGCAGGTGACATGTTGGAAATGTAAACCCAATTTTGGTAACTGGGGTACCAGAGAGCTTTTTTTTTTTTTTCTAAAAGTGGTAAAGAACTGGGCAATTCTTTTACTATTTTAAAAAGTGTGGTTATATTGCAATTTTATATTAAAGGACTCAGTAAGTGTACATTAAATGCTGCATTTTTATATGTTTTTCAAGTTACCTTTTTATTTTATTATTTCATGTATGTCTTAAGTAACGTAAAGCAAATGCCTAAAATTAATATATTTAAACCCTTCTCCCCAAAAAGGGCTGACTTTTAAAAAAAAAAAAAAAAAAAGGAAACCCCATTGTTTTGTATGAAAAAGCTCAGGAAAAGAAGTGGTAGCTTCTGTTATGGACAGAATCCAGTAAGGACCGCTACAAGACCACCCTTCGTCGCTGGATGCGTTGAGTATTCTCGTTCGGTCTCGTTTTTTTTTCAGTTTGCACTTTGTTTTTTTTATTAAATGAGCAATGTATGTAACCTTAAAGAAAGAAAGATAGAAAGAAAACTCTTCAAGTGCTTCCTTGATGCTGCGTGTTTCGTTTGTATTATTTCTGTACTCTGTGCATTCCTTTTCTAAGGAGTGGGAGAGCTCCGACCAACTTGTTTTGGTTTTATTCTCATTTTTAACTTGTAAATATCGTTTGCATTCATGTGGCTCTTTGTATTTGTTCTTTTTATTTTTTAATTTAAAGGGAGAAAAAAAAAAAAGGTGTTCAATCTGACATGGCTGCCGTGTTCTCTCTCTGTGTCTTAATGGGAATCTTTCTTGCAGGGACTTCCGAATGTCGCGTCTCATCCTGGTGACGTGGGCGGCATGTGCTTCACGGTGGGCCTCTGGGGGATGCTTTTCTTTTTCCTTAAACCCTGCACTAGGTGGTCTCCAGTGAGGTGTCACCTTTCGAGAGGGGGACTCGCCACGCCTCACCGGGGGATGAGTGACGTCTTAAAGCAGGGGGTGTCCTGGTGGGCCACAGTGGCCGCAGGTTTTCCTAATCACTGACCAGTTTTCACTCCTTTTCCCTCCATCTGCATCCACCCCTGCGTGTTGGCCCTCCAACCTGCTGGGTAAAGCCTGGGGGTTGGTGGCAGAAGTGGCACTCCGGCCCCCATAATAAACCCTCCCACTGATCCCATTCCATCTGAACTGGTGTGGTGCTGAGGTGTCACCCATTGCTTGGCTGCACTCGGGTCCCAGTCTGGATCCTGAGTTAGTTCGTCATGTGGTGGGTGCAGCAATGCGGTGTATCAGCGGGTGCTCTTCACCTCATCCTCCTCCTCCTCCTTCATTTTCGTAGCCCTGTTTTTAAGGATTCGGTCTTCTGAATTGATTTGTTTCTTCATTAAATGGCAGCCAAACAGGAATGAGATGTGAAACGAGCTGAACTGGAACATCAAACTCCAGCCAATTTCACTCCAACCAACCTCTTAATGAGAAGTCGATTCTTGCTGTTATTGAATTTCATGACTTGTGGCTGCTCTCGTTCTGCCACAGCAGACTGTTGATTTTCTGTTTCTTCTAAGACCACCGTCAAGATGTCGAGACCAACGCAACCGAGACCTTCACCGGTCATGTGACAGCTTGTTTTGTGTCTCATTATTGTTTGGCTGCTCATTAAGGAAAAAGAAATAACATCATTTGGTGTGTGCTTGGTGTGCGTGTGTGTCCTGCGGTGGGTTGGCACCCTGCCTGGCGCCCTGTGCTGGCTGGGATTGGCTCCAGCAGACCACCCTGTGACCCTGTCGTTAGGATTCAGCGGGTTGGCAAATGGATGGATGGATATTTCTAGAACACATTTTCATACAAATTATGCAGTTTTACAAGAAAAATATCAAAATAAGATTAGGAAAAAGAAACAGCTAAGGGGGTCTGAGTCACGTCAATTAAAACGAAGGCAAAACAAGTGAATCGGCAGGAAAAAAACGGCTCACTAATTAAGAAGGGGGTTAGAATGAAAACCTGCAGCCCACCAGAACCGGACTTGGACACCCTTGAACTAAGGGGTCTGAGTCAAGTTGGCAAAAGAAGTTAATTGGCAGGAAAAACTGGTCACTAATTAAGAAGAGGGTTAGAATGAAAACCTGTGGCCCACCAGGATCGGGGTTGGACAGCCCTGTCTTTAAAGCATAGGAAAGGCGCGATATTAATGTATTATTATTATTAGTTGCATCCTGAATCTCTACACAGTTTGTAGTGGTCCGGTGCCACTCAGATGCACACCGCCATAAGGACGGTGATTTGTTTGGTTTTTTTTGGGTGGGATCCCAGGAACGCAGCCAGCTTTGGGCCGAGTCGCACCCCTCACACACAGAGACACGAAGTGACAGGACGTAAAGCTGGATATTGACTGAACACAAAATACGAGCAACAAATAAACAGGTAACCCTCCCTTTACCCCACGACGATATTAAATACGAACACAACAATAAACACGAACAGCAGTAGAGGATGAAGTGGAATGGAGGGTAAGATGACAATCCAGGAACAGCAATGCATTAAACCAGGGGTAGCAGTAGAGGCTTTTATCGACCTCTTGAACCCTCAGGTACCACGCCAAACACCAGATAAAAGACCAATTATTATTTATGAAATAATAATACTGTGCACAAAGCACCCTCCACTCCACACTACTCATACAATAACCAATACTCCATCCATCCATCCATTTTCCAACCAGCTGAATCCGAACACAGGGTCACGGGGGTCTGCTGGAGCCAATCCCAGCCAACACAGGGCACAAGGCAGGAACCAATCCTGGGCAGGGTGCCAACCCACCGCAGGGCACACACCAACACACCAAGCACACACTGGGGCCAATTTAGAATCGCCAATCCACCTAACCTGCATGTCTTTGGACTGTGGGAGGAAACCGGAGCGCCCGGAGGAAACCCACGCAGACACGGGGAGAACATGCAAACTCCACGCAGGGGGGACCCGGGAAGTGAACCCAGGTCCCCAGGTGTCCCAACTGCGAGGCAGCAGCGCTACCCACTGCAATACAATAATCACTGCTCCTCTCCCAGGCACTTCGCCACCCTACCTCCCAGCTCAGCTCAATCTCTGGGCTTTCCCAGCATCCTTTCATACCCCCTGACCCGGAAGTGGTTCCTGTCCAATCATCCACAAGTCCTCATTACTTCCGGGTCAGGGTAAAAGTCCTTCTCTTCAACCTGGAAGCACGTCGTTTCTCCTGTTCATGTGACCAGGACGTACTGTGTTAACTAATGTTGTCTTATTTTAATTTCTTATTTGTCTTTTATTTTTCTTTTCTTCATTATGTAAAGCACTTTGAGCTACTTTTTGTATGAAAATGTGCTATATAAATAAATGTTGTTGTTACAGGGCACATAACAGTCCGACAGCCTCCCTACAGCGACTCCTGGTGGCCCCCCTGGTATCCAGCAGGGCTGTGCATAAAAACTACAAAGTCCATGATGCCCTGCTGGAATTCGGGGAACTTCCATGCTGTCGGGAGAGCTCCACCTGGTGGCCTGGGGGGTGAGGGCCGGAATAGTTAGCCGTCCATCCATCACACAGGGGTGGACAATGTCGGTCCTGGAGGGACCAGCCCAGTTTCTTAATGAGAAGTCAATTATTGCTCAAGTGACATTTTGATGCTTCATTTTAGTGGTCTCGCTTGTTAAGGTTCTCCGCTCTTAATTGCTTATTTCAATCTGAAACAGCTGCTTTTATTGGCTCCTTATTAGCAGTAAGATGTAAAAGACAAAGCGGCCAGCAGTTCTCCATCTCGCTTGTTTCCATTTACATCTGTGTGTGTTCATCATGCACGGTTTGATTTAATAAAACACTTAATAGATAAATGTGACAGACTGGAAATTATTAGTTTTAGGCTTCAAATCATTTGGATGATATCCTTGGAAAGGAAAAAAATCTACGATATAAGAGCCTTGCATTGCACAGACTAACAAGCCATAAAATTAAATAAGGTCTGAGATTGGCAATGATTGGTTTCTAATTAAGCAATTGGGTGGGAATGAAAACCTGCAGCCACTGCGCCCCTCCAGGACCGACATTGCCCACCCCTGCATTAAACAGTCCTGATATGGTGAGGGGTGATGAGATCTGGGGAGCGCCCACCCCCCCCCCCCTCATTGAAGCACAGATGTGATATTCCACCGAGACGGGACAGACGAGTGACCACAAACAGCGGGGCTCCTTTGCTCCTCAGCCGACTCCCTTTTAAGATTCCTGACAGCTCCTCTTGTTCCCAGCAACCCCTGCGTTCTCCTCAAACGTCCAATCAGGGCAATGCCCTCAGGGGAGCTGGGAAATGGAGTCCTCTAAGGTGTACGAGTTGCGCTGCTACAAGTTGAAGTCGGACATTTGCATACACGTGGGGTGACTTCTGTAAAACTCACTTTCTAAGCCCCTCCACAGATTTTTTCTTCTTTATTTCTCCTCACACAACTTCTTGTATTGTTCATTTGTCAGTTTTCGTATACCACTTAGGATCAGAGTGCTGGGTCAGCCATTGTACGGCGTCCCCAGAGCAATTGCATGTTAAGGGCCCAGCAGAGTAGGACCCCCTTTATCAGTAATGGGGATTTGAACTGGCAACCTTCTGGATACCAGCGCACACCCTTAGCCTGAGAGCCACCACTCCGCGCCATCGCCCCAGATGTCTGCTTTCTGGAGGGTAAAATTCATTTTTTCCACCAATGTCCACAGACCTTTCAGAGTATTTCCAGTGGGTCACAAGTTTACAGACACTTTGTTCATATTTGGTGGCTTTGCCTTTAAATTGTTTCACTTCAGCCAAACATTTCAGGTCGCCTTCCACGAGTTTCTTACAATAAGTTGCTGGAGTTTTGGCCCACAGAGCTGGTGTAACTGGGACACTCCTTGCTCACACTCTCTTCTTCAGCTCAATCAGATTGAGGTCAGGGCTTGGTGATGGCCACTCCAATACGCTGACCTTGTTCTCCTTAAGCCATAATTTTGGAGGTCTTGTTGGGGTCCTTGTCCTTCTGGAAGACCCATTGGTGACTGGGCTTGACCTTCCTTACTGAGCTCTTGAGATGTTGCTGCAGTGTCTCTCCACCATTTTCCTTCCTCTATTTTGTCAAGTGCCCCAGTCCCTCCTGCAGCCCCCACAACATGTCGCTCACACCGTCATGCTTGGTGGTGTTCTTTGGCTTGCAGGCCTCTACATTTTTCCTCCAAACATAACGATGGTCATTATGGCCAAACAGTTCAATCTTGGGTTCCTCAGACCAGAGGACATTTCTCCAGAAGGTCAGATCTTTGTCCCCATGTGTCATTGCAAACTCCAGTGTGGCTCTTTTATAGCGCCTTTGGAGCTGTGGCATCTTCTTTGCTGAGCAGCCTTTCAGGTGAATTCGGTGACAGAATCGTTTTAATGTGGATAACGATACTCGTCTACCTGTGTCCTTCAGCATCTTCACGAGGTCCTTTGCTGTTGTTCTCAGATTGATTTGCACTTTTTGTGCCAAAGTCCGTTCTTCTCTAGGAGACACAATGCGTGTCCTTCCTGATGGGCTGGGTGGTCCAGTGGTGTTTGCACTTGTGTGTTCTTGTTTGTACAGATGAACGGGAAAGCTTCAGATGTTTGAAATTGTTCCCAAGGATGAACAGATTTTTCGGAGGTCCACCATTTTATTTTCTGAGGTCTTGTCTGATTTCTTTTGATTTTTCCCACTATGTTAAACAAAGAGGCGGTGAGTTTGATGGTCGGCCTTAACATCCATCCACACGTTGACTCCAGTTAGGCTAACTGGCAAGCAGAAGCTAATTGTCTAATTGCCTAAAGGCTTGACATCATTTCCTGGAATTTTCCAAGCTGTTTAAAGGCCCAGTTAGCAAAGTGTATGTCAACTTGTGACCCACCAGAATTGAGTTATAGTGAATAAAAAGTGAAATATTCTGTGAACATTGTAGGAAAAATGACTTTTGCCCTCCACAAAGTAGACGTCTCAAACGATATGACAGCTTTATAGTTTGTTAGTATAAAATCTGTGGAGGGCTTAGAAAGTGAGTTTTAAAGAATTCACCCAAAGTTGATGGAAACTTCTGGCTTCAGCTGTACGTCAGCGCTGTGGGTAAAGTCCAAAGGCATGAAGTCGGCCTAAGTGAGGCTTCTTCACAGGTTGGCTGGGGCTGAGAAGATGGCTTGAGGATCAGCAGCATCCAGTCCGAGGTCGTGGTCCTCTCTCCAGGTGAGGGTGAGACAACTGCCCATGGTGGAGGAGTTCAGGGATCTCAGGCTCTTGTTCACAAATGATGGAGAAAGAAAAAGAGAGAGCAGATTGAAGAGATGGGAGCAGCTGTTCTGTGGGTGTTGACTCTAAAGACAAAACTCTCGGTTTACTGGCCGATCTACACCACCCTGGCCATGAGCTGTGGGCAGTGACTGAAAAAATGAGATTGTGACTTCTTCTTCGTCTTTCGACTGCTCCTGTTAGGGGTCACCACAGCGGATTATCTTCTTCCATATCTTTCTGTCCTCTGTATCTTGTTCTGTCACACCCATCACCTGCATGTCCTCTCTCCCCACATCCATAAACCTTCTCTTAGGCCTTCCTCTTCTCCTCTTCCCTGGCAGCTCTATCCTTAGCATCCTTCTCTCATATATGCCCAGCATCTCTCCTCTGCACATGTCCAAGCCAACTCAATCTCGCCTCTCTGACTTTATCTCTCAACCGTCCAACTTGAGCTGACCCTCTAATGTCCTCATTTCTAATGCTGTCCATCCTTGTCACACACAATGCAAATCTTAGCATCTTTAACTCTGCCACCTCCAGCTCTGTCTCCTGCTTTCTGGTCAGTGCCACCATCTCCAACCCATATAACGTAGCTGAGATTATGAGTACAAGCACAGAAATAAGGTTTCTTCAACAGGTTGGCTAGACTGCCACTTCTAGATATGGTGAGAAGATGGCCTGAGGATCAGCAGCTCCAAGTCCGAGGTTGTGGTTCTCTCTCTCTTGGAAAAAGTGGAGTGCTATTTCCAGGTGAGGAGGAAACAACTGCCCATGGTGGAGGAGTTCAGGTATCTCAGGGTCTTGTTCACGAGTGATGCAGAAAGAGAACATGAGATGGGTAAGCAGACTGAAGAGACGGCAGCAGCTGTTCTGCAGTCGCTGCACAGGTCTGTGGTGATAAAGGAAGAACCTAAAGAGTCTAAAGACAAAACTCTTGGTTTACCGGTAGATCTGCATTACGCTGCTCAGGAGCTTTGAGTAGAGACCAAGTGAACAAGATCGGTAAAAATGACATTTTAAACAGGGTGGCTGGGCCAACACTCCAAGAATTGGGTGAGCGGATGGGAGGAGGATCAGCACCTCCAAGTTTAGGGTTGTGGTTGTTTCTCAGAAAACAGTGGATTGCTCTCTTGAAGTAAAGGGGGACCCTACTGTCCATGTTGGAGGAGTTCAAGTATCTCAGGGTCTTGTTCATGAGTGATGGAGAATGGGACCATGAGACCAATAAGCAGACTGAAGTAGTACCGGCCCATGGGGGTGAAGCAAGAGTTGAGCCTAAAAACAACAATTCTCCATTTTCCGGTCGGTCTACACTACTCTGATCGTGCGAAAAAATGAGATTGTGTGTACTGGCACAGAAATGATGTTTCTTCACAGGCTGGCTGGGCTGACACTCCATGACAGGGTGAGAAGACGGGAGGAGGATCAGCACCTCCAAGTCCAAGGTTGTGGTTCTGTCTTGGGATCAACTACCCATTAGTGGAGGAGTTCTAGTATCTTGGAAAGTTGATTATGAGTGATAGTAAAAGAAAACGTGAGATCGGTAACTAGATCAGCTGTCAGGAGGGTCCATGGTGGTGAAGAAGTAAACTCTCGGTTGACCGGTCACTCTATATCTCTGTCTTCACCTATGGCCATGAGCTTTGGGTTATGACTAAAAGAAAGAGATCATAAGTACAAGCTTTGGAAATGAGGACTCTTCACAGGGTGGCTGGGCTCTCACACTCCTTAATAGGATGAGGAGTTCCGAGATTCGGGAGACCCTCAGTGTAGAGCTGCTACCCCTCCAATTTGATAAGAGCCAGCTGAGACGCTTTGGAGATGTTTTAAAGATGTCTCCACCGACGGCTCCCCCCTGATGCTTCTCCAGGCAATTCCCACTGGATGGAGACCCTTTGGCAGACCCAGGACACACCTGGGGTTCTGTCTCTCACTTGGCTTGTAAACACCTGAGAATTCTAAAGGAAGAGCTGGAATCTGTCACTGTCTGGGGACAGGGAAGTCTGGGCTGATCGATTTGGCTGGCTGCCACCGTGACCCTCACCATGAACAGTAGTTAGAGAAAATGAGACGAGACCCCCCACCCACACACTATCAGTTACCATCAGTGGTGTGGCTGCATTAAGGACCAGTGTGGCACAGCCTCATCATATAAAGTGAAAATTAAATAATAAGCCCCCATAGTAATTTAACTTACTAGCATCATGTTTGGAACAGCCCCCTTTTTTGTCTTCATGAACAATTGTTCTGCAGCTTTCTGTCTGATATGTAATAATTCCATCCATCCATTTTCCAACCCACTGAATCTGAACACAGGGTCACGGGGGTCTGCTGGAGCCAATCCCAGCCAACACAGGGCACAAGGCAGGAACCAATCCCGGGCAGGGTGCCAACCCACCGCAGTCTATGTAATAATTTATCTAGAAAAATCTTTCTTCTTACAGTAGGTAAAAATTGTCTTTATGGCGTGTGCTGTAAGCCTGTTTCCAGCTCAATGCACTGACTCCATTGGCCCTGCAGTGGTCTTACATGTCCAACCTGAACTGCCCAGTTTACCGTCTAATTCTCAGATTTCAAATGAGGACGCCTTCCCCGTTCAGACACAGACAGCGGTGATTCCGTTAGTTAGAGTGAAAGTCACCTACACAATAAGCCTCCTCTTCCTCCCCTCTCTCTGATCTCCCTCACACCAGCCATGATTCTTTTCAAAGGTAAAGTGCAGGTTAATTTGTTTTATGTATTTTTACTTTATATTTTGTATTAATCATTTTTATATGAATATTTTTGGGTTGTAGAATGAATCAACTCAGTTTCCATTATTTCTTATGGGGAAATTCGCTTTGATATACGAGTGCTTTGGATTGCGAGCACGTTTCCGGAACGAATTATGCTTGCAAACCAAGGCACCACTGTATTTCTTTTTTGCAGAAGATTTACTGTACTATTTATTTGGACAATGTTTGTTTTGGATTAATTTAATAAAAGCACTGTATCACTTTTGCACCGAACCCCTTGTCAGATGCGTGTGCCTGGCTCATCTCAGTTACAGTATTGATGGTGAGGCTCCCCAACAGGACTGGGAGCATGGAGCCAACCCACACTGTACTTTCGTAAACCAATGCTTTTAATCAAGTTAAAAGTAAAATGTGTTATAATTAGGTAGCTTTAGGCTATACAAGAATTAACAAAGCTTGTGGCTTTCTCTTCCTCAAGACAGGTCGAAAGCTGCCCGTACCCATCAGTTCAAGGCCATCTGTTTTCAGGGCCTCCCTCTGTCTGTCTGTCTGCTTGGACACAAGTATGAGGCGACGACAAGCCAAGGAAAAGTGTGTTCTACAAGAAAATCAAGCGCCAGTGTCTTTGAGACACACCACCTAAACCCGTCTGCTTGAAGCTGTTCATTCATTTGAGCGAGCCAGTAGCTTTACATTTATTTACAGTCATATGAAAAAGTTTGTGAAGCCCTCTCAGCCTGCATAATAATTGACTCTCCTTTCAACAATAAAGATAACAGTGGTATGTCTTTCATTTCCTAGGAACATCTGAGTATTGCAGTGTTTTCCGAACAAAGATTTTTAGTGACGCAGTATTTAGTTGTATGAAATTAAATCAAATGTGAAAAACTGGCTGTGCAAAAATGTGGGTCCCCTTGTCATTGTGCTGATCTGAATGCCTGTCACTGCTCAATGCTGATGACTTACAACACCAAATTGGTTGGATTAGCGGTTAATACTTGAACTTCATAGACAGGTGTGTGTAATCATGAGATATGAAGGTATTTAAGGTGGTCAATTACAAGTTGTGCTTCCTTCCCTTTGACTCTCCTCTGATGAGTGACAGCATGGGATCCTCAAAGCAACTCTCCAAAGATCTGAACACAAAGATTGTTGAGTCTCCTGCTTTAGGGGAAGGCTACAAAAAGCCATCTCAGAGGTTTGAACTGTCAGTTTCAACTGTAAGGAATGGAATCAGGAAATGGAAGGCCACAGGCACAGTTGATGTTAAACCCAGCAGGTCTGGCAGGCCAAGAAAAATACAGGAGCGCCATATGAGCAGGATTGTGAGAATAGTTACAGACAACCACAGATCACCTCCAAAGACCTGCAAGAACATCTTGCTGCAGATGGTGTATCTGTACATCGTTCTACAATTCAGTGCAATGTGCACAAAGAACATCTGTATGGCAGGGTGATGAGAAACAAGCCCTTTCTGCACTCGCGCCACAAACAGAGTCACTTGTTGTATGAAAATGCTCATTTAGACAAGACAGTCATTTTGGAACAAAGTGCTTTGGACTGATGAGACAAAAATTGAGTTATTTGGTCAGAACAAAAAACGCTTTGCACGGTGGAAGAAGAACACCGCATTCCAAGAAAAACACCTGCTACCTACTGTCAAATTTGGTGGAGGTTCCATCATGCTGTGGGGCTGTATGGCTAGTTCAGGGACTGAGGCCCTTGTTAAAGTCGAGGGTCAGATGAATTCAACCCAATATCAACAAATTCTTCAGGATAATGTTCAAGCATCAGTCACAAAGTTGAAGTTACGCAGGGGTTGGATAGTCCAACAAGACAATGACCCAAAACACAGTTCAAAATCTACAAAGGCATTCATGCAGAGGGAGAAGTACAATGTTCTGGAATGGCCGTCACAGTCTCCTGACTTGAATATCATTGAAAATCTATGGGATGATTTGAAGCAGGGTGTCCATGCTCGACAGCCATCAAATTGAACTGAACTGGTGAGATTTTGTATGAAGAATGGTCAACAATACCTCCATCCAGAATCCAGACACTCATCAGAGGCTATAGGAGGACAGCGTCTAGAGGCTGTTAGATTTACAAAAGGAGGCTCAACTAAGTATTGATGTAATAGCTCTGTTGGGGTGCCCACATTTATGCACCTGTCTAATTTTGTTATGATGCATATTGCACAATTTCTGTTAATCCAATAAACTTAATGTCACTGCTGAAATCCTACTGTTTCCATAAGGCATGTCATATATTAAAAGGAAGTTGCTACTTTGAAAGTTCAGCCAATGAGAAACAAAAATCCAAAGAATTAAGAGGGGTTCCCAAACTTTTTCATATGACTGTAATGCTCTAGTGAGACCACTCTGGAGTACTGTGTGCAGTTCTGATGACCACGATAAAAAAAAAAAAGACACGTCCTACTGTGACAGACTCAGAGAATTAAACCAGAGGAGTCTGCGTGGTCCTCATCCAGGGATATAAACACCTCATAGGCATTGATAAAGTAGTCCCAGTTTAAGGGTGAATCATGTACTCGAGGACATCAGTGGAAATTAAGGGGAACTCCATTTAGGACTGAAGCCAGGTTGCACTTCTTTACACAAAGAATTGTGGGACTCTGGAACAAACTATCGAGACATGGAGTTGAAGCTGAACATGTGACAAGCTTTATGAAGAACCTGGACGAGATGTTGGGACAGCTTAGCTATCAGCTAAACAAAGGGGTTTGATGGACTGAATGGTGTCCTCTCGTGTGTTAAATTTCTTATGTTATGATTCCAGGTCATTTTTTTTTACCGTTCACGCTTCTCCAAAAGAATGGAATCCTGTGTCAGAGGAGTAGATCGACAGGTGGATCGGTGTGGCGTCTGCAGTGATGCGGGCTCTGCATCAGTCTGTCGTGGTGAAAAAGGAGCTGAGCCGCAAGGCGAAGCTCTCAATTTACCAGTCGATCTATGTTCCTACCCTCACCTATGGTCATGAGCTATAGGTAGTGACCGAAAGAACGAGATCGCGAATACAAGCGGCTGAAATGAGTTTTCTCCGCAGGGTGTCTGGGCTCTCCCTTAAAGATAAGGTGAGAAGCTCAGTCATCCGGGAGGGGCTCAGAGTAGAGCCGCTGCTCCTCCGCATTGAGAGGAGTCAGATGAGGTGGCTCGGGCATCTGATCAGGATGCCTCCTGGACGCTTCCCTGGTGAGGTGTTCCGGGCACGTCCAACCGGGAGAAGGCCCCGGGGAAGACCCAGGACACGTTGGAGGGACTATGTCTCCCGGCTGGCCTGGGAACGCCTTGGGATTCTCCCGGAAGAGCTAGAAGAAGTGGCCGGGGAGAGGGAAGTCTGGGCATCTCTGCTCAAGCTGCTGCCCCCGCGACCCGACCTCGGAGAAGCGGAAGAGGATGGATGGATGGGTGTCAGAGGAGTGAAAATTTCCAGAACCGAGCTGCCGTGAGAATGCAGCCTTAAGCATTCTGTCTCGTTAGTAACTTGAAATGATAAATCCTGCACAAAACACGGCATACCAAAGCTTCTGCAAGTTCTCTTCTGTTTTTGTAGCATTCAGTCAAGGTGATTTTCTAAAAAATAAATAAAATAAAAAATGCTGGGAGGATTAAGTTGGTCTGAAACAAACTGCCACGCAGGAAGAAACAGAAAACTATGCTGGCTTAATCTCAAGGACACTCCCTCGCTCTAGACAAGCCCCACCCACTGTACAATGGGCGGAGCCTACACACATTGCCTTTTTAAACCACACCCATTATCCTTACAGAATTTGGCTGCAACCCAGAACCTGAATTTAAACATTTCTGTGCTATTAATTAAAAGTATTCATTTTCTTAACCATTACTTTGCCTTGGAGAAGCGCAACCACTGGACCAGTTTGCATTCAAAGCCTTCTCTTCTCTAAGACCAAGTAACCCCGCGTGATTGCTGCCGGATGAATTAAAACTAAAGGGCAGAGCAGGCATGTCAAAAAAACAAAAACTAAACTCCATAACGTTGGTCATATTTATAAAACAAAGAAGATCTATCAAGGGAACGGTTAACAGATTGTATTTATTTGCCTTGCAGAAAAGTACATTGGAGTTCTTCCGTCCTCACACCCTTTAAAAAGCAAGGCGCTACACTAAAAAACAGACAAAGCAAGACATTTGCTCCCTCGGTTAAACCCCTCAGCAAACAAGCCACTGCAGCCGACGTCGTTACAGTACGTCAGGAAAGGAGACGGCAGGCGGGCGGGCGGGCAGGCGGCCTTTCCAGAGCGACCTGTTGAAGGCTCCTGGTGGAGTGCGTGAAGACTCCTTTGCGTCGTAATGGCGAGTAAGGCATTCCGATCCAGCACACGAGCGCCGGTTAAACGCCAGTGTTGAGACAATAAAATAAGTTAACTGTGATTCCAGATCTACAGCTTTATACAGTTTATACAGTTGGGGAGAGAGTGGCAGACAAAAATAGAAAAATCGGCTCCCGTTTTAACGCGTGACGGGCAGCTGCCACTTAACATAAAGTCTTTCCCGACTTCCTTCTCCTCCTCCTCCTCTTCTTTGTGAATGAGGTCACAATCTCTTCTTGGCTTCTAGTCGGTCCTATCCGCTTTTCTTGGAAAAGCCAGCCTTGGACTGTCTGGAAAACAGAAAAAAAAGCGTTACCAGGGAAGTGTGCTCTTTTAGGCCTAAATTGATACCAATATTGCTTGAATATCGTTTCAATGACGTTAAATAATTCCCTTGGTCAATGATGGCTTTTAAAGTTGTTGGAAATGTGGTAGAAGTTTCTCTATCCGCACTTGCCACTTCTCTGGTTATTCGTATGTTGTGGAGGTTGCTTCGTTTGTTAAATCTATTGGACCAGCCTCTGCTAGCTGCAAAATTCTCACTCACGGGAGGAGTGCGGTTGCGTTCCAGAACCCCCCGTGAAAAGTGAAAATCCGCAAAGTAGAAACCATATGTTTATATGGTTATTTTTATATTGTCATGCTTGGGTCACAGATTTGCACAGAAACACAGGAGGTTGTAGAGAGACAGGAACGTTATTCAAACACTGCAAACAAACATTTGTCTCTTTTTCAAAAGTTTAAACTGTGCTCCATGACAAGACAGAGATGACGGTTCTGTCTCACAATTAAAAGAATGCAAACATATCTTCCTCTTCAAAGGAGTGCGCGTCAGGAGCAGAGAATGTCAGAGAGAGAGAAAAGCAAACAATCAAAAACCGATAAAAGCTCGAACAGCACCTAAGTATGCAAAGCACCATGCGGGAAGCATATCGCGCAACAAAGCAGCCACAAGGAAGGGAGCAATGTGAAGGTAGTCTTTCAGCATTTTTTAGAAGAGCGTCCGTATCCTCTAGGGGGCGAACAGCCCCCCTACTCAACACCCCCTCTGTCAGAAGCAGAGAATGTTAGAGAGAGAGAAAAGCAGACAATCAAAAACCAATAGGTGCTGTTCAGGCTTTTAGGTATGCGAAGCACCGTGCGGGAAGCATATCGCTTGACAAAGCAGCCGCAAGTTAGCCCAGCAAGGAAGGGAGCAATGTGATGGTAGTCTTTCAGCATTTTTTAGACATAGTCAGAGCGAGAGAGAGAGAGAGAAAAGTAAACAATCAAAAATCAATAGGTGCTGTTTGGGCTTTTAAGTATGTGAAGCACCATCCAGGAAGCATATCTCGCGATAAAGCAGCCGCAAGAAAGGGAGCAATGTGAAGGTAGCCTTTCAGTGTATTTTGTGTAGCGATCGTATCCTTTAGGGGTGCGAACAGCCCCTCTGCTCACAATATATTTGAGGAGTTTTATTTAATACGTAATACGCGCTCTGATTGGGTAGCTTCTCAGCCATCTGCCAATAGCGTCCCTTGTATGAAATCAAATGGGCAAACCAACCCATTGTCCACTGAAACCCACGACCCAGCAAAAAATCCGTGATATATATTTAAATATGCTTACATATAAAATTTGTGATAGAGTGAAGCCACGAAAGTTGAAGCGCGATATAGCGAGGGATTACTGTATTCAATGTTTTGCTGCAGGGGGAATATATCGTTGTGCTTCATTCGAACTCGGCACCTTTCGATGATTCATTTGGGTTTATTGAAGTGTAAAAGCGTTGTAACAAATCATCATAAATTTTGCACTTTTTTTTAGGGTTTGGAACAAACCACATTATACTAAATCAGTGTCAATCGGGATAGCATTAAGTAGGGTCTTAATGTACCCAAAAATTCCTGGAAATTGTTACAAAACTCTTCATTAATAAACTTACAGCAATTCCATTTATGTCAGTTCGGAGCTCAAAATGCTCTCCCCATTTGGCGCGCCACCTCTCTCCCATTTCTGTTAACATTTCCTGCACTCCTCTTTTGTTACCATGTTTAGAGTCTCCGACGTTTTTTTCAACTCGATTTCTTCTACGGTAGCAAATCTTCTTCCCATCAAATCTCAATTTTAATTAATACAAGGAACAGGGAGGGAGTGATTTGGCGACTACAGCTTGGTGAAAAGCAACAACCACATTGTTTTTGGCCAAAAGCTCTTTGTGTGCAGGCGTGTATGTTGCAGTGGTGAAGTCAGAGAGATCCGTGGCGATGCGGGGTCTTAAATTAAAGTGGTGGGGGGAGTTGGCTGGCCATACTCTCACGTGCGGATGTGCACCGCAGGCATTTTCCTCGTTAGTGCTCTGGGATCCGTAATTGTGGCATCAGTGTCCAAATGGAGTATAAGGTGTGGCAGGGGAACGGAATGAAAAGAGAGAAGTACATTTCAGAGGTTAAACTAAAAGAAATAAGAAGAGATATTAGAAGAATTATGGCAGAGCCAGTGCAGATGAGGAGAAGATGCAGGCGGTCAGGAATCTAGTCACCAAGAGGAGTGCATTGCCAGCACTCGAGGAACAGGGGTTGCTCTTGCTGAGCACACTAGAGAGCAGGAGTCCTCTTCTGCTTGGGATTGGGCAAAGAACATTGGCGGGAGACAGGAGCGGTGCTCGTGGTTCAGCACTGAATACCGAGAGTGATGGCGAGGAGCAGAGCCAGTTTTATAACGAATGACTGCACCTGTTGGTGGATATCTCCTCTGGCTCCTCAAAATGCAATTTTACGTGCTCCACTACTTTAGAGGTTTTTAATTTTTCCTGTTGCTTTCTCAGAGACACCCCATCAGTGATTAACAGTCTGCTCACAAGGAACAAATGCTTTATGAACAAATCCATCAATGCTGAAAAACGTGATCACGGTTTTCTCTTAACATCAGAATCCCTGAAGCCTACGAAAAAACTCGTAATCCCAGCCCACTTTAAATTCCTTCGCACCTCTCCATCAGCGTCTTTTGTGTTGTAAATGTGTCAATCAGCACAAGCAGCACGCAGCCTGTTGTCCCATCCTCTACCTCGATGGAGCTCAGCTTGCGGGCAAAAAGTTCTCCCAGCTCAAGCCAAGACTCCTTATCTGTATGTGATGTGCCTGGAGTTGTATTGGGTAAATAATACAGTATATATCGTTATTTGGAATACATGCATTTCATGTGTGGTCTGTGTCTACAAAGATCTGGGTAAGTGTAGGATGACAGGAAATGCAAGAAATGCTGAAAACATATCTAAAGCAGAAACTTTTTCCATGTTATACTAATAATGATGTGAAGTGTATAATGTGTGAAGACTTTAGTCCAAATATCAAATAAACACGTGCGCTTTTATTCAAGAATATAACCAAAGAAAAACAAAGCATTCGATTTACATGTTGCTGTCAATGAGTTAGGGTGGCACGGTCGCACAGTGGGTAACACTGCTGCCTCACAGTTAGGAGACCCGGGTTCGCTTCCCAGGTCCTCCCTGTGTGGAGTTTGCATGTTCTCCCCGTGTCTGCGTGGGTTTCCTCCCACAGTCCAAAGACATGCAGGTTAGGTGCACTGGCGATCCTAAATTGTCCCTGGTATGTGCTTTGTGTGTGTGTGTGTCCTGTGGTGGGCTGGCACCCTGCCCGGGATTTGTTCCTGCCTTGTGCCCTGTGTTGGCTGGGATTGACCCTGCAGTTAGGATATAGCGGGTTGGATAATGGATGGATGTCAATGAGTTAAAAGCCCAAGCTCAAATGTCAATTGACAGGAAGTTGATATATATTCTTGAATACAACTTGAAGGTACCAGGTTCGAGACTGGGTGCTACGTGTTTTGAGTAGTGAGTGGCTATTATTATGGGATTATGAGTTTTTTCGTAGGCTTCTGGGATTGAAGTGTTAAAAATGTGTCATGCTGGCTTGGAGAAACAAAATGGCCCAAGTCTAATGCATGACTGTAGAATAAAGAGTAGAAATATGCACTGAATCAACTCAGTGGAATGGCTAACTAGACTGTAGGCATATGACACCTAGTGGCACAGTTGATAACTACACCCTACTCCTGTGCTAATATCCGATTTGTTTGGACCTTCCTCATACTGTACATAGGTATTTATTATGTTACAATTCTTACAATTGACTGTTCAGAAAACCTTACAACTTGTAGGTAGAAACTGTCCCTGAATCTACTGGTGCAAGTGGCAGTGGTCCGGCACTGTTTAGCAGAAGGGACGAATGAGAAAAGCGACAGTGCAGTGCCTTTCTAGGTTGTGCAGGTCCTGAACAGAAGGCAGATGGGTGCCACTAATACTCTGTGCAGTACCTTACAGTCTTGAGCCAAGCAGCTGCAATACTAGGATGTGATGCAGCTAGTGAGGATGAACTACAGAAGTTAATGAAAAGAACTGGAGGAAATCTGAGCAGTCTCCAAATGTCCGAGGAAGTACAGGCATTGCAGAGACTTTTTGACAACATCCAAACTTAGTTTTTGCCACTGCACTTGTGACAGTCACTTCAAGACATTTAAAGCTGCCTACTCATTCATGTTGATTGAAGTGTGGTCTGCCTTCTCCTTCCTGAAGTCTATGCTTAAAGTAAATGACAATTATTGTTCTAGGAGAACAAAAGGGAGGCTCGTGAAAGTTAATTCTTACTGATAAATATGATTTTCATTATTTGATTATACAGTCATATGAAAAAGTTTGGATTTAATTCTTTGGATTTTTGTTTCTCATTGGCTGAGCTTTCAATGCCTTTGTAGATTTTGAACTGTGTTTTGGGTCATTGTCTTGTTGGAATGTCCAACCCCTGTGTAACTTCAACTTTGTGACTGATGCTTGAACATTGTCATGAAGAATTTGTTGATGTTGGGTTGAATTCATCCAACCCTCGACTTTAACAAGGGCCCCAGTCCCTGAACTAGCCACACAGCATGATGGAACCTCCACCAAATTTGACAGTAGGTAGCAGGTGTTTTTCTTGGAATGCAGTGTTCTTCTTCCGCCATGCAAAGTGCTTTTTGTTCTGACCAAATAACTCCATTTTTGTCTCTCATCAGTCCAAAGCACTTTGTTCCAAAATTAATCTGGCTTGTCTAAATGAGCATTTACATACAACAAGTGACTCTGTTTGTGGCGTGAGTGCAGAAAGGGCTTCTTTCTCATCACCCTGCCATACAGATGTTCTTTGTGAAAGTTGCACTGAATTGTAGAACGATGTACAGATACACCATCTGCAGCAAGATGTTCTTGCAGGTCTTTGGAGGTGATCTGTGGGTTGTCTGTAACCATTCTCACAATCCTGCTCATATGCCGCTCCTGTATGTTTTTTGGCCTGCCAGACCTGCTGGGTTTAACAGCAACTGTGCCTGTGGCCCTCCATTTCCTGATTCCATTCCTTACAGTTGAAACTGACAGTTTAAACCTCTGAGATGGCTTTTTGTAGCCTTCCCCTAAACCATGAGACTCAACAATCTTTGTTTTCAGATCTTTTGAGAGTTGCTTTGAGGATCCCATGCTGTCTTCAGAGGAGAGTCAAAGGGAAGGAAGCACAACTTGTAATTGACCACCTTAAATACCTTTATACCTCATGATTGGACACACCTGTCTATGAAGGCTTAACGAGCTCATCCAACCAATTTGGTGTTGTAAGTAATCAGCATTGAGCAGTGACAGGCATTCAAATCAGCAAAATGACAAGTGGACACACATTTGTGCACAGCCAGTTTTTCACATTTGATTTAATTTAATACAACTAAATACCGCTTCACTAAAAATTTTTGTTCGGAAAACACAGCAGTACTCAGATGTTCCTAGGAAATGAAAGGCATAGCACTGTTATCTTATTTGTCTAAAGGAGAGTCAATTATTATGCAGGCTGAGAGGGGTTCACAAACTTTTTCATATGACTGTATATTGATTATATTGAATGACTTCTGTCCTTGTTAGTTGTGAGCTTTTGCCTTTAGCACTCTTAGAAAGCATTTAAATTAAAGCCCCTAGACCTGTGAGCCAGTAGGACAAGTATGAATAAGAACACCAGTAGAATGTTGTGTAAGAGAATTCTGACTCCAAGGGTCCTGTTTATTAGTAACTAGCAAGGACATGAGAGATGAAACTAATCACGCACTTCAGTAATTGACAAAGTGTATTTAAGAAGGATTACCACCATCTGTAAGTCAGGCATTTCTTTCCACGTTTATGTCAATAAAGGTATTCTTCTTATCCTGGACTGACTTCGTGATTTAACTTCCACAGATTTGCTGACATTAAGGGTGAAATTATTGTCCTCGCACCACTAAATCAGGTAGAACTCTTCTGTGTAAGCCATGTTGATATTTTTGGTGATCAGATGTAAGACGGTGGCATCTTTAGCAAATTTAATGATGAAGTTGGAGCTGTGTCTAGCCACACAGTCACAGGTAAGCAAGGACTAGAGAAGGGGACTCAGCCCACAATATTCTGTATGGCCTGTGTTGATGCTAAGGTTTGTTAGTTAGGGAGTCCAAAGTCCATCTGCAGAAGGCGATACCAAGTCCTAAACCGAGAAGCTTGGTGGTTGGCTTTTAAGTTCCAGCAGTGTTAAATTTTGAGCTGTAGCCCATAACTGGCATAACAATTTTCATTATTCAGATGGGCTTAGTTGTGATGATGCGCACACCACAGGTGGTCCGGACTATCTGAACTGTTCTGTTTAATTTGTCCCAGCACAATCCCCATTAGAGCGAATGCCACCAGTATGTTGTTCTTCACACAGTCCACCTTTAGTTTTCTTTGGCACAGGGATAATTGCTGCCCTTATGAAGAAGGTGGGGACAGCAGATTGTCAAGGGAAACATTATAGATGTCACTGAAGATGTCAGCTAATTCATTGCAACAGGTTTTTAAAATGTGATCTGAAATTCCATTCGGACCAGATGTCTTGTGGACATTAACTCGTTTAAATACGTTTCTTAGGTCATGTACTGAAAAGGAGAAGAGTGAATCATGTGGTCCTGTAGGTAAGCAAACAACAGACTACTTATTGTCACAATCAAAACGGGCTTAGAAAACATTAAGATGATCTGAAAGTGAGAATACAGACGATACTGGGTTAGGATTACCTTGTAGTCTATAAGTATCCCAATTCTTTGCCAAGTTTACACAGCTTGTTAAAGCTGCTAAATGATGTCACTAGTTCGCTCCCATAATGACATTTAGACACTATTACTGCTTTTCTTAGTTTGTAACTTCATTTCTTGTACATTTCCACATAACTATTTCAAAATACATTGCTGTGTGCCATCAGTAAAGCCTCGATGTCAGCAGTGATCCACGATTTCTTATTTGAAACTGGCAGATTGTTTTCTTAGACACATAGGCATCCACACAATTTTTGATGAATCCCGTTATGACGTCAGAATACTCATTCAGATCTAACCTGTTCCTGTTTACACAATCAAAAGTAGTCCTGCAAGCTTCTGACACCAAGCACTGCTTGTGAATGTGCGAGTGTGCCTTGTGAGGACTGGTATTCCATATAGACTAACGCTGATGCTACTGATATGGGTCATGGGGTGTCATGTTCTCTAAAAGAAAAGGGACATGGCACGTGACAATAGCTCCCTCAATCATCCATCCTCAAATGGACAAATAATAAGTAATAATAGCAGGAGAGTGAGCGAACAAACCTTACTAGATTTTGACTGCCGCAGTTCTTCCATCGGAAGTTCTTAAGGTATAAAAGACTGATTGTTGAAATCGCCGTCACCCACGTACAAATGGAAGTGATTGAAAAACAAAGGGGCATATCTTGACATTAAATGCCCGTGACAGGATCCAAAGAGGATACTAGCAGTGATGGGGCAAGTGAGTGGCCCACTAGCTTCCCGTGTGTCAACGCTGCCAGTACTTAGTTTTACATTTAAAAAAATTACATTTAACCTCCGATGAGACTCACACACAAACGCACAAAAAAAATTAACAGTTCAGGTCGAGTCTAAGACTTTGCACTTAATGGATGGCACACATGAACTGGTGTCCCGGCTGGGGTGAGGCAGGGTTCTTTATCTGGATGGCACAAGAAACAGGACAAAAATTGTACTGCCTCAGCCAAACACGGGCAGAAGGTACCAGTGCGACAGTGGGTACATTGGCATCCCAGCATGGTTGGACCAAGGAACAATACCCGACCAGGAGGCCAGTGTGTTGGAAAGTCAGGGTGAGACAACCTGCCTGGTTACATGTCCCCCCAAAACATTAGGTGGCAACCTCCCACGCTCGACCTTCCACCACATGGCACACACCAAGAACTTTGATCATTTACGTCCATTCAAGAGCTGTAATTTTTTGCAGAAACTCACCATGGTCACGAAATGACACATTTACAGCTGATGCAGTCCTGTCCGCTTTCATCTGGAGGGTTCAGCTTTCGGAGTTTATGCTGCCGGATTTCCCGCACCAAAGTGTAGAAGGCATCCTCTACTCCCTGTGAAGCGGACAAACACACACATACACAGATAAGTTGTTAATTTTCATGAATTCTCATGATGGCACCTCAAAACATTGCATGTTTCATTTCTGGACCATTTTTGACAATGTCTCATATTTTTAGCATTCTGATTTTAATGCCACCTCAACACAGTTTTCATGGACGACTACAATCATTTTGCTTCTTTTTACTAAGCCCATGTCACATGACATGTTTCTTCGTCATGCTTCTCCTATAATGCAACAGCAGTGCATAGCAACTAGATACTCCAGCACTTGATCGATTTCTGAAGAAGAAAACAAAGGAAACGTCTTGGAGGAATTAGACTAGTTGGGTGAAAGACGATAGTGTAGCGTTAGGACTTTTTCCTCAATGTTATTTTTGACTTCGAATTCTGTTCAGTGTTTTTGGATTTGACGATCAGCTTGGTTAGCGTTTTGGTACTTGGATCCCAGTCTACCGAACCAGGATGTCCTGCAGCCAGTGAGAATGGACCCCACTGTGCACCTGTAGATGTTAGAGAGAACATTTGTCAAATTCTGCTCTTGCCTTGGGCATCTGAGGAAGTAGAGGTGTCGGTAAGCTCCCTTGATAATGGCGGAGACGTGTTGTTGTTGCTTCTATGGCATCCCCTCTGATGAATTAGGGAGTGTGGTCTGCTTACTTAAGTCTATGACCAGCCCTTTGGTTCTATACATATTATGGGTGAAATTCTTGATTCATCAAGTAGGGCGCAAACTATTACCAGCAACACCCAGCTGCCTACTTTTCTCGACATGCGTCACACACTAGCTGGCTCAGTCAAAGTGTTTTGTCATGGTAGGGTTCAAGGGTGACCCTATTTTCCCTTTCAGGCTCTTGACTACCTAGACCTTAGCAGAATGGTCCAAATCCCAACTATAGCTCTTGTGTTTTTATTCACCCTTTTATCCGAGGCTAAATCAAAAAGTAAAGACAATTTAACATTATAAGGGTAACCACAATGGATAGAAGCTGACACACTACAACACATTTGCAAAGACTTATGGGTAGTTTGAACATCCACAGTCCTCTGCTATTATTCTAGTTGAAGTCCAGGGTCAAATGAACATGGATTTTTTTTGTTCTTTATGTCACCTTATACAATTCCTCGTATTAGGAATTAGTTAGTTTTCTCATACCCCTTAAGGTCAGAGCAGAGGGTCAGCCATTGTATGGCACCCCTGAAGCAATTGTAGGTTAAGAGCTTCGCTCAAGGGCCCAGCAGTGTAGAGCCCCTTTTGGCAGTAATGGGGATTTGCACTGGCAACCTTCCGGATATCAGCTGTCACAGATGGTTGGGGTTCTGACCCAGCCGGGACGCCTAGAAGGACCGGAAGGTGACCTTTATGTCTTCCAGGTCATGAGGGGGCAAACGCCCTGGATCAGGATAGAGGACCACGGGAGAAGAAGAGAGAAATTCCAACTTGTTGGGACCCGTGGCCACCACCAGGGGGCGCCTCAAACCTCGTAGAACCCGGGAAACATTTACTTCCGCCACACTCGGAAAGATGGCGGAAGAGCCTTCCAGGGACGTCCGGAGTGCTTCTGGTGCAAAGGGCAGCACTTCCGCCACACCAGGAAGTGCTGCCGGAAGGATGTCATCGGACACCTGGAGCACTTCCGGGTGGGAATAAAAGGGGCCGCCTTCCTACAATCGAGGGGCTAGAGTCGGGAGTGGGAGCAGGACGAAGCTCCCGGGAGGAAAGAAGAGGCGGCCACGGACATTGTTATAAGCCTGGAATAGTGGTGATTTGGTGCTGGGAGTACTGTGTGTTGTGCGGGACTGTGAAACTGTGACTAATAAACGTGTGCATTTTTATAAAGATGTGGTCTCCGACTGGTGGTGTTTGGGCAAGTCTCACACAGTGCAAATCCTTAGTCTTAGAGCCACCACAATCCATTGCGGGATTGAATAACACACTGCAGTGAGATGTTTCTGGGCAGAGAAAGTGAAATCTGCTGAAATTCATTAAATGTCTGAATGATTTAAAAGAAAGTCTTGAATCCATAAAGTTTAATTAACGGGCTAACATTCACACTGCTCAAATTCGCAATTAGTATGTGAGGCTGGATGGTGTTGAAAAATCCAGAAATAGTGTGCGGACATATGAGCCAGGTTCATCGAGAAAAGTGTAAATTTGATGTAAAGTAACCACACTTTGGTTTGGACAGTAAGCAAATTGGTGGTGTCACACGCATGCACAGAGATGACAGTTTAAGGGCTCTAATGACTGAAATTCTACCGTCACACCAAGGGTTGGCGCTGTGCCCTAATGCCTCCCTCTGCAGACTGGATGACTGACTGCTAGAACACCTCTGATGTCACTTCCAGTGTCTGTCCACCTAGACCTGCCTCGAGACTGAAGATCCGCCATCTAAGTCAGTTCTGTTGTGAACTTGCATCTGTAAAGACATCTCCACAATTATTGAGTGTTTTCTTTGTTTTTTTCCCCCCAAATTCAATTAAAAGGGGTGACCAGGCTGCTACCCCAACTCTTTATCGTTGTTTTGTCATTGTTTTACAGTGGTTATCTTGAAATGACTGAAGCTGATGCCACATTACGTGACTAATCTATTCATGGAGTATGTCAGATTTGCCACGGTCTCTGACCTCATCGCCTGGCCGTGTCAGTTTACGAGACTGAAAATCGCTGCCCGTGTCAGATTTACCAACCGAGTGCCAACGTTCTAACACAGTCATGGTCGATCATTTTTCAGACAGCCAATGGCGTGAAGACTGATACAGTGTTGTGTCTTAGCCAGGAATCCTCCTGTGGCTGGGGTTCAAATTCTTGCTTAATGCTTGTTTTATTCAATTTTGATTCTTTTGTCTATGTCAGCATTGTTACTTACTAAGTTTCTGTATCCCTGTGTAGCCCTTGTTATGTACCTTGTGTTTTGTGAGTGGTTCCACAAGATGGTTCACTGCCAGGAACTGTCCTCAGCCCTATAAAGGCAAGGGCTTCCCCACAGTTCCTGGTGGTTCATTTGAACGTGCCTGGGAGTTGGCCACACATTTTTTTGCCTAGCGATGCCTCTGCCATTTTTGATCTTCTGCTCTGTTTTTTTTACCATTCTCTGGGTTACTGTATTGGGACTTTATATTCACCAGATTTGCCTTCTTGTTTTGGACAACTCCTTTTTGACTTTTTGTGCTCCACGGAACTTCATGCTATTTCTGAGCATTTTCGTTAGGAATAAATCTTTTTTTCTTTTTTTTTTTTAAGATTTTATTGAATTTATTAACACTAGAATCCCTGAAGCCTACGAAAAAACTTGCAATCCTGGGCCACTTTAAATTCCTTCGCCCCTCTCCATTAGCGTCTTTTGTGTTGCAAATGTGTCAATTAGCACAAGCAGGAAGCAGCCTGCTATCTCAAATGCAGCTCAAGTCGCAGAAAATAGTCTCAGAGCTCAACAACATTTATATAGCACATTTTCATACAAAAAGTAGCTCAAAGTGCTTTACATAATGAAGAAAAATAAAAGACAAAATAAGAAATTAAAATAAGACAACATTAGTTAACATAGAAAAGGAGTAAGGTCCGATGGCCAGGGTGGACAGAAAAAAACAAAAAAAACTCCAGAAAGCTGGAGAAAAAAATTAAATCTGTAGGGGTTCCAGGCCACGAGACCGCCCAGTCCCCTCTGGGCATTCTACCTAACATAAATTAAATAGTCCTCTTAGTAGTTAGCTCAAGTCTGTTTATCTGGGTGTGAGGTGCCTGGAGATGTGTAGGGTAAATAATATATTGTCATTTGGAATGCATACATTTCATGTGGGATCTGTGTCTACAACGATCAGTGTAGATGTAGGATGAAATGCAAGACAGGGATTGTTGAACACAAAACTAAAACAGAAATGTTTTTCATCCTTCCATCCATTATCCAACCCGCTATATCCTAGCTACAGGATCACAGAGGTCTGCTGGATTCAATCCCAGCCAACACAGGGCACAAGGCAGGAAACAAACCCCGGGCAGGGCGCCAGCCCACTGCAGGTGACACGCAAACACAAACCCACACACCAACTACACACTAGGGACAATTTATAATCGTCATTGCGCCTAACCTGCATGTCTTTGGACTGTGGGAGGAAACCGGAGTACCCGGAGGAAACCCACGCAGACACGGGGAGAAGATGCAAACTCCACACACGGAGGACCTGGGAAGCAAACCCAGGTCTCCTTACTGTGAGGCAGCAGCGCTACCACTGCACAGCCCCATGTTTTCATGTTTTAGCAATAATTGACAAAATGTATTCATGAAGTGTATAACGTATGAAGGCTGAAGTCCAAATATCAAATAAACACTTTCACAAAAGGTACAAGTACTGTATAACAAAACAAGTGTGCTTTTATTCAGGAATATAACTGCCAGTTAGGCTCTGGAGTTCAGCTGAATTCTCAGTCTTGTTTCCTTTTTTTCCATTCTGTCATTGTACGTAATACACAAGACATCAGACAGGTAAGCTTCTCGTCTGTATGTGATTAAAAGCAGTCACGTTCCTTATTCCTCGTCCCTGCATTATATGAATTGTACTTTCAGATGAGCATTCGTTGGTGGTCAGCTCTCATGCGCACAGATCCCACCCTTAAGGCCTGTTTTGATTTTATCGGAGCGAGTTACAGACTAGATGGAGTGTGTCATTCTACACAACAGGTCTTCACGGGAGCACGCCATGCCTGCCTCTTACTCACTAAGACTGTGTAAATGAAGGTTTTGACTGAAAATCGCTGGAAAGGTCGTGTAACGTGACATAGGCTCTAGTCTCAGAGGGCTGCTATTATTCCTTTGTTCAAAATCAGTGCAGACCATCCACACGTCTGTGTTGGCAGCTTGAATTGAGTTCATGCACATTCGGGCCATCGGTATGAAAAGAAAAACTTGTTACAAGCGTCCTTCAGAAGTAAAGATGTTCATGTTGGGGGTAGGAGGGATAGCAGTATATTCATCGGCACTGCCAATATTCATTCACATAAAAGTAACTGAAGGCTCTCCTACCTGTCTGGTCTTGGCTGAGGTTTCTATATACGGGATGCCGTAGCTCCTTGCAAGCTCTTGAGCTTGTCTCGTGTCCACAGTCCGCGCCGGCAGGTCACATTTGTTTCCCACAAGGACCATGGGAACGTCGTCAGAGTCTTTCACTCTTTTTATTTGTTCCCTGCACAAACACAAAAACAAATGAAACATGAAACCAAAAGCATTCCTGGTGCAGCCATGGCCCACACTTGTCCTAAGTGACCGTAATAAATAATAATAAACATACGTCGATAGATAGATGGGAGATTTACTTTGAAAAGCTGTTGATTAAAGAAAATCCAACAGTAGTATTTGGGGATGGAGTCCTAAATGAAGGCCTAGTACCAAAAAAAAGGAGGGAGAAAGTAAAGCAGGCACTAAAATGTATGAAACGTGGAAAGGCAACAGGACCGGAGAAGTGTGGAAGAGTTTAGGAGAAGAAGGAGTAGATGTGTTGTTGGATCAACTGTAGAAGATCTATGAACAGGAGAGAATACCAGAGGAGTGGTGGAACAGTAGGGTTAAAGAAGGGCAATATTCAGGATTGTTGAAACTATTGAGAGATAAAGTTGATGTCACATACACAATCAAAATTTGGAAAGGCCACCATCGGGGAGAAGCAGTTGGGTTTTATGTCAGGAAGAGGAAAAACTGATGCAGTCTTTGCATTGAGACAACTGAAAGAGAAGCATCGAGAAAAACAGAAAGGTTTGCATATGGTGCTTACTGATATAGAGAATGGTGATATAGAGAATGGTTATGATAAGAGTGTCACGTCAAGAGGTCTGGAAGTGAAGGAGAGAGAAAGGAGACCACAGAAGTATGTGAGGATTAATCAAGACATGGATGACCCCTGTCAGAGTAGGTCTGTACAAGGGATCTTCTTGAAGTCCTTACCTTTTTGATTTGCTTATGGAATGTTTTGGGTCATGGGATAAAAGACCAATCCCCCTGGTGCAGGCTTTGTGCAGATGACATTGTGTTGTGTAGCACCAAACAGGAGGAAGTTGGAAAAATGGAGAAAGGCTTTGGAAGATGGAGGGTTGAAGATAAATAGGAAGAAGACTGAATATCTGAGGTTTAATGATGATCAGGATTCAGATGTTAGCCTGCAGGAAGAGCTATTGAAAGTAAGTACCGTGGGTAAGTTTAAATGTCCAGGATCAGTGGAAGCCCAAGATGGAGAATTAGATGCAGAGATAACCTACAGAGTGCAGTGTGGATGGAACAATTGGAAGAGGGTATAAGGAGTTTTGTGTGATTGAAAAATTAGAGTGAAGGTTAAAGGTCAGGTTTTAAATACAGTGGTGATGTGTGGAGCTGAGACATGAACAGTAAAGGGAGGGCAGGAGAAGAAGTTGGACGGGGCAGAAATGAGAATATTGACATGGATGTGTGGAGTTACAGAAAATGACAGAGTAAGAAATGAGACAACCAGAGATGCAACGAACGTGGGAGAGAAATCTAAGAAACTGCAGGAAAATAGGTTGAAGTGGTATGGACAGCTTAATAGGAGAGACAATGAATATGTGAGCAAAAGAGTGATGGGAATGGAAGTCCAGGGGAAGAGAAGGTGAGGGAGGCCAAAGTGGAGGTGGATGGATAAAAGTCAAAGAAGATCTGAAGGAAAAGGACTTGACTGACGAGGAGATGCAGGACTGAGCTGTGTGGAGAATGATGATCAAGCACAAAGACCCCACATAGAAGTGGAAAAAGATGAAGAGGAAGAAAAAGGATGACACACATGTCAATAAACAATCCAATTAAGCTAATGAGGCTTAACAATTTATAATGTTTACAGTAAAATGTCCCCATCATTTTTATGTTTCCTGTCTCTATGTAATCCTCATTCAGACTGCTTAGCTGTGTCTGGTAACAGAATATCGAAGACCACACTAAATAACAATGACATCAAGAGTCATTTATTAAAATTTTTCATGTCTAAAAAAGTTCACATCAAATGTTCAAAGTTGCCTCAGATAGAAAGTTTCAACACCCCAGAATTTCATCCATCCATCCATTTTCCAACCCGCTGAATCCGAACACAGGGTCACGGGGGTCTGCTGGAGCCAATCCCAGCCAACACAGGGCACAAGGCAGGAACCAATCCTGGGCAGGGTGCCAACCCACCGCAGACCCCAGAATTTGACGAATGTTATTTGAATAATGTACAGTAGATGTAGCTAAAACAAATCATACATATTAAGACCTCTAAGCTTCATTTCTCTGATGGTAAATGTTTGTATAACATTTGAGCTCTGACGAAAGAACTGATTTTAGGTCCAGACATTAACGTGGCAGAATGACTTTGACTCTTCTACTCTTTTCTTTATAATAGTTCACTTGTCTATACCAACTGGTGTAACAGTGTGCTTTCTATTCAAAAAGTGCCTGACTATACAGTCTGGCACTTTTCCTTCACACCATCTAATTCTAAACCTGCCTCCTCCCAAACTGCTACTTGCAGGCTTCGGCCTAGACAGGCCTATAAACGTTAAAAGTTCAAAATACAAAGAAATCTCTGGAAATACCAAAAATGCTCATGTTATGAACTAGAGAGTTTCTAAGCACCAATGTCCCAAAATATTTCAAATTGCCCACTAGATGGGAGAAACTACCAAACCCCAACTAGTTATGTGAACGGCAAACATAAAATGTCCATAAATATAGAGATTTAGTTTTCATAAAAAATAGTGAAGCTCCAAATAGCACAAAAGGCACACCAGGATATTTTGGGGTGGCAAGGCTAGGGAAACAAGGTGCAATAGTCCAGAGAGTTGTCAAAAAACAGAGCAGAAGGGGGGAGACTTCAAAATTCACAATGAAAAAATCAAAAATCCAACACAACTCACCAACACTAGCACATTCACAATGAACCGCAAGGGACTGTGAGGGGTCCTTGCCTTTAAAGGGCTCACAGCAGTCCCCTGTGATGATGGACAGGTGACCCCGCCTCTTGGAGGACCACCCACAGAACACTTTGGCATTGCGAAACTTAATAAGTAATGCTATTACCATAAAAGAAATGAACAAAACAAACCAAACTGTGACATTTGAAACCCAGCCATTGAGGACCCTGGCTGAAACATGACATGACAGCTGACATGGAATGGCCGCACGCTTAATGATACAGTACATGTATCATGGGATGGAAAGTAGGGATCCCTTTACTTGGCCAGGAAACTTTCAAATGGATGGACAGCATGGATGAAGGGCACCCCATCCAGGATGGTTGGTGTTCCCTTTCCTCCTCGGGCCATCATAATGGAAGGATGGAGACACACTACCTCCACTAGGTGGCCGCATCCCTCTGATGAGGTTCCCATTTGGACACCTGCAGGGCTGTATGGGAGTTGTCCAGCCAGGAAAGGGGCTGCTCAACTTCAACCAGCAAGTCAGAGTCAGAGGAGGAGGAGGACGACAAAACTCACCTGGGGAGGAGTGGAAGACGATGAGAGAAGAGTGGAAGATGGAAAAGATTTCAGAAGAATTATATAGTGAAGAAAGAAGCCTGTTTTGAAGGTATTTTGCCTTGAATAAAGGGACTTTCAAACCAGGAACTTGTGTGAAGTAGGGTTTTGCGGTATATCGGTACTGGAAAAGTAACAGTGTGGTACTAGCATTTCAAGATTTTCCCCTGCTCCTGCTTCTCTTGACACTCGCTACTGCAGTTGAGGAAAAAGTCCACTTCGTAGACTTCATGAAACACAACTATACACTTTGATATGAATAGAAATTCACTATGGACCACCTCCACCTGCTTCAATGCACTCGGGACTTCACGGCAATCAAAAGGGAAGATGTGTGTATTGTGGCACGATGGCGCTATGCACCACGATGGCTGGTGTAAGATGTGGGGGTTTTGTAGTTATCCAGCATTTACTTTGGAACTGATAACAAGGTCTGAAAGCTGGTATTGATACAAAAGTCAAAATTTTAGTACTGATCCAACACTTGTGTGAAGTGTAGTTGTGTTCTGAGTTGGGGATCTGAGACTCCCCCCCATCCATTTTCTGCTCAGGTCAGGGTCGCCATGTCAGTAATTGGAGGAAATATTCTCAAGCATCCATTATCCCCGCCACCTCATCCAACTTCTCCTTGGGTGTGGGGACGAGGTTTGGTTTTCAAAGTGTTCCTAGGACAGCAGAGAGACAAAAACTCTCCAGTATGTCCTGTGTCTGGCCCAAGGTCTCCTCCTGGGTGGACATGCCCAAAACACCACTCCAGGGAAGCATCCAGGAGACTCGCTAATCAGATGCCTAAACCACCTCAACTGTCTCCTCCATCAAATGTCTACACACCTCATCCTATCATTAAGGCTGAGCCCAGACACCCTGAAGCTCATTTACACCGCTTGTACCTGAGATGGAGTTCTTTCAGTCACTACCCTGTGCCTGTGCCCATGAGGACAGGGACATAAATCGACTAGTAAATCAAGACCTCGACATCCCCGTCCACATACAGTTGTGCTTGAAAGTTTGTGAACCCTTTAGAATTTTTTATATTTCTGCATAAATATGACCTAAAACATCATCAGATTTTCACTCAAGTCCTAAAAGTAGATAAAGAGAAACCAGCTAAACAAATGAGACAAAAATATTATACTTGGTCATTTATTTATTAAAGAAAATGATCGAATATTACATATTTGTAAGTGGCAAAAGTATGTGAACCTTTGCTTTCAGTATCTGGTGTGACCCCCCTTTGCAGCAATAACTGCAACTAAACGTTTCCGGTGACTGTTGAACAGTCCTGCACACCGGCTTGGAGGAATTTTAGCCCATTCCTCCATACAGAACAGCTTCAACTCTGGGTTGTTGGTGGGATTCCTCACATTAACTGCTCACTTCAGGTCCTTCCACAACATTTCGATTGGATGAAGGTCAGGACTTTGACTTGGCCCTTCCAAAACATTCACTTTATTCTTCTTTAACCATTCTTTGGTAGAACGACTTGTGCGCTTAGGGTCGTTGTCTTGCTGCATGACCCACCTTCTCTTGAGATTCAGTTCATGGACAGATGTCCTGACCTTTTCCTTTAGAATTCTCTGATATAATTCAGAATTCATTGTTCCATCAATGAAGGCAAGCCATCCTGGCCCAGATGCAGCAAAACAGGCCCAAACCATGATACTACCACCACCATGTTTCACAGATGGGCTAAGGTTCTTATGCTGGAATGCAGTGTTTTCCTTTCTCCAAACATAACGCTTTTCATTTAAACCAAAAAGTTCTATTTTGGACTCATCCGTCCACAAAACATTCTTCCAATAGCCTTCTGGTTTGTCCACGTGATCTTTAGCAAACTGCAGACAAGCAGCAATGTTTTTTTTGGAGAGCAGTGGCTTTCTCCTTGCAACTCTGCCATGCACACCATTGTTGTTGAGTGTTCTCCTGATGGTGGACTCATGAACATGAGCCAATGTGAGAGAGGCCTTCAGTTGCTTAGAAGTTACCCTGGGGTTCTTTGTGACCTCGCCAACTATTACACGCCTTGCTCTTGGAGTGATCTTTGTTGGTCAAACACTCCTGGGGAGGGTAACAATGGTCTTGAATTTCCTCCATTTGTACACAATCTGTCTGACTGTGGATTGGTGGAGTCCAAACTCTTTAGAGATGGTTTTGTAACCTTTTCCAGCCTGATGAGCATCAACAACTCTTTTTGTGAGGTCCTCAGAAATCTCCTTTGTTCGTGCCATGATACACTTCCACAAACATGTGACGTGAAGAGCAGATTTTGATAGATCCTGTTCTTTAAATAATACAGGGTGCCCACTCACACCTGATTGTCATCCCATTGATTGAAAACACCGGACTCGAATTTAAACTGCAAACTAACTGCTAATCCTAGAGGTTCACATACTTCTGCCACTCACAAATATGTAATATTCGATCATTTTCCTCAATAAATAAATGACCAAGTATAATATTTTTGTCTCATTTGTTTAACTGGTTTCTCTTTATCCACTTTTAGGACTTGAGTGAAAATCTGATGATGTTTTAGGTCATATTTATGCAGAAATATAGAAAATTCTAAAGGGTTCACAACCTTTCAAGCACAACTGTAGTTGTGGACACCACTCTGTCAATCTCCCGCTTCCTTCTTCCCTCACCCATGAACAAGACTTCTAGATGCTTAAACTCCTCTGCTTGAGGCAGCACTGCACCCCCAGCCTCAAGAGGGCACTTTAACCTTTTATATACACTAAAAAAACAAATATACACCATCCACATATCTATATATATATTTCAGCATGTCTGTCTGTTGGTTGGTTGGTTGGTTGGTACGTTTACGTCAGTGTTTTGATTGGCTGATATTCTAGAGATCCAAGGGCTCCCAATTTTGATACAATGGAAAATATCAATTTTGGAGATCGACAAGAAACAAGCTTGCATTTTAATGACGAAGAAACCCAAGAAAAGACCATAAACAATTTGAATATTGCACATTTGCCTCAACAACAAAATAAAAAACGAAGCACTGGAAAGCGAGTGACCAATTGGATTAAAAGAAAATCTGAAGGAAGTCACTTGACTGAAGAAGACGAAAATGCAAAAAAAAATAAGATTTTGGATATTTCAAGTGCTCAAACTACACCTCAAGAATTGCCAAAAACGAAGAAACCAAAAAGAATTTTTACTGAAGAACAAAAACTGTGGAATAAACAGCGACATGCAGTACGACAAGCAGCAGAGTGTTCAAATCTCGCAGCAGAGACAAAATGAATGCCAACCAGTTGCAGCTTACAGAAGCAACTGCACGGAAGAACAAACACAATTGGTTCACGAAATTGAGCGTCTGCGATTGCAACAAAAACGTTCTACTGCCACTGAAATTGAAGTTGCTGAAAGACGTGAACATGAACGGCAACGACAACAAGAAAGTCGGTCAAACGCAACTCAAGTTGAAATTGTTGAGAGAAGAGAACAAGAATGTTTACGACAACGAGAGAATCGTTTAAATGCAACTGAAGGTGAAATTGTCGAAAGAAGGGAGCAACAGCGACAAAGACTACGTGAAAATAGACTTCATGAAAACGAGGAAGATCCAAATTCAAGGCGTCAACAAGATCGCATTCGAACTCGAGAAAGTCGAGCAAATGCGTCTGAAATTCAAGCTCAACTTCCAAGAAACACTGACGCACGTCGAAGAGCCTCTGCAAGACCTGCTTCCCAGGGATATCCACTTAATTACTTGAATAAACATAGTTTACGTATTCGTTAAGTATGCATTTATTGTGTTAATGATTCATAATTTTATTTTGATAAAGATAAGTCGTTCATTTTATGGCATGTAACAATTTCATACATGACTTAAACTAGAAACAACTTTCATTATGTTTATTATTGCCTTGGAACTAAGATCCATACAGCTCAGGTGGTAGAGTGCACACTACCCTTGGTCGGTGGTTCGATCCCGGATGCCGGAACAAAGTTAGGACCTAACACCACCTACTGTCCGCCTGGGTTCGAATCCCGATTCGTCATGTGGCACAAATAACAAAAAACATTTTATTACTAAATTTAATCATGGTACAAATAATTTTGCACTTAATGACTTTTACCCTGCAACACTGATACAACTCGCCTGCAGCCCGTCCTTGACGGGCACGACGATCTTGTATATATAAATATTGTTACACATGCGCATCTATGGATCTCCTCACTGGCTCTGTCAAGGTATGTAATGACCTGCCGGACCACAAGGGGGCGCTGCTGCTAACTCTATGCTCTCCTTCTCTCACTGCAGCTCTGAGAATCCACCCAGTGAGTGTAGCTAGCCCCGCTCCTTCTGGCCCCACGAGAACAAAGCCACCAGACATTTTGGTGCGTGTCGCTTGTCAGATCTGCCTAAAAAGTGACTCAGTCGAAGAGTGATCAGACGAAGAAGTTAGAGACCTTTGTTTATTTGTTTTCTTTAGCCCAAAGCTAGGACAGAGCACCACCATCACAGGCATCACCTTTATGTTTGCTTTTTCATTAAACGGGATGATTTGGTTGGTGCTTCAAATTATCATTTCTATACACAGCCACAAAATACACTGCTCAAAAATATTAAGGGAACACTTCAATCACACATCGGTTCTCAATGAACAAAATAATCTTCACTGAGTACTCGTGTGTAACATGTTGAGAACAAAATGATAGAACAACAGTCAATGGAAACCAAAATCACAAACTCACTGAGGGCCGATTCAACATCACACCATAAATCAAAGTCAAAAACTGAAATCACAGGCTGATCCAACTTGTGTGAAATTCATCACAAGAACTCCTAATGTGACTCAGTAGTGTGCATGGCTCCCATGTGTAAGTATGCACTCCTGACAACGTCTGGGCCTGCTCCTGATGAGACGGCAGATGGTGTCCTGGGGGATCTCCTCCCAGAGCTGGATCAGGGCATCACTGAGCTCCTGAACAGTCTATGGAGCTACTTGGTGGCGTCAGATGAACCGATACATAACGTCCAAGAGGTTCTCAATTTGATTCAAGTCTGGGAAACGTGCAGGCCAGTCAATAGCCTCAATGTCTTCATCATCCAGGAACAACCTACACACTCTGGTCATATGAGGACGGGCATTGTCCTCATCACTGAGCTCCTGGACAGTCTGTGGAGCTACTTAATGGCGTCAGATGCACTGATACATAAAGTCCCAGAGGTTGTCAATTGGATTCAGGTCTGGGAAACACAGAGGCCAGTCAATGGCATCAATGTCTTCATCATCCTGGAACAGCCTACACACTCTGGTCACATGAGACCGGGCATTGTTCTGCACCAGGAGGAACCCAGGGCCCCCCACACCAGTGAAAGGTCTGACAATGGCTCTAAAAATTTCATTCTGCTGCCTGACAGCAGTAAGGGTACCACTGCCTAGCTCGTGGAGGTCTATGCAACCCGTCAAGGATATGCCTTCCCATAACATTACTGACCCGCCACCAAACCAGTCATGCTGGATGATGGTGCAGGCTGCATAACATTCACCGCAGTGTCTCCAGACTCTTTCACGTCCGTCACATTTGCTTAGTGTGAACCTGCTCTCATCCGTGAAGAGAATGGGGTGTTAGTGGCGGAGCTGCCAATCGTGGTATTCTCTGGTGAATGCCAATCAAGCTGCACACTGATTGGCTGTGAGCACAGGTTTCACTAAAGAATGTCTGGAATCTCATGCCACCCTCATGGAGTCTGTTTCTGACAGTTGGGTCAGAAACATGCTCACCTGTATCCAGCTGGAGGTCATTTTGTAGGCTCTGGCAGTGCTCCTCCTGTTCCTCCTCACATAAAGGAGCAGATACTAGTCCTGCTACTGGGGTAATTGTCCTTCTATAGCCCTGTCCAGCTCTCCTCATGTAACGGCCCGTCTCCTGGTATCTCCTCCATGCTCTTGAGACTGTGCTGGGAGACACAGCAAACCTTCTTGTGACGACATATATGCATGTGCCATCCTGGAGGAGCTGGAATACTTGTGCAAGCTGTAGGTAACACCTCATGCTACCGGCAGTGACAAGGACACTAGCAATACGCAAAACTAGAGAAGAATCAGTCAGGAAGGATAAGGAAAGAGCACTTGTCTGTGGCCACCATTTCCTTTTTGGGGTTGTCTTGTTGTGGCCTCTTCAGGTCACCTGTAGTCAGTTTCATTTAAACCAAAGCAAGTGAAGTTGATTCACAATTGCTTCTGTTTCCTCACTGGACAGATTGATATCCCTGAAGCCTGAACTGACTTGGTGTTAGACTGGGATGATTAAGTGTTCCCTTAAATTTTTTTGAGCTGTATATTTATATAAATATATAAACAAAATAATATGAGTTGCTACATTCTCTTCTTTTCTCTTGTGCCCAGGTCTCCATTTTTTTTTTCCTTTTTCTGGACTTCACCTGACCACTCATTTCCTTTTCTTCTGAACGTTCAAGAGGTCTCCTATCTTTTCCCCACTTTTGAGTGGTGCCAAGATCTTCAAGTTTCACGGCCCATCCCGGGACTCTTCCTCTGTTTTGCAGGGGAAGACAGAAGAGGGAGGTGGTTAGCAATCGATTTTACCCTGGCACTGTGTTTGCTTGTCTTACCTCGACAGAGTCGTCAAGATGTCCTCCGAGCGCTGTTGTGCGACAGTGCTATATACAAACGCACTTAATTCAAAGCAGGAATCTGTCTCGCAGATTCAGTTTTATCTCATGGGCAACTTAACAGTCAAAAAGATCTGAAGAACTGGATGGCAATCAGACTGAAAGCTTGTCAGAAAGATTTGCTGCTTAATCGCTCTTCCTTTCATTTTTTCACGTGTTTCATTGCCATCAATATGGCTCCAAAGGACAAGGTGAGTAGATCCACCCACTTCTCCATGGCTGTATGCTATGAAAGACCCAGAATAACCAATAGGTTCACCCGCACTGCAGGATCTTATTGTAGCTGAATACAGTGATAAGGATGTGACTATAGGTTAATTAATGTCAATGTCACGATTGAGAAGCCTCTATTAGACAGCTAACGTCTTGCAGCTCCAATAATAACCAAAAAGTCTCTTTGACTGGTGCTATGGGGAAAGACACTATTAATATCTACCAGTTCTTCTTTAGAGTTCCTTTGCAGCTCTCTAATACACCTTTATTAGATACTCCGCACATTTACAGTTATAAGACCTTTTAGGTTTATGTCCTATAAATCTCCTTAGCAAACCGGTATTTGAAAAGTGTCTTGACACCAGGTGGGCTCAGGAAGAGCATGCAGACACCACAGTCAGCCAATGTAAAAGGAGCTGGATGGCTGCATCCCCCAACCACCACACCAATACCGGGCCCACCCCTCATCATTACCATCCACTATTTTCCTCACTGGTGACTGTGTACCCGATTTGTGGCTTGTCAACAGCCACCTTGAGAAGCCCCCCAGAATACACACCTGTACTGATGAATGTCCTCAAATGATTTGGTGTTATTGATGGCAAAGACACACAGGAAGCCCTCTCCAGTTCTCATGTACTGATCTCGCATTGCGCTGTACTCCTCTTGACCCGCAGTGTCCAAAATGTCTAACAAGCATGTCTCCCCATCGATTACTACTTGTTTTCTATAAGAATCCTGTGGCCAAAGACAGTGGAAATGCCAGGAAAGAAACAAGAAAAAAAAAATATTGAGGTTAGGAGATTTTTCCCAATACATTTATAGAGTTCGTCTGATCCTGTGTGCCACCGGATTTTTTTACAGGCTTACGGGGACACAGTGAGCCAAGTCTATCTTCAGGTCAGGTCATTTGCACCTTCATTATCCTTATACGCTAACCTACTAATCGAAAAGGATAACATTAATCTGTCACAATCCAGTTCAGGGTCAAAAGAAACTGTGCCTACTATCACCAATGCTTTTTGCAATAGCCATGGAGCCACTGGCTATTCATTTGTGGTTGAAACCAGATATAAAGGGGATTACCAGAGAATAACCTGAACAGAAAAACCACAATACGATGCTTTATATATCAGACCCACAATCACCTCTGCCATTAGTCTTAAACCTGTTAGAAAAACTTAATTATGAAACTAGAAATCTTGTTAATTATAAGTTTGCTTTTCAGTTTCAATGATAATATCAAAACAGTTTAAATATCTGAGGATTACTATCATTAGTAAATACAATTCTGGAAGTACTGTGGATACAACCAAACAAGATTTTCTCCTTCCATCTCACCTTAGCAGGGAGAATTAGTACTGTCAAGATGAACATCCTCACTACAGGAGCCTGCTCTGTCTATTCCAGAGTATCCCACGGTACATAAACAAACAATTCCTTAAGAAATTGGACTTAATCATAACATCATTCACTGGCAAATCCAAAAGACGACTCTACAAATATCTACGGCAAAAGGTGGCATGGCACTACCTAACTTTCACTTTTACTACTGGGCAGAAAACATATACACAATAAAGTCTTGAAAACTGGACAAAATTCATGAGTTCACACCAGCCTGGCTTGCAATTGAAAGCAAATCCTGCTCTAAATCTTTCCTGTATCCCCTGCTCTGTGGTCTAATCAATGCTAACGGTTGTCAATTTACCAGCAATCCAGTCATCCACCAACTACTTAAAAGAGGGAAATAATGTAGGATGCATTTCAAGGTAGAGAAGATCTTACTCCAACCCATGATTGTCAACCTTTTCTACCTTTCACAAACCTACTCAACTTAATTTAGGGAAAGCAACAGAGATTAAGACACCTACAGCTCTTTAATTAGACAATGTTGTTGCATTTTATTAACATGTACACTCCAAATTTAACCTTCCAGCTACACATTTTTCTCCTTCATAAAAATTAGAAATATTGTTAAAAGAAACCTATCCAACTTTATACATCTCCCACCCATATCAATCCCAGAGGCCATACTAGTTAGTCTTGATGAGGACCCAGACAGTATTTCAACAATATATAAAAATATTTCAAAGAGTCAGTCCTTCAAAGATCCTTAGGAAGACTGGGAGAGGGACCTTTCAATTGTCCTCTCAAAGGTGTGGAACAAAGCCATCCGCAGAATACACTAGTTCTAGATGCAACAAGCATTTTGTAATTTAACTAAAGGCCTTCCATCGATCACATTTATCACGTTGTCTAAAATGTAACCAGGGTAAGACCCAACTTATGAGCATTGCCATCTACAAAGAAATGTGAAAATGTTTTCTTCACACAGAGAACCACAGACATGTTGAATAAGTTACCAAGTAGTGTGGTAGACAGCAGGGCGCTAGGAACCTTCAAAACTCCACCTGATGTTATTTTGGTGGAATTAAGTGGATGGGACTGATGAACTTTGTGGAACTGTTCTTGTCTAGACTGCCCTGAAGTTCTAACATTTTGTTTTCTGTCTCAAGTTCCTACTGGAGAGGTGAAACAGTTTTTTGTGTTGTTTTAATGTCTCCATTTCAGAGTGAGTAGAGTCCTCCAGCAAAGGAGTGAAAATATATAAGATGGTCACTTGCTTCGTGGCATTTGGTGTAGGGGAGGCTGATGCGATGCACAGAATGGTGCACCAGGGAGGCACCTATGAAGAAGTGTGGTGCGATCAGGAGTTCACCGGGGACACCTCCATCTTATTGCTTCAAACCAATCAAAACTTTACAGGGGAGATTGCTTTGAAGAATCATGCGGTGCGAAGTGCTACACTCCATCTTCATCGATAACTTGTAAGATGGCGTCAATGCTTGTGGTCAACCAAATCAGCAAAATTCAATGCCCAAGCCCCAACCACGATAGCTCATGGTTGAATGAAAAGAACATATCCTGGAGTAGGGGCTAAAAATAGTACCAGGAGCTACATATGACCCAAACTCCTGTAGTGGGAATGCTACAAGTCCCTGGTTCCTACAAAAAGTTCCTGCAGTAGAAATAACTTGGTGGCTAAGCGACATTCTGCATTATCTCGAATGAGAAAAAATATAAATCACTCTTAAAAGGAAACTTTTTAAAAACATCCCAGGAATTCATTAATATCTTCTTATATAATACGCTACCATGGCTGTTTGTTTGTCTGGCCAGGATTTTAAGTCACCTGTAGCTCGCAAACCGTTTCACCTATTGACCTGAAATTTGCACACATATACTACGTAATCTCTACTTCCACTTTCAGGGTGATGATTTTTATTCATCTTTTTATTTTTATTTTATTGTAGAATCAATGCTCAGCAGTAGGGCGGCCGTGCGGCACATGTGTACGGGTGCCGTTCTCTTCACTATCCCCTTTGCCGTCACTTCCTCTACCTCATATCTTAAATCATTCTTGAGGCAGATTGAAGACTTAAGTGGCAACTTAAGTGACAAATTAAGAAAAACGTACTACGTAATTGCAACACGAACACTGACTTAATGAGTTTTAACGTGAAAAGATGCTGACAAACGAAGAGAAGAAGCGGGCCGCTAGGGTGGAGTAAAGAAGAGCTGCTCAGGAAGCAGCAAGCGCATCAACCTCTGAGCAAACGAATAATAAACGTACAGAGAAAGAGGATAAATACTGTAAGTCAAGTGTATTCAGTGCAAGTTATCATGCAGTCCATCACTACTAGTCATTTTAGAATAAGCATGCTAAGATATTGGGCCCGTGATTGACTCTCTCACATTATGAATTGTCTCATCATTTTTAAAAAAGTCTTTGGTTTTTGTTTTGCTCATGTCTCTCTTTTTGTTCTCTTTCTTGTTTTGTTATTTTTCTCCTTTGTGTTCATTTTGATATAAATGGTTGTACCTGTTAAGTTCTTATTATTTGTCTGATTGAGTAGTATGCCATTGTAATGTTCTGGGGCCTCATGTATAAACGGTGCGTACGCACAGAAATGTTGCGTACGAACCTTTCCACGCTCAAATCGCGATGTATAAAACCTAAACTTGGCGTAAAGCCACGCACATTTCCACGGTAACTCATTCCTTGGCGTACGCAATTTATCCGCCCGGTTTTGCAGACTGGCGGCACCCAGTGTCAAAGCAGTGCTACTGTTCCTGTGTGATCACCCTTTCTTTCTTAAATCCACATTCCTGGCGCAGCTTTATAAATACACTGAAATTAACTGCATATTGTTTATTAGTGTAATGCATCTGATTGTAATTAACCTGTAGCAATATAATGGTCCAGGGAATAGCCATAGTATTCCAAATACCATAACTGCTTTAGCGTTGTAACTCTCACTGCATGTTCTTTCAGCTGATCCCGTTAAGGGCTGCCACAGCAGATCATCTTTTTCCACATTACTCTCACTGCACCACTTGGAGTATTTATATCACTGTATCTGAGTGGGGAATCACAGCAGCAGCTGATTGGAAAGAGAATTATCGGTACACAGCATGAAGCAGATGCTGCCTGAGCCACAGCAAACGCTTTAGTCCCTGTACGGACTTCGCGGTTTAGAAACAGTTTCATCCCAAGAACTCTAAACGCAATAAATCAGTCCATCAAGTGCTCCTTGTAGAACTGTTTACTTATAAGTACAATTACCTCACTGTAAACTTGTACTACAGTTATAATATTGCACAACCTGCGCCACTTTATAAAGCGCGTATTTACATGTGATGACAGTATTCATTTCTAAGACAAAATGCAGCAAAACATGTTGATTATATTATACAGATAAAACTTTAACTTCATTTAAATAATCTGTATTGTTAATAATTAAACATGTGAGGACACGGTGCCGCAGCACTAGCTAGTTCAGTAATTGTTCCTGCCTTGCGCTGTATTCTTGCTGGTGCTGACGCGACACTGGAAAGATAGACGGATATAATAATTAAACATGTACTACTAAGATATTTCAATGTTCCTTAAAAGTTTTGAAGAATCGAAGTTCTAAGCGTACAGATGGCTTCACGTCTATTACATAGCTTATTGTGTGGCGACTGAGTTTTTAGAGAAAGAAAAGTAAGGACAGGAATTGGAGGTTAGTACGTTTGAAAGAGACAGTACTGCTGTGATAAATTATTTCATTGAAGGTCGTGCATGGCGCAGCAAGCCTCTTGCGTGAGACATGAACAAGCACTGCGCCACCGTGTTCCCATGTTTAATAACATGCTTTCATTCCTATCATCATGAAAAAGATATCACGTATACATCTCAGTATTTTAATTATTCAGAGAGCTGTAATATCACGAATGTAATGGATTATGTGTCCTGTCGGAGAAAGAGAAAGCCCATTTAAAAAGCAGGTAGTGATTCACACACATAGAGCACATAGAAGATCAAATACAGAACAAAGCATTTAACATGCCACTTTAGTTACAATAGGATTTGAGAAACTAGTAAATTAAACGATTTTAAGATGAAGTTTATGATGTTCTACTTTAATGGCAAAATAAACTACGTGATTAAAGTGGAAATTTCGAGATTAAAGTTGACATTTCGTGCTTTTTTCCCCACTGTGTGCCTTTTTTTTTGTCTGTACCCTAATAAGCTTTCATATGACACTCAGACGGTGGGCTACGACTCGCTTTTTCATGGTGACGTTGATATGTGATTTCTTTTTTATTTCGGGCACTGTGTGACTTTGTGAAGTTGAGCCTTCGAGTTTCTCCGACACTCTGTCACTCGATCAGCTTCCTTTTGTTGTTTATACCACTGTTTAAACTAACAAATAGTACGTTTTTCCTTTGCCTCCACTTGGTATTCGCTGAAATTCTTATATTTTCCCCTGTGCTTTTCCCATTGTCTTTTCACAGAAGGCTATTTATATTGATTTGCATATTCAAAGAGGCGTAATTCTGGGAGGAGTTGGGGTGGGACAGAAGGCGCGTGCACGTGCGTTACTTTTCACGCAAATCGGGATTTATGTAGTAGAAGAAAGTGAAAGTATGCGTGCGCACAGATTCCTGCATCTGGATTTTTCTGTGCGTACGCACAATCCCGCTTTTGTGCTTACGCCATGTTATAGTGTGAGTTCTACGCACGCCGTTATACATGAGGCCCCTGGTCTTTGAAAATAAAATAATTAGCAGGCCTCTGTCACTGAGGGCTAATAATAATAATAATAATTTTTTGCATTTATATAGCGCTTTTCTCACTACTCAAAGCGCTCAGCAATTGCAGGTTAAGGGCCTTGCTGAAGGGCCCAACAGAGCAGAGTCCCTATTGGCATTTACGGGATTCGAACCTGCAACCTTCCGACTGCCAGTGCAGATCCCTAGCCTCAGAGCCACCACTCCACCTAAGGCAAAAAACCACAGAATCAACCCCAGACCAGATGCCGGTTCACTGAAGGGTACACACAAGGGGGCAGTTTAGAGTCGCCAGCCAGCCCGAATGCATCTCCCTTTGGTTTAAGGTAAATCCATCCAGGCAGACTTGGGTTCATGGTAGGAAGCCGACCTGAACAAGAGGAAATGAGTACAATTTACATTCAAACAAGTCAAAAGGCTGAGAACCTGCAAACACCACCAAGGCAGTGCCAGGATTCTGACACGGTGAGGTGGCGGTGGCACTAACCACTGACCCTCTAAAAGGAACATCAGAAACCAAAACTGCACCCCACCAGCTAACACATCACCACCATTGTAACCTTCTTTATACAACACCAGAAGCCCTCAGTGGGCCACCAGCCCATAAATATTTCAACTTTATAATGAAAAGAATCGCGCAGGTCTGAGGACTTGAAAAGATAGAATTTTTAAAGAAGGTGTGTTTGCAAAATGTGTAGACTTTTAATCAAATAGTTAAAAGGAGAAAAAGTAAAGTGAATATCAACTGTATAATAAAATGCTAAAGGTATGTGTGTGTGTGTGCCCCGTATCTAGGAGCAATCTGATTGGTTAGTTTGGCTTTGGTGTGATTGGTCAGTTTGGGTTTGGTGAAAGAGGAAGTGCGAGTGTGGGTGACTCGAGGAGGTGTAAAGGTGTAGGAGGCAAGCAAAATGACAGACTCTGAGAAGCAGACTTTATAGGAACTCGAGAGAGAGGTTCAGATACACAAGGACACCCAGGAAAGGGGCTCAAGGAACACGTAGGACAAGAGATAGCAAATATGTTAAATGATTCTATTACCTGCCTAAGATCGGTAGTGTGGCTAGTCGGGGAAAAACATGGCACTAATTGGCTCTTCCAGTCAAGACATTAATCAAAATACACAACAGCAGAAAGTGTTCAGTGCTGGGAGGCAGCAGTTTAATAAATCACGTGTGCCTCACTGATGTCAATATAAAAGCCATTATGGTATCGGACTCCTCAAGAAACGTGCCAGATGAACAAGTCATTAGCTTAAAGGGAGAGGAAATTAGGAGCAGGATGAGCTCAACCTCATTAAACATTAACCACTGGGGTCTGTGAGAGGTAATCAGACGGCATCTCAGCAGGAAGGGCCTCAACCTATGGCTGACTGGGTAAAATACACAAACCAATGGTAACCAGTGAAGAGAATGACTGGTGGTAATGGCCAGTGAAGAGACTAACTGTTAATAATGGCCAGTGAAGTGGCTGGCTGGTGAAGAACATAAATGAAGGTACTGATGACCAACAGTGACACTAGCTGTTTATGAAAATCTTTAAGGACATCATCTGCTTATAGTGACCAATACAAGGCACTGGCATATGTTAGAGCAAACAGTGACAACTCTGGCTCCTTATGGTGACAAGTGAAGCAACTCTCTCCTTCGTAACAAATAAGAGACGAGAAAGACATGACATTAGGTCAGTAGGTAAGAATAGCATTATATGACAGACACACAGACAGAGAGAGATATAAAAGGCACTATATTTTTGATAGATAAATATGGAAAGGCACAATCATAGAGAGAGAATGAGAAATGGATATGAAAGATGGGCTGATATGAAAGGCACTATATAATAAATAGATAAAGGCACAATGACAGACACAGGTAGATATATATGAAAGACTCTATAAAGATAATACTGGCACTGTATGATAGATAGACAGATATGAAGGGGACAACAAGAGAGAGAGACAGGTAGTTTTATATAGTGCCTTTCATATGTCTACCTCTGTCTCTGTCTTGTTGTGCTCTTCATATACGTCAATGTAATATATAGCACCTTTCATATTAGATACATAAAAAGGCATTACATAAATAGATGAGAACAGTACTATAGACAGACATATGAAAGGCACAATGTAACAGACAGACAGACCAATTTTATTAATCCCAAGGGGTAATTCACATACTCCAGCAGCAGCATTTTGATAAAAAATATTAAAGAGTGATAAAAACGCAGGTAAAACAGACAATAACTTTTTATAATGTTAACGTTTACCCCCCCGGGTGGAATTGAAGAGTCGCATAGTTTGGTGGAGGAACGATCTCCTCTCTGTCAGTGGAGCAGGACGGTGACAGCAGTCTGTCCCTGAAGCTGCTCCTCTGTCTGGAGATGACACTGTTTAGTGGATGCAGTGGATTCTCCATGATTGACAGGAGTCTGCTTAGCACCCGTCACCCTGCCACAGATGTTAAACTGTCCAGCTCCGTGCCTACAATAGAGCCTGCCTTCCTCACCAGTTTGTCCAGGCGTGAGGCGTCTTTCTTCTTAATGCTGCCTCCCCAGCACACCACCGCATAGAAGAGGGCGCTCGCCACAACCGTCTGATAGAACATCTGCAGCATCTTATTGCAGATGTTGAAGGATGCCAGTCTTCTAAGGAAGTATAGTCGGCTCTGTCCTCTCTTGCACAGAGCATCAGCATTGGCAGTCCAGTCCAGTTTATCATCCAGCTGCACTCCCAGGTATTTATAGGTCTGCACCATCTGCACACAGTCACCTCTGAGAGGCCTGGGCCTCCTAAAATCCACCACCAGCTCCTTGGTTTTGCTGGTGTTCAGGTGTAGGTGGTTTGAGTCACACCGTTTAACAAAGTCCTTGATTAAGTTCCTATACTCCTCCTCCTGCCCATTCCTGCTGCAGCCCACGATAGCAGTGTCGTCAGCGAACTTTTGCACGTGGCAGGACTCCGAGTTGTATTGGAAGTCCGATGTATATAGGCTGAACAGGACCGGAGAAAGTACAGTCCCCTGCATATTATAGATAGATAGATAGATAGACAGACAGATAGGAAAGGCACTATATAATAGATAGATAGATAGATAGATAGATAGATAGATAGATAGATAGATAGATAGATAGATAGATAGATAGATAGATAGATAGATAGATAGATAGATAGATAGATAGATAGATAGATAGACAAACAGACATGAAAGGCATTATAGAGATTTATAAAAAGTGCTATGAGAAAGACACATAGATATGAAAGGCACTATATAAGAGATGCAGTAGATGCATACACACACACACACACACACACACTGAAAGTCAACAGGCACATGGCTAGTACTTTATTGACGTGGTCTTACTCCAGCAGCGACATCACACATGATACCAAACATTTTTTAAACAGCTCCTTATGATGGCCAGTGAGCAGGCTGGTTGGCTGTGGTGTCCAAAGACAGAAGTAGTTGGTTGAGGCAGTCAATGAAGATCCTGGCTGGCTGTGGTGATCAGATGAGATGTGCCACTGAGAGGTTATTGGACTAATAAATACAGTGCTTTATTTTTGGGATGGAAAAAAATGAATTATCAGTGGGGACCACTAAAGACACGGGGTACTACTGATGACCATGAAGCCTTACTTGCCCCTCCACAGGGATGTCTAATTCTGTAAAGCAGCACTCCACAGTTCTGAAGGCACAATCATCAACTATGCACAAAGTACATGATATGGTGGATCTACAGGGGGCTTTGAGACCACCCCATTACCCTCCAGAATGTCTGAAATAAAAATAGTGGCAGAGGTTTGTAAAAGTACATACATTTTAAAAGCATGTTATGGTGTCATACAGCATCTCTAAAGAATATCCATCCCCTCAGAAGCTTTCACACTTGACTATTTTTATAAGACATTGAATCCCAGTGGATTGAATTTTTTTGACACAGATCAACAGAAGACTCTTTAACTTCAAAGTGAGAATGGATCTCTGCAAAGTGCTAAAAATTAGCAAAGTGGATTAAAACAGAACCCCCCCTCCAAGCCCCGACTCCCCTGTGTCATTCCAAATATTCATATAGAGAGATACGTATCTTCACCGGGTGCAGTGCAGTCCTTAATGCACACACGTCAGCGCGTCACTCACCTCTATCGTTGGGTCGTATTCATCCACAAAATGGTTCTGTATCAGCTGGATGGTCAAAGCGCTCTTCCCAACGCCACCAGCTCCCACCACCACCAGCTTGTACTCGGTCATTCTCTAAGCCCGGCCAGCAAGCTTCTCCCTGGTGGATAAGAGGGGAGGAATGGACAAGTTAGGTGGGCACAGATATTTTATTATGGAGCAGGCAATGGAAACCATGATCATCAAGGTAATCACAATGGAATCACAGCACCATCACAATAATCAAAATAAAATGGCTGCAAAATAAATGAATTGGCAGAGATCTATGAAATATGCAAGGACACAGACCTTGTTTAGCCTCGGCCTTAAAGGAGCTATAAACTAATGTGAATAAAAATAACTTAAAGATTACACAGAACATAACATTCTGAAGGCTGCCTCATCCAATTCAGGGTGTCCAGCCTGGCAGCACCGGACAAAAGGCAGGAACCAACCCTGAATGGGGTGCCAGTCTACCAGAGGACCCTCGCATACATATCTATAAGCCCCCCGCCACCCAATTACAACGTTGGCCAACACCATTATGTTAATGTGCCTCACTCAAACATATGCAGTGGAATGATTTTGTCCTTTGTGATTTTATATAGTGCCTTTACATTGGGAACACCATTCCTAATAGCTTTGCATGCTTATTACATTACACCTTTTTCTATTTGCACACTTAAACCAGCAGGAAAAGTTCCATTCTTTTTACAGGTCAGTGTTGCCTCCTGTTCCTGTGTAAAGGCGCTATATAAAATCACACCATCCCTGGGGAACTTTCAATGGTTATGTAATTACAGTATCTTTCATTCAGCATTTCCTCAGTTGTAGCACTGCCATGATCAATGTCACATGATGGACCAGTGTTACCACTTGGGATTCTATATAGCGCCTTTATGAAGTAAAAACCATCCCCAGGACCTTTAGATGCTCATTTCATTACAGCTCTTTGCATAGTTTTACAAGGCAGGGTGATGAGGGACAGTGGGTTAAGTGTTAGGCCTTCCCTTGTTATATCATATTGTGCCTTCGTGCCGTGAAAATCATTCCTAGAAGCCTAATGTGCTCATTATATTTTAATTATTTCGATACTTCCAAAATAACAGGACAAGTGGGAAGCTGACAGTTACACAATGGTCACATTTTCGCTTATGATTTTATATAGCGCCTTCACACATTGAACCCCTTCACTAGAAGATAAAAATGCTCCTTAGTCTTTACTTACTTAAAGATTTTTGGAATTGGAGTCCCGTAAAAGTGAAGCGAGCTACTCAAGTTTACAGAACACTGCAATGTCTGATTTGATATAGCGCCTTTACACAGTGAATACATTCACTAGCACACTAAAATGCTCTTTATTCCAGAATTATTTAGGGATTTACAGTTGGAGCACAGCAGGGTGAAGTGACTCACTCAAGTTTATAGACCACTGCATTGTGTGATTTTATATAGTGCCTTAACAAAGCAAACCCTTTCACTTAAACATAAATCTGCCCCTTATTCTATGAGTTGGAGCAGTGTAAAGAGAAGAGAGTCACAACTCAAGTTTACAGTACACTGCGGTGTGGGATTTTATATAGTGCCGTTACATAGTGAACACCTTCACATTAAACATTCAAATGCTCTTCATTGTATAATTATTTAAAGATTTTTTACACTGAGTACTGTAAGGTGAAGCGAATCCCTTAAGTTTACAGAACGCTGCTCTATGGGATTTTATATAGCGCCTTTACGCACTGAACACTTTCCCAAGAACTTTTACATGCTCATTAGATGCCATTTTATTTCCATATTTCTGCAGTTGCAGCACTGTACGGTCGATTCATCTCCGGTTACACAATAGCATAGTGTCGTCTCTGGTGATTTTATATAGCGGAGGTGTCACCACTGCACTCGGGTTCCAATCCAGGTGGTTTGGCATGAGGTGGGTGAGGCAACGCGCTATCAGCACATACTCCCAACCTCCTCCTCCTCATTGCAAAAGGAATATAGTGATCCACCCCAAGAGCCTTACATGCTCCTTACACTACAGTTCTTTGCCGTTTTCTAATTAGAGCACGGCCCTGATAAAAGTGAGATGGCGGTTCAGCACTGCCTCTTGTGATTTTATATAGCGTCTTTATGCAGCGAGCACTGACCCACGGGCCTTTACATTGCCATTACGTTTCAGATCTTTTCATAATTCGTTCCAATGCAGCGTGATTAGGTGAAGTGAGTCACTCGACGTAAAATGCTGGGATAATGTTGTGATTTTATATACAGCGGGGAAAATAAGTATTGAACGCATCAATGTTTTCCAAAGAATATATATTACTAACAGGGTTATTGACATAAAATTTACGGTAACAACCCAAGTAATCTACACATACAAAGAAATCAAAACAAATAAGTCCATAAATTATGTGTAATAAAGTGGAATGACAGAGGGAATAAGTATTAAACACATGAAGAAAATGGAGGTGCAAAAAGGCCTGGAAAGCCAAGAAATCGGCTGACATCTGTCAGTATTTAGAAAGCAATCCTGATAGCCCCCCATCAGTGCAAATGAATATCAGCTGGTTTAGTCCTACCTGATGGCCTATAAAAAGGTTTCTCATTCCTGAGGTGTCACACAAGAAGCATCTCATGGTGGGTAAAAGCAAAGAGCTCCCTCAAGACCTTCACAACCTTATTGTTGCAAAGCACACTAAGATGGCATTGGTGACAGACGTATTTCTAAACTTCTGAATGTTCCAGTGAGCGCTGTTGGGACCATAATCCGGAAGTGGAAAGAACGTTTCAACATAAACTGGCCACAACCAGGTACTTCTCGCAAGATTTCTGACAGAGGAGTCAAAAGAATAATCAGAAGAGCCAAGGACCACTCGCTTGTGGAGGGCTTCAGATGCTCACGTAATACCTGGCTGTGGCAGATAAAGGGGTCATTTCCGGAGGACTGGACTGCGTATCTCCATGGGGGGCTTGCCAACCAGGATCCCGAGCTGTTTCATCGTGTGGTGGGTGCAGCAACATGCTGCACCAGTGCAGGCTCCCCAACCTGACCTGACCTTTACACACACCATTCCTTGCTCATTACAAGTGGATTACAGGGTGCTATGTAATAAAAATCGAGGTGATGTGCACATATTCTGCTTAACGTTTAGTAACATCATAATTTCTAATTTAATATTTATGTGTGATAAGTGCTGGCCAGAACCACAGGCCCCATAGGCAGCAGCAGCAGCCGCTCATCGCCCATACAGGTGGGCACAGCCTGGCAGGTGGAGGGAAACAAAAAAAATCAGGAGGCAGTCTGGACAACTTCTGAAACCCAAGAACAACCCGACACAAAATGTCAAGTCGATAACACCTTTAGTTCGGAAACGCCACCGATGGACTCTACAGCTTCGAACTAGAGCTCAGCTGGAAGGCTATGATTCATTCATCCGAATGGCAAAGACCACCAAAGGAGAGCTTGAAAACACAGGGAATTTCAGAGAGGTGGAATGGTGGGTGGGCTGACTGATGGCTAACTTCAAGTTTTGTACAAAACAACCAATGAATCTCGGTTTTTTTTTGGAACCCCAACGTTTGTTTGCATTACAAAATCATGTCAAGCGAGAGTCCATTGTAAACACATTGGGAGGGAGTCCTGGATGGGGAAAGACACGTGTTCACTGTTGGGCATACTGAGAGTGACCAGCTGGTCAGACAAGTATGGAATATCTCTCACCTCTCCATTCTATCCAAAACACGTGAGCGTGCGGTCTCTAACCACGTGTCTTCCTTTCTTCTACAGAACTTGATCTGCATCAGTCAGGTTCAAGTGGGGCCATCCCAGTGGATTGCTGCCTCACTGTCCCGTGGACCCGGGATCAAATCCTGGCTCAGACTCCAACCCCAATTCCCAAAGAAATTCATATCGGGTGACATGGTGGCTCTAAAGTCAAGTACCGTATATACTCGTGGATAAGTTAGGACTTGATTTTACCGTATAATTTCCGGTATTTTATGTCGGTCGTATAAGTTGAATGCGGAAAACTCATGCTATTGGTCCAAGAGATTATGATATGCTAACGCCCACCTGAGAGAGTAACCACGGAGCGCACGGCCTTTGGTTTTCTATGTGTGTGCGCCTAAGCTCTCACTCTCTATTGTGCCTACGTGACCACACGGTGATACCCGAACTATTCCGAAGCAACGATTGCACTGTTTTGTGTTTTTTGTATTTCGCACCCTCATACACCTTTATCGTAAGAGCATCCCTTATCTACGATGGAGCGTTTGATTAGAAGAAAATATGAAGCTGGTTTTAAATTAAACGTCCTTGAAGTAGCGATAGAAATTGCTAAATGCGCTGCTGCAACAAAACTCGATGTGTCTGAGAAACTGATGTGAGATTGGAGGAGGCAAGAAGATGTAAAAAAAAAATATTTTTGAACGGGCGTATAAGTCGGGGTCTGATTTTATGATCGATTTTTCGGGTTTCAAGACCCGACTTATACACGAGTATATACGGTATGTGTGCGTGTGCATCAGACTGGTCAGTGCTGGTCTGACGTCCCTCCCACCACTGGTGCTGCTTCTCAACAACCCTAAACATGGCTTACGTTTGATTAGAAACAGAGTACACTGTGTCCATCTATACTTAGATTCTAAAAACGACTAAATAAAACCCTTCGTATATTTTGAAACCAATCTGCAGTGGCGAGTACACAGCACACAGTTTCCACGGGAAAGTGGATGAGGTAAGTGTAACATTTCAACAGGGAGCCTAGCTGGTGTTCAATAATTTATTTTGTGCAGACAGTCAATGAGGAAGCCTGAAGAAGGCCATTAAACTGATTAAATATACTGGAAGGTCTTGTGGCTTTATTTTTTTTTTTTGTTCAGCGGTTGGGTGGGTGACTTTAAAACACAATGAAGGGATACAGCTGGAAAGTCAACAAAGGCAAACACGGGGCAGATGAGCCGATTACTTCCCCTCATTCAAAAGGAATGGAACAGGATACTCGGGCCGATGGATCCTCTCTAATTTATCAAAAAGGGAATCCAGCGCAGCCGGTTAACGTCCAGAGATTTTCTTACGTTCCTTTCAAAAAGGCCACGGGAGGCGTACTATAGACAGCTTAATTACATTGGGATATGTGAGGCTGGTGCAGGGACACATTAAACAGAATATTCCAGATAGTTTGGAGCACCTCCAGTTCACACGTCAGTACAGATGGGGCCAAAGTGTTAAAAAATGGCACCTGAACTAAGGCACACTTGTGCACCCCCCCCTAAATATACTTACTAATCATGAGATGATACACTAAATCCCCATACAATGCATGTTATAATACAGTTCATCATCAGAACATCATAGAAAACATAAAATATAGCAAATAATAGTGTATCCTGGAGGATAAAATTTAAATTTTTTGAAACCGCAGACACAATATTAAAAAAATACAACAACAAGCTGTGAGGACGGGTGAAAATGGAGAGTTCCGAATACACAGCCTCTAACTGCACTCTGATTGGCTTGTGCTTATCATGTAGCCGTGGTATAGCGGGTCCACAGCTCACGTCAAGAGGCCAGTTTTAAATAAATAAACATTGCAGCTTAGCGAGGGGGCGTGGTGGTTGAGTGGCTGAAGCAGTTCCAGGGGGATTCGTGGTGTGGGCCTTTCTCACCTACGTGTACAGGTGAGAAACCATCCACATTCGTAATTGTTCCCGGGGGCTGCCGATTGCTACAGCTGCCACGTCCTCTTCATAAATAGAAGCGCGAGGCGGCTAAGGGGGAAGAAAAAGAGCCGGAGGTTGCAGGAGAGAAAAAGCCGGAGCGAGCGAGCGATCAATCACAGGCAGGCAAGCAGCTGGACAGTGAGCCCTAGCAGGGGTGTTTGGCCAACACCTAGGGCAGTTGGAAGTGGTCACTCTCGCTGAGTATTTTATGGAGAAACAAGAGTGACCGGCAGTAGGACAGCTGGCTGCGTAAGGCCGAGAAGGCAGAGGGAGTCGGGAGGCTTGGGCGGTGAATTCCCTGACGTGTACGTCCTGGTCGTTAGGGAAGCCAAGTCTCGGTCTGGAGAGTGCGCGACCGAAGCCAGGTATCGGGAGGCCTCCAGACCAGATGAGCGGAGAGAAGGTCAGCTGCTGCAGAAGAGCGACTCTCCTGTTGCAGGGCCCAGATGGGAGAAGCAGGGGAACCGCCAGGTAAAGAAGACGCAGGGCTTTTGTGTTTTTAAAGGACTGTTTCCAGCATTGTTTTAACCTCGTTTTAAAGGATAGTTTTTTCTATGGTGTTTTTAACCTCCACTCAGCACTTGTTTTTATGGATTATTTATTTAATGAAGATTTTTGAATGCACTGCACTTTTATTTGAACACTTGTTTTTGTGGATTGTTTTTAATAAAAGCACTTTTACACCATCCCCTTGCTCCATATGTTTGTGCCTCACTGCCGAGCTCATCGGTGACATTACTGACGGTGTCGGGTTCATGGGCTCCCAGACAGACAATGGGAGCATGCAGCGAACCTGCATCATCACAGTAGCCCTTCTCTGCTTGGATCCTGCTCGTTACAACATCTCATTCCCCGATTGGTCACCGTTCACTCAAGATGACCATATTCCAACATAGCGGACACAGGGAAGACACTTCCTATGGTGGTTGTTGTGCTTCTTACTTGTATTTATCTACACTCACCGGCCACTTTACTAGGTTCACCTGTTCAACTGCTTGTTAAAGCAAATATCTAATTGGCCAATCACACGGCAGCGACTCAGTGCATTTAGGAGTGTAGAAATTGTCAAGACCGCCTGCTAAAGTTCAAATCGAGCATCAGAATGGAGAAGAAAGGTGACTGAAGTGACTTTGAACGTGGCATGGATCTGTTGAAACTGTTGATCTACTGGGATTTGTACATACAACCATCTCTAGGGTTTATAGAAAATGGTCTGAAAAAACAGAAAATATCAGTGAGTGACAGTTCTCTGGGGGAAAATGCCTTGTTGATGCCAGAGGTTAGTGGAGAATGGCCAGACTGGTTTGAGCCGATAGAAAAGCAATGGTAACTCAAATAAGCACTCAAACTGAGATATGCAGAAGAGCATCTCTGAGCACACAACACGTCAAACATTGAAGCAGGTGGACTACAGCAGCAGGAGACCACACCAGGTGACACTCCTATCAGCTAAGAACAGGCAACTGAGGCTCACCAAAATTGGACAACAGAAGATTGGAAAAATGTCACCTGGTCTGATAAGTCTCGATTTCTGCTGCAACATTAGGTGGTAGGGTCAGAATTTGGCATCAACAACATCAAAGTATGGATCCATCCTGCCTTCTATCAAAGGTTCACGCTGGTGGTGTAATGGTGTGGGGGATATTTTCATGGCATGCTTTGGGCCCCTTAGTACCAACTGAGCATCGTGTAAATGCGACAGCCTACCTGAGTGTTGTTGCTGACCATGTCCATCCCTTTATGACTGCAGTGTGCCCATCTTCTGATGGCTCCTTCCAGCAGGATAACACGCCATGTCACAAATCATCTCAAACTGATTTCTTGAACATGACAATAACTTCACTGGACTCAAATGGCCTCCACAGTCAGCAGATCTCAATCCAACAGAGCACATTTGGGTCATGGTGGAACAGGAGATTTGCATCATGGATGTGCAGCTGACAAATCTGCAGCAACTGCGTGATGTTATCATGTCAATATCGACCACAATCCCTGAGGAATGTTTCCAGCACCTTGTTGAATCGATGCCACAAAGAATTACGGCAGTTCTGAAGGCAAAAGGAGGTCCAACCCGGTACCAGCGACGTACAGCTGACAAATCTGCAGCAACTGCGTGATGTTATCATGTCAATATCGACCACAATCCCTGAGGAATGTTTCCAGCACCTTGTTGAATCGATGCCACAAAGAATTACGGCAGTTCTGAAGGCAAAAGGAGGTCCAACCCGGTACCAGCGACGTAAACCTAATAAAGTGGCCGGTGAGTGTAAATTGTACTTTGTACAGTTTGAATGCTGCAACATATGCACAAAAGGCAACTAATTTACTAGTTGCTACTGTTTTGTGATAAATCCCATGACTGACACAGTTACCACCCCTTCAAACATTTTTTTGGTGAACCGTACACGGCCAGTGTAGCCAACCATGTACGCCATATGCATTTTTGGTCATTTCAGTGTGGATAGAGATACTTCCATAAACAATATGAAAATGTCAGTATGGGCTGAGATCATTTTAATTTAAAAATATCATTTTTATGTGAAAACATAGTAGTGTGGACATAGCCATTGGCAGAGTAATCTATCACCAGGGTAGCTAGCCAAGCATACTATATGTCTGCAATATCATAAGGTCTGTAATGTATATATTGAAAAAAACAAAAATAATGAAATACGCACATAACCAACATAAAAAGAATCAAAAATGAACAAAAGAGACATCAGACAGGGGAGGAACCCTGACTGAGACACGACAGGCAGCAGTAGGGGTATACACCATTAAATCCTGTCACGCATGTGCATCTGGGGAACACCTTCCTGGCTCTAATGAGGTATGCAGTACCATCCTGGGACGAGAGGGGGCGCTGATGCCAACATTAACAACCTTCCTCCTGCACAGTCAAAAAAATAAGCCCAAGGAGTACAACTGACCCCGCCCCTTCACCGCAAGAAAACTCTACCCCTTCCACTCTCAGCCCTATAAAGCAGACCTGTTCCTGAAAGGTGGTGTCAGATGCCAAAGTAACTTTATCAGAAGACAGAGCTCCTCTTCACCAATTAAACGCCTAAAGCAACAATTAATGCTTTTGCTTGAGCTGTTATCGGCGGTTTTTTTTGTTGAAATTAAATGCCATCACCAGGGTGGTACCTCAACCTTTCTTTGGCTTTCCGACTTGTCTGCATAACCTTTCACCTCTTACGATCTACATAAAGTCTGACAGTGGTGGTCATGCAGTCATAAACTGATAAATGCCTCCTGCTAATGTTCATTTCATATCCTGAAAAAGTCTTTGACCACCCAGTTTTTTTTTTTTTTTAAAAAAAGTGGGTTCAGAAAAAGGCAAGATGAGTATGACTTTTCTAAGGGGACACTAAATTACCTTTCTTGGAAAACTAAAGGACATCACGACCAAATCCTTCATATGCCGGAAGTCCTCATGGAGATTTATGAGTGAAAACAGCAATGGCTTTAACCTAGTCACAACAAAGACTTGGGTACCCCTATGAAATATATCCAACATGGGCATCTCAATGTATAAATTGTAGTATTAGAACAAGGGATAGATAGATAGATAGATAGATGGATAAAACCAGACCCTCCACCAGGGGCATCTGTAATAGAAATTTATTTCAAATTCAAACAAAAAATATATCACCACTTCAAAAAGAAGCATGAAATTTTAAATGCTGCTTATTGAACATTCGCTCTCATGGCAATAAAGCTGTTTTGGTAAATGATATTATATTAAGTACAAAATCTGATCTGTGTCTTCTCACTAAAACCTGGCTTAGTAAACCTGACACTGTTCCACTAGCTGAGGCGTCACCAGACGGATACTCGTTCCTTCATAAGTCTAGAGATTCTGGTCGAGGAGGCCTTGGAATAATTCATTGTAACAAAATGCCAACCACGTCTAAAAATTGAGGTGACTTTACATCCTTTGAGGCATTCATTTTAAATATTAAAACAGATTCCAGCACAATTATAGTGCTAGTCTACAGACCACCAGGGCCATATTAATTGTTCATGACTGAATTTAGCAACCTTTTATCTGATTTGGCTATAAATTATGATCACGTAGTACTGATGGGGGATTTTAATGTACACATTGATGTGGAAACTGACACTTTTAGCAAATGTTTTACTTGTTAAATTCAGTAGGATTTTGTCAGATTGTCAAAGGTCCAACTCATAATCATAACCACACATTAGATTTAATTATAACTTACAAAGCTGTAATTCAAAATTAAAATATTACTCCATTAAATGAAGTTATTTCCGATCACTACTTAATTACATTTGATTTAGTCCTTCCCTTGCCAATGCACTCACAGATTAAAACAAAGACAGTGCAACATCTAGATTGTAATTTTGCTTCAAAATGTATAGATACTTTGAGTAAGTCGAGTGTAATTGTGGAAAACCATTTAGATCAGTTAACATCAAATGTAAATGTGGAATACCATTTAGATCAGCTCACATCACAATATAATGCGACCTTGAGAGATGCTCTGGACGCTGTGGCTCTGCTTAAAACAAAAGTGATCAAAGCACAAAGAAACTCTCCCTGGTTAAATGAAAACACTCGAGCCCTTAAATTAGAGTGTCAAAAACTGGAGCGCAAATGGAGAACAACAAAGCTACAAGTCTTTCAAATTGCATGGACAGAGAGTGTTAAAAAATATAAAAAAGCTCTCTTTAAAGCTCGCTCAGAATACTATTCTACAATAATAGAAATAATAAAAATCCTTGTGTACTGTTTAGAACAGTTGCTAAATTAACAAATGGGAATTCAGATCTACAGTGCAAAATACCAACAGATATTAGCAGTACAAACTTCATGAACTTCTTCAATGAGAAAAGTAAAAATATAAGATACCAGATCTCTGCATCACAGTACAAACCGCATACTAGCTTAGCAGACCCTGCCTCACACTGCATTCAGCACTTTAGTCATTTTAATCCTGTAACTGAGCAGGAAGTCTTAACTTTAATTTCTAAAATGAAACCCACTACTTGTTCCCTAGATCCAGTGCCAACAAAACTAGTAAAAAGTTCAATGGATGTTCATGCAGCACCTATTCTAAACATTATCAATAATTCATTATTGCATGGCACAGTGCCTGATCCACTAACTAAAAGTGTCAGTCTTTAAACCATTACTTAAAAAGTCAGACCTAGACCCACACATACTTAATAATTATAGACCTATTTCAAATTTACCCTTTCTCTCTACTAGAAAAAGTAGTCACCAGTCAGATTCAGTCACACCTTACGCATTACAATTTATTTGAGAAATTCCAGTCTGATTTCCGCACTGGTCATAGTACAGAAACGGCACTAACATGGGTTGTAAACGACATTCTGATATCCTATGATGAAGGAAACTCCACTGTAATTACAGTATGTTGTTAGACTTAAGTGCAGCATTTGACACCATTGACCACTCTTATTTTACTGCACAGGCTAGAAAATGATGTTGGCCTTACAGGTGCTCGCTTGGTTCACTTCTTATTTATCAAATCGATTCCAATATGTACAGAAATGTGCTGACAGAACTCCATCATTATACACAGAAGTGAGATATGGTGTCCCGCAGGGCTCAGTACTGGGACCTTTACTGTTTTCAATTTACATGCTTCCACTGGGATCTATCATTAGGAAACATAATGTTAATTTTCACTCGATATACCTTTCATTTAGATCAAATGAAGTTTCTCCAATGTTGTCTTTAATTAGTTGTGTTAGTGAATTAAAGGAGTGGATGGATGAGAACTACTTGTCTTTAAACACAGATAAAACAGAGATGCTAATTGTTGGAGGGAATGACGCTGATCATAACAATATTTTGTCATCATTTAGCTCAGTTGAAATCACCATTCATTTTACTGAATCAGCCTGCAATCTAGGAGTTATCATTGACTCTAGCATGTCATTTAAAGCGCACATTACAAAGTTGTCCAAATCAGGTTTCTTCCATCTTAGTAATGTTGGGAAATTAAGATGTTTTCTCAATAAACAGGATTGTGAGAAATTAATTCATGCTTTTATTTCTAGTAGGATTGACTACTGCAATACGGTGTTCACTGGATGTTCAAATTGTTCTTTATACAGCCTCCAGTTAATCCAAAATAATGCTGCAAGAATTATTACAAGAACAAAAAATATGAACACATCACTCCAGTTCTTAAATCTTTACACTGGCTCCCAGTTAAGTTTAGGGCAGATTTCAAAATCCTCCGTTTAACATATAAAGCCTTAAATGGCCATGGTCCGGCTTACTTGTCTGAACTTATCATGACTTACAAACCAGAGCGCACATTAAGATCTCAAGATGCCGGTCTGCTTATGATTCCAAGGATTAATAAAATAACAGTGGGAGGTCGAGCTTTTAGTTACAGGACCCCTAAACTGTGGAGTGGTCTGCCTGCTACTATAAGAGATGCCCCTTCGGTCTCAGCTTTAAAATCCTGGCTGAAGACTCACTACTTCAGTTTAGCACACCCTGACTAGAGCTGCTAATTAACTGTACAGACTGCATCTCTGTTGTTAGTCATTAGCACTAAAACATAAGTAACATGATAGTTATAATTTGATACTAACTCTCACCTATTCTGTTTCTCTTCTCTGTACTCAAATATGGCACTTGGTGCCACGGCCCACCTGCCAAGTTGTTTTGCCTGCCTAAGGTAAAGTCATCCCTGATGGAGGATCACAGGAATCGTGAGATAGAGGGGTCCTTTCATTGGATTGGCTGGCCCAGCGCTGTATCAGCTGTGGAATGGCCAAATGGGGGAGACAGCTTGATGGCTGAGGTCTCCAGGACTCTAAACAAATCCAAATCACATTATGGGATATCATCTACTGTTAAATTCTGCTCTGTACTTGTAAAATTTTTATTTTTATACTGTATTGAGGATTTGTTCTGTTCTGTGTATTTATTGTATTGAATTGTCCCCCTTCTTTTTGACACCCACTGCACGCCTAACCTACCTGGAAAGAGGTCTCTCTTTGAACCAACTTTCCAAGGTTTCATCCTTTTTTACCCTACAAGGGTTTTTTTGGGAGTTTTTTCTTGTCTTCTTAGAGAGTCAAGGCTGGGGGGCTGTCAAGAGCCCCATTGTTAAAGCCCACTGCGGCACTTCTTGTGTGATTTTGGGCTATACAAAAATAAACTGTATTGTATTGTATTGTATTGTATTCAAGTCTTCGAAAGCAAAAGGTGTGCATTGGCACAACCCTAAGGGGCACCACTGCTGGGTACCCTGGACTGAAAACAGCTCTTGATCTCCAAGGGGCTGCAGCTGCTCCTCTGCCCGTTCCACAGATCGGTTTTTTGAGCAGACAGCGAGCTCACTGTTGCTTTCTCAGACAATGAGGTATTTGTGTTGTTCACTGCAATTAAACAAGCATAAACAGTGTGGGCATACAGCCAAAGTCTGCACTTGCAAAGAGGAGCACTCATCCGACTGTACAGGAAAAACTGGACAAGACCTTCACAGAAAACCCACCAATATAATAATAATAATGATTCTTTAGATGTATATAGCACTTTTCCCACTACTCAAAGCACTACCACACAGGGAGGACCTGGGACATGAACCCATGATCTCCTTACTGTGAAGCAACTGTGCTACTACTGTGTCACCTGCATGGCATGCCGAAGAAGGAGTTGGGCAGAGTGCAAACTTCAGTGCCGAGATGCCCGACTGCCGGGGGATAAAGAAATCAGCCAGTATCACATCCATCCATCCATCCATTTTCCAACCCGCTATATCCTAACACAGGGTCACGGGGGTCTGCTGGAGCTAATCCCGGCCAACACAGGGCGCAAGGCAGGAACAAATCCCGGGCAGGGTGCCAGCCCACCATAAGCACACAAACGGAACAATTTAGGATCACCAATGCAACTACCCTGCATGTCTTTGGACTGTGGGAGGAAACCGGAGCACCCGGAGGAAACCCACACAGACATGAGGAGAACATGCAAACTCCACACAGGTAGGACCCAGGAAGCGAACCCGGGTCTCCTTACTGCAAGGCAGCAGCGCTACCACTGTGCCACCGTGCCGCCAGCCAGTATCACCCATCAAGGAAATGTAGCAGTCTTATATTAGGGTAGAGACACCCAAAGTCACAATGTGATGAGCACTTTTTGAACCCAAGATAAGATGGACATAAGATGGATAGTCGGGGTAACGAAAGGTTCAGGGAAGTCTGTTAGGTTGCAGGCTACTTCACTGACTGGTCACTGTTGACTGATTTCCTATTCTCTCCTGCCTTTTAAAGGGGCAAGTAAGTGTGTCCTGTGATGAACTGGCATCCAATGGTTTATGCCGAATGCGACTGTAAAAGACTCCAGTTTTCCTACATCATTAAAAATGATTAAATAGTGTCACTCATGGGCATCTGAGCATCACCTTCTGGACACTTACTATGGTGTGTAATACCACCCCGGGACGAGAGGGGGTGCGGTCGCTAACCATGTCATCTCTGTTTGTATCTGCAGCATCGAGAAACAGCCCCATGAAGGTAACTGAACTCCGCCCACAGTGTCCTAGAGGCCCCACCCCTGTGGATGCTATAAAACCAGAGGAGGCCATCTCACTTCAGGGAGAAGCCCCCACGTGTTGGATCACCCTGTGACTGACCTGCACAGACAAGCCCCTTTTTCCAAGGAGCCAAACTGGCTAAGACAGCACATTTGAACCCGGTTTTCTTTTGCGCCACTGAGAGCTCGTTTTTGTTCAGTTTTTTGGGCAATTGCATTAAGCGGGGTGGACCAGTTGGCTCCCCAACTTTTCTCTTGAATTCCAGTCGTCCTTCCGGGCATCACAGTAATTTCAGTTCTTCTATGTCTGGGTTGGGGGTTCCCTGTGGTTATGGATTTCTGAGGGATCACTTGGCTTGCTTAGGCCTATAAATGACCTACAGAGACCAATATGGTAGTACAACCTAAAGAGATGTGATTGTGGGTGAAAACCACAGAAAGTGACAGGGCTGCAATTCGAACCCAGGACTCTCCACCTACACTGCACAACTGCACCTCAAAGAAACACTCCAGCCAGAAATGATTTTTTTTTACTTACCCTATGTAGTTTGTACTGACGGACAAGAAAAATCTCTTATTTTCATGCAGAATGGTGATCAAGTTTCTGAAAGAATAGCCGTCTATGGTGACCAATGCTGCACAACAGCAAACAAATATCAACAAGTCTATGAAAAATGTCCTGTTGCTCATACAACATAGTCCCCATATCAAGTCGTTCAGCTGTAAGTCCCAAACACAAATATTTTCTCCTACCACACACTCAAAAGCTACTGAACATTTGAACCAAAGATTCAAATTCCTTTGATGGCCAGGTTGCCCGCAGCTGGCATTACCCTTTCATGCACGTGAATATCAAGACTCGTGTACCAAGATGGACAAGTGCAATGAGGAGTCCAACAAGCAAACATTGGTGCAGAAAGGGCTCAGTGCTTTTATTCATACAGTATCCAACAATTAAGTGAGGTGAGGTTCAATAGAAATAAGTGTCCACGTGGAGATTATAATCCATCAAAAGAAGAATTCCGTGAAAAGGTGAAAAATCAAGTCAGGATCAGTTCATTAAAAACACCAGCCTTAGAGTGATCTTCCTCAACCCTGTCTCCGTGGCTCCCCCCTAGGGTCTGCTCAGCTGATGGAGACACATACTGGCAAGCACAGTCAACCCTCTTCGGCTCATGTCCCATTGGCATGTGTGGGGTCCACCATGAGCCCTGTACCCTTGTCCCCCTTCCTTGCTTCTGTGTCCGTGGGACCTCAAGGAAGTGATTGGCCACCCCTGCTCTAATTTGTGGCTTGGTGAGAGTGACCCTACCCCTGAAGTGCCATTGCTCCATCTGGAGCTTCCTCAAACACCTTGCCCCCTTGTCTGTCTCTCTGGCGCTTGATACGATCCTGACGATGTCTCGAGTTAACCTCCCATTTTTCTTTCTCTCTAGGAGAACATAACCGAGACGCTTCAACAACTGGAAGGTCAATTCACTGCTGTTAATCTAAATGTAATGGTGGGAATGTGATGAAGTGCGTTAGCAATCCATGGCGGTGCAAGATTTACAATTAAAGCAGTGCGGCCCAGACTTATTGGATGTGGGTGCCGTGTGCTGCCTGGGATTATCTCCACAAATCACTTGACCTGAAAGCTTTGAGACCACCCTCAAAAACATCTCCCACTAGTAGCTTCAGGTGTTCCTGCAGATGTGATGCACTGCTGTTATTTACCCTACACTGTCAATTAACCCCTCCCCCACCCAATAACGATAGTTCCCCAGTTCAGAGCAGGGGTCCATACATACTCACTGCCTCTGATAGTTGGTGAGAACTATTACAGTCATGTGCTGATTTATAGTCGACTATGTTAAGGCAATTCGTACTTACGGCCAAGGACCACAGGAAAACAATGGAGTAATAATATTCTAGAAACTGCCAAAACCAGCCGCAGTAATAAATCTTTCCGTATTATCATTAGCATTTTTTTTTGTTCTTTATTTCGCCTTATACAATTTCTTTTATTAGAAATGTTCGTTTTCGCATACCCCTTGGGGTCAGAGCGCAGGGTCAGCCATTGTACAGCGCCCCTGGAGCAATTGAAGGTTGAGGGCTTTGCTCAAGGACCCAGCAGAGTAGGATCTCTTTTGGCAGTGACAGGGATTCGATCACAGGGTCTCTCATGCTTTCTGAATCTTGGCGGGCCCCTTAACCCTTAAACTGCCACATACTTGGGGGTTAATGCACCCCCCCCGGACGCCAAATACTTTTTTGCTGCACTTTTTAAGTTAACGTTACAATTCACCAAGAGAAAGTGAAATTTTAATGGGAAAAATTTTTTTCATGCAAAGAGCACGACAATAACTGCAACACTGATCATTTTACACACTGCCAATGAAATGTCAAAACTATAAAAAAAAAAAAAAAAATACTGCAACCATCTCTTATTATATGTACAAGGTGCAACTGACGCCATTGATGAAATTCCGTAAATCACCGAGCCAACTGTGCTTGAACTGGCTGCACACAAGAACACACAGAGGCCAACACTGATGCTTGCAGTCTAGTGCAGCGGCTGAATCCCAGGGACAGTGAAACTGATTCTTTGTGGGGCGCCAGCGGTCATGAGCTGGCTGCTCAAAGAATGTACGGCATGGACTGATCAGCTCCTGCTTGCTGGCAAATTGCATTGTGAACCGACTACAGCCGGTTGCTGCGGTTTAAGGGTTAAGGTTTGTTTCGATTTTTGCCGCACCACGTGGCTAATGCATTCAGCCTGTACTGCCTTGCCTTACAGCCGTGTTTTTCAAACCTTTATGGTCCCCGACTCCCAAGACCCTAGATTGGCCTTTTTAAATTCATTGAAGACTCACTAGCAATTGCACACCACTCCTTTAATGAAACAATAACAATCAGGGTTCCCACTTGGTTGAAACAAGCTCACTTAGAAACAGAGCTTAAGCGACCAACTCACAACCCACCACTTCCCACTTGCGAACCAAAGATGGCAACTCGGGTCAAGACCAGCAATTGAGAGACACTGGCCTAGGAGTCTGACTGCAACCTATTTGCGAACCAACAATGACAACCCACGATCCATCATTGGCAACCTAGGTTGTGTGAACCAGTGGTTGAGAAACGCTGGCTTAGGCGGTCCACCGTGACCCACTCACAAACTAATGACAGCAACCCACGATCCAGTAATTGAGAAACACTGCCTTACACAAACCCAACGTGTGAACTCGAAGATTGGCTTGTTCTACTCCATACTGGCAGTTAAAGTACGCGTACCAGTGACCAACACCAAATGCAATAATCTGTACACATTGTGACTGACAAATGGCCAAATGGTTGGCCCCAAACAGAGCCATAAGTCGCTGATTATTTGTGCCCAATCCCACTGCTGTTTACCCTCACTCCCCCTTTAGCCTGCAAGGTCAATTTCCACCAGGTCCATCTGTAACATGTAAAAGCCTTTTAACTTTTTATTATAATAATCATAGAAGATTGCCATCTGCTTATTTTATCACTTAACAAGTTCACATCTTGTGACAAGTACACAGAAAAGAATTCAAGAGGGAGGCCACCTGGGAAACTGACCTCCCCTGAATCAGTTACGCTCAGGGCTACAAATGACTGGCACATGATTTTTATGTTATATAGTACCATCGACATCATGAAGAAAGTATTACAGTGTTTAGCACTAACTCAGGCACACAGCTTCAATGACAACCTAACTCATGGACACATTTTTCCTGTACCTTAGGTGGATTAACCTGTTGTTGAAATGGAAGTGTTCCTGATTAATGGCCGGCATCCTATCCAGGATTGGTTTCTATGTCACATTTGATCCCTAAATCCTAAATCATGGATTACGTGTATTAGAAAGGAGATGGAGGCCTAGACAAAGACCACCCACATTTCTGAAGTACTTCATGTACTTTGGCCTCGATAAGGATCTCTCGAGTTCAGGAAATATGGGTCAAAAAACACATTGATGAAGCACGTCAGATAGTTAGTGATGAGGTCGGCTCACTTCACAGAAGTCAGGCACAATTTAAAGAATTGATTGAAGGAGATAAGGAGCTGGGGTGCAGATGAAGCAGATAGTGGAGACACCTGAAGGTCATCCATGTTTGGGTTAATTACAAAAATGAAGGGAATTTGCACGACTAGGGAGGCCCAGAATCTCCAAGAAAGCAAATAGATATTTTTATTTAAATAAAAAAGTGTAATGGGGAGATGTACATACAATCTAGAAGCTCAGCCATTTTCATTAAGGCTATAAGACAATGAGGCTCCAATTGAAGCATCAGCTTGCTTAGGGTACTCCTGGTAACCTGGTGCTGTCTTATGATTTTATATAAAATCTTTAAAGTGAACATCCCAGCAAGACACTTTGAAATTATTTTTAAACTATGGAGGGCAGAACAAGCAGTTGATCAGGCTATCAGCAAGCTGAAACACCAGAAGATGCTTTAGTTAGGTTGTCACATCCAGGGAGGGCCTGGCTTAGGAGAGGACCAGCTCCCAAGATATGATCCAAAGCCACAAAGCAGGAGAAGAAGCAGCTGGGGGTTTCAAAAGCGACCAGAATGGAGGACCTGATGTACGAGATCAGAGCTGCAAGTCAACTGCAACAAGGGAGGTGACAAACTGAGAAGCAGTCAAAACCAGGTCTTTGACATGGACCGACGCATGGAAGATCCCACAGGCAAGACTGAGCTTTTTCATTAGGTCCACATATGACACACTTCCTAGTCCCAGAAATGTACATCTCTGGTATGGCTCAGAGGAGAACTGCCAACTCTGTGATGCCCAAAACCCCAACTTGTAGCATATTCTATCAGGCCATAATAAAAAATATATTGTGATGGATCCAGGGTGTCGGCGAGACCCAGACCCTCAAACACGATCACACCAAGTCCTGGGTTCAAATAATGGTGTGTTTATTATACAAAATATCTCAAAAGTTGCCAAAAGCACAAAGTTGTCTCTCTTTTTTCCACAATTCCTCTTTTCTTCTCACTGCACTGCCCTCCTCCAGTCTAGTGTTCCTCTACTTCATCCCAGCTTCAACTCGCCTGTCCTTTTATTAAGGACCTGGAAGAACTTCTGGTGCCAGGGCTCCTCCCCAATGGAAGCACTTCCGGGTCATACAGAAGTTTTGGGGAGCGCATCCCTGTGCTGGGCTGCTGGACTACAATTCCCAGCATTCTCTGATGGTTCTTGAATGGAAACACTGATAAGGAGATCTGCTGCCACGTAGCACGCTGTAATGAACATTCTCTAGGGACAGACCTTCCTCGTCCTCTTCTTTCATGGCGAGGGAAGATGTTAAGTCCAAGCCCCGTCCAGGTAAGGGATCTTCCTGACTCCTGGCCGGGACACCCATCCATCCTGTGTGCTTCCTACAATATATACTGTATACTGTATATCTTTCCTTTTAAGCATGGGAATAACCTTTTTTCCTTTAATATTATACAGCCTCTTAAATCTGCTTAATTCAACTCAGGGTTGCAGGGGCCCACTGCCTACCCTGGCAGTATTGGGCATAAGGTAGGAAACAGCAGCACTTGGTGCCAGTCGATCACATCACATCCCAAACTCATACAAGAGCCAACTGCCAGCTAACATAACATGCAGTAGACACTTAAGGATGTGATAGAAAAACAAAAACCCAGCACACTGGATCCATGAGATATCAGCTCTAACCACTGTGCCACCATGCCAGCCCCACTTCATATGCAGTATATACGGTATGTGTGCATGTACAGGTTAAGGACTGAAAGCGGCGCATGACTTTTCATTTTGTCACACCATGATGATTGTTTGACGTGGCAATCATTCCAGGAACCTGCAGTGCCCACGCCTTTTTGTGACACACTGTATATCCTGGCCAGCTGATTTCTTGGAAAAACCAACCTGACACATAGTTCACATCCGCCTTAACGGATTTCAAGAGGACACAGAATTGTGTGGAATGCATCTGCTGTGCACCACCATTGATTAGAATCTGTGGCAGTTTGGGAATGCGCTTTGCCTGCTGGGTCAAGCTATCCATTTTACATAGCGCCTTACCATAATCAAAAGCACTCAATGCAAATCGGTCAATGAACAGGTCTTTAACATTGGAGTCCATCTGAGACGACTTCTAAAGATAAATAACATTAGACATCAGCCATTGCACTGCACTTACAAAAGACAAGAGCAGGCGTGAAAGAGACTCATTCAAAATGGAGAGAGAGGTCAGAAGACACTGAACGTCACTGTGAATTTAAATACTAAAGCAGACGACACCAGGACAGGCGCCACAAAAAACCTCAAAGAGCGTCCACCAACAGGTGTAGAATGGGGGGGGGGGAGGCTCTTTTGGACCTGCTTATGGAAAAGTCACCTCAGATAAAGGAGCACAGCAGTCATCGGGTCCATACAGCTCAATTTATAAACAGGCAGTGGTGGCTATGAGGTGAGGGATCTGTAATGGCAATCGGAAAGGTTTGAATCCTGTAAACGCCAAAAGTGACTCTGCTTCATTGGGAACCTTGAACAAGGCCCTTAACCTGAAATTGCTCAGTCCTGGGTATGACGTTATGTAGGCCCTACAACCTGCTGGGAAAAACCTGGCGGTTGGTGGAAGAATTGGCACCCCAGCCACCATAAAAAACCTCCCACTGTTCCATTCCATCTGAACTAGTGTGGTGCTGAGGTGTCATCTGTCACATGGCTGCACTCGGGTCCTAATCTGGCATCCTGAGTTGCTTTGTCATGTGGTGGGTGTGGCAATGGGCTGTGTCAGCACGTGCTCCTAACACCTCTCTCTCAAGTTTAATGTGAGATGGGCCTCCATGGAAAATGTCTCCATCGGTGTACACTCAATAACCCATAATGACTATGATTGCTATTTTTAATATAAATGACTAGGGGGCTCCGCCCCCTGCTCGCTTCGCTCGCCCACCCTCATGTTTGGTTTGGCGGATATACAATTTAAAGAGATTGTTAATTTCTTGGGAATTGTAACATATGCATCACTTTCACTTTTATTTTAAAACTTTTGTAAAAACAATACTTTATTTCCGGCCCCGGGCATGGTTACATCTCTATCTCGCAGGACGTATAACGCTGCTCACGTTGTGAAGGGGGTGCTGCTGAACGCACGCTAAGGAGATGCCGTCGGACCATCTGCTGGCTTTCTGCTGCTGGCGAGTTGCCTGTTCTGCTTGTCTCGCTGCCCAATCATTTCAAAGCCTGTATAGCAGCTGTCCTGACGAGAGTTAGTTTGGCTGAACGCACACTAAGGAGATGCGGTCAGACCATCTGCAGGCTTTTTGCTGCTGGCGAGCTGCGTGTTTTGTTTGTCGCTTGTCGTTGTTTTAAGAGCTGGGAACACATGAAGCGTGTCTGCCAACAGCAATCCAACAACTGCTTGGTTAGATGTCCGTGGACTTGTTATAAATGATGTCTCACTGCCTTGTCTCGCGTGACGTTGTAAAAGCAATACTTGTCCTTTATTTCCAGCCCAGGGCGTGGTTAAATCTCTCTCTCAGGACGTATAATGTTGCTCAGGTTGTCAGGGGGCGGCTGAACGCATGCTAAGGAGGTGTCGTCGGATCATCTAATGTCTTTCTGCTGCTATCAGTCTTCCGTGCTGTACTCCGCCCTCCCTCAATTGGACCTAACAGTCACTTAAAACAAAGGCTTCGATCTGCCACAGTCAAGTTCCAGAAACATCTCAAGTAGAATTAAAGCCAACAGGTTGGACCTGACCACAACGTGTAGTGCCACAACTGAATAGTACTAAAAATGAGAGATTTCAGTTTGTGATTTTTAATAAATTTGCAAACGTTTCTGAAATCATGTCTTCACTTTGTCATTAGAACAATCTAGACGAGAACAGGCCATTCAGGCCAACAAAGCTCACCAGTCCTCTCCACTTAAGTCCTCCAAAATAACATCAAGTCGAGTTTTGAAAGTCCTTAAAGTCCTGCTGTCTACCACACTACTTGGTCACTTATTCTATGGGTCTGTGGTTCTCTGTGTAAAGAAAAACTTCCTAATGTGTGTGTGTAATTTCCCCTTAACAAGTTTTCAACTCTGTCCCAGTGTTTTTGATGACCTCATTTTAAAGTCACAGTCTCGATCCACTGGACTAACTCCCTTCATCATTTTAAACACTTCTGTCAGGTCTCCTCTTAATCTTCTTTTCCTTAAACTGTAAAGGCTCAGCTCTTTTAATCTTCCCTCATAACTCATCCCCTGTAACCCTGGAATCAGCCTAGTTGCTCTTCTCTGGACCTTCTCTAGTGCTGCTATGTCCTTTTTTGTAGCCTGGAGACCAAAACTGCACACAGGACTCCAAATGAGGCCTCATCAGTGTGTTATAAAGCTTGAGCAGAACCTCCTGTGACTTGTACTGCATACATCAAGGCGCTATATAACCTGACAGTCTGTTAGCCTTCTTAATGGCTTCTGAACACTGTCTGGCAGTTGACTGTGTCGAGTCCACTATGACTACTAAGTCCTTCTCATAAGGTGGACTTTCCAGTGTGTTTTGAAATGGTCACCACTGCACAGCCAGATGTCACAATCAGGACAGGAGACAACGGTTTCTTTACACTCCTCTTCTGTTGCTTGTGCATGAGAGGCTAGAATGTTAGTGCCTGACCCACACAATGGATGCACCCCTTGTGTTATTGTAGACTACCACAGCTCAAGGCTTAGTGACCTCCATATTCCCCAGACACTGATAGCTGCTCCACTGTGAACAGCACTTAAGGGGCTAACATCATTCTTGTCCTTCCACTTGATTGCAAATTGTGAATTTTTGACTACTTGCACCCTGCTGCAGCTTTGCGCAACTGAAGTCACCGGGCACATGTGAGAGAACAATTTGGAGGCAAGTAATTTGGTTTGTAGTGCACTTTGAAATGTAGAAGCATGTGTTTTAGAAATATCATGAAGAGAGCTACTGAAATGGTTTGGTGAATAAAAGAAAAGCATAAACTAGGAGGAAGGTTGATGTAATACACAAAATGTACCAGGAGATGATTAAGAGATCAGCAGATGTCCTGTAAACAATAAGACTGGACAGTTGTCACGTACACAGAGATTTCAAGGGTAATAGCTAAACGTAAAGGACATAAGAAGAACAAGAGTGTAATAGAACAGACTTTTATTTCAATAAGTCATTTGGGTGTAAATTAACAAACCAATCAGAATAAATGTAAGCATTGATTAGCACGGTTATGTAAATCCAGTCGTTTATAAAACGGCCCTCTGCCCGTACTTTATTGATCATTCTGTAACAGACCACTGTGATCAATGCTCCTTCTTCAGCATTTGCTGAGGAGTAAATTAAAGACACATTGGACAAGCTTCCTCCTGCCTGGTTTCCAACTCAAAGAGATTTTATCAAACTTGTCCTAGTAGAGGACAGGTTTCTGTCTTTACTTAAAATGTTGATTTCTTCCACACAGCTGTTCAGTCACCCCGTGCTGTATGCATCAGCTTCACTACCCATGCCAACGTCTTATGAAGACAATTCACACTCTCGCCACATCAGCTTCACTACCCATGCCAACGTCTTATGAAGATAATTCACATTGTCGCCACATCAGCTTCACTAACCATGCCAACGTCTTATGAAGACAATTCACATTGTCGCCACATCAGCTTCACTAACCATGCCAACGTCTTATGAAGACAATTCACATTGTCGCCACATCAGCTTCACTACCCATGCCAACGTCTTATGAAGACAATTCACATTGTCGCCACTCATGGATTAGTTCTAAAACTGGCATAGCAGCTTCTCATTTACACGGCCATGTGTTTTGATTGAAAGCTCCGCCCCACTCAAATATTGATTAGACACAAAATGCATACCGTGTTTCCCCGAAAGTAAGACCTAGCAGTAATTTCTGATGTAACGCTAATATAAGCCCTCTCCCGAAAATAAGACCTACCGCTAATCCGCTGTTTTTGCATCTGTCCTGAGAGCTGCCGTAATTAGCCAAGAAGCTGCCCTGGTTACAAGGTAAGGCGCTTTTACAAGTAGTTAAAAGTGTAAATGTTGTCTTTTGTCCAGCATAACATTGGATAAATATTTTTACCCCCAGACAAGATGAGTACAAAAAGAAAGAGCTACTCCGTTGAGTACAAAAAAGGGAGTTAACATAGGAGGGGGTGCCCAAGGGAGTCCGCTGCCCTGGCCGGGGCTTTTGGGGTGCATGTTTTTCCTGCTGCGGTGGGTGAGAGTGGAACAGCTTTCAACCTCGTTTTTTGCTTCTTCTCGTTCTTTGTGGTTGGCGTGTGACTGTGGGCTTTTGTTTCCTGCTGAGGAGGGGTGCTGCTTTTCACCTTTTTTTAGGCGAGAAAAATCTTTTCTCGTTTGAGAAGGGGTGAGGTGCGGCGTTTTTCCCCGGCAGGAGGCAGGGGTTCGTGATCGTGCACTGGCCGCAGGAATCGAGAACGGCAGGAGACGGGGTTGAAACTTGGGGCACTACCTCGGAGCAAGTTGTTCTGTGCGTGCCTGCCGTGGCGGGGGAGGTGTGTGCTCCGGGGTCTCCTTCCAGCGCGGCGCTATTGCGGATTCTCTTGGGTACCCCCTCGTACAGTAGTTTGTAGAACATGAATACCGTAGATGTTGATTTGATTGTTGAACAGGCGTTAACGTACCAGTAGTTTGTACCGTATAATTGTTGAACAGGAATAAATGTACTTTACTTTTTTGAACTTTAATAAAAATAAGACCTACCCGAAAATAAGCCCTAGTGCATTTTTTGGACCTAAAATTAATATAAGACACTGTCTTATTTTCGGGGAAACATGGTAGAAGTATTCTGGGTTTGCAGCATGATGTTATTTCATCCACCAGATGGCAGCAGAATACTGTCCAAAGTGTTAGTGATCTACTTTAACACTGTAAAGCAGATCATTAAACATCACTCCGAGTCTGACTTGGAAATAATTACATAGAATCCTGAGCCTGAGTCATGGAGGTTAATGCCAAGGAGATTAAGCATCAAGGAAGTAAATGCATGGGCTGCATGATGGTGCAGTGGTAGTGCTTCTGCCTCACAGAAAGGAGACCAGGGTTCACATTACAGATCCTCCCTGCATAGAGTTTGCATGTCCTCCCTGTGTGTTTGTCAGTGTTCCCCCCACAGTCCAAAAATGTGAAGGTTAGATGGGTTGGTGACTTTAAAATGATCCTAATGTGTGTGTGTGTGTGTGTTAACCCTGCGATGGACTGAAGCCCTGCTCAGGGATTGTTTCTGCCTTGTGCTCTGTTCTTGCTGGAACTGGCTCCAGCCTCCCGCTGCCCTGCCCAGGATTAATCAGGCTTAGAAAATGGTATTGTTTTACACTTTAAATCATAATAATGTACAAAAATGCATATCTCTATATATAATCTTCATTTGGATCTTGATCTTTGTTTGTCCGCGAATGAATTAGAAGAAGAAGCACTAGATGGCAGTAGAGAGACAGCTAAAACATAGGCATTGCATTAAGAATCTCCTCCAGGCTTATAGTACTGAAGACTGTAGTACTCCAGTCACACCTCAAAACACAGACATTCAAACTAAACAAATTGTTGTGCTTTAAATTAACTAATCTTTATATATAATCTTCATTTGGATCTTGATCTTTGTTTGTCCGCAAATTCATGTTCCCCTGACACTGCCTTGGTTGTTACTTTTGTTTACGAACACTGTCGATACCACTCTTTGTGTTTAGATCTGGCATCGACACCTGCTTCGTTGTCAAGACTGTGGTTTTTTGTGTTTCTATCAACCGTCGTTGGCAGCACTTCGTCCAAATCGAATGTTCACCCACTTCTTGGAGTTGGCAGTCAGAGTATATAAGTCGGACACACTTCTGTGATTTTCCATCAGTCGGCGTTTGGAGTTCAAGAAAGAAGCATTGGTTCTTCCTTACTCTTTGGATTACCACAAAGCAACCTACGAGATTGGAGAAAGGTTGAGAAGAGATCGTGAGAGGAAACGACAGCGTCATGAAAACGAGACGGACTGTGAACGGAGACAAGCATAAATGCTCCTCCACCACCACATAATTACTATTCAGACAGTGATTCCGAGTAGGCCGTTCCTATTGAATCAATGTCCAAGGGTTTTGTTTTGTAATTTTGTTTCCCTTATAAAAAATCATAATGCTGTGCGACGAAGGGCCCAGTTCACAACTGGCAGCCACGTTTAAACAGGGAGCCCTTCACAGACAACTTTAACACGCGCAACGTAGTTGGGTGCACATGGCTAGTTACAAATTTTCTATAAGCAAAACGCCATAATGTGTAACAAGTCTGCAAATGGAGGAGCTTCAGAGAAATTTTGATGGGGATGAACACAATTGGCTATCTAAAATGTATTCCCGCCTATATAAAAATGATCGATGGCTAACTCACTCCATTCCCAAGAGCCCAGCTAGCATTTGTCTTGTTTTTGTGTCTGACGTAGGAGTCATGAGAGAAATCTGTCGGGGACAGCAAGAAGGATGTCCCTTTCTGGACAGAGGAATGTGAATGCAGTTATTTGGCGAAGGTCAGATGATGCATGCCATGTGGAAAGAGACAGGGGGGAAGATGGAGTTTTGTTGGAAGGAGAAGGCTATCCTAAAATGGACTCCATAGGGCAGCAGCTATAATTTTGGGAAACTGTAAAACTTATTTTTTTAAGGGCAAACCAGGAGAAAGACACGAAACAGTAAAGGGTCAAAACCAGGAGATCGAAAAGTGCCGAAACAACGAAGCCAAACAGCATGACAGAAATTGAGTAAGTGAGGAACCTAAGAGATCAATTCAAAAAATAAATATTCATGATATAGATGTTTAACAATGGTGACGAACCCAGATGCCACACAAAAATGAAGGCAAAGGATATCGAGGTAACTGGAGCAAGCTGCAGTACACTCAAGGCACACACAAGGAAGTAAAAATCAAAAATACAACAGCAGCCCTAAGCCATGCACACCCCTGCCACCTGACATATTCCAATAATTTGTAGATGGTGTTATTTAAATAAACACATTCAAAAGCCAAGCAAATATAAATAGTAATTCAACTGCTGGAAAAAGACAAATTATTGAATTATCCGTTACTATTTGATATTGTACTCTTCCCATTACACACCTTTACAGAACTCCCCTTGCCACTCTCTACCTGCACCATTATTGAGGTGGCACTTGTGTGGTGGGAGAGGCAAATGGGGGCTCTTTATCTGTGTGTATTTACTAAAAGCCCCTGTCAAGTGTGAAAGAAGAGTACATGCTGGGCTGCCCCTGCCCTTAATGCCAGCTTCTCCACATGAAAAGCCAAGTTAGTGGACTAGCATGGCACACCTCTCTGTTAAGGGTGTCTGCCAGCCAACACCTTCACGGGTGTAGAGATGGAGACATGCAGGCAGATAGTAGGAAGTGGTGAGAAGTGGTGAAACTAATCAGGTTATCATATTAATTAGTCCAAGATACAAAAGAGCTCTCAGAGGCACAAATTAAAAAAACGAAAAGGAAAACAGAAAAAAAAAAGGGATCTAAAACATGAAATGAAGAAAAAAGCATGACACAAATGTTAAGAAAGCATCAAAATCTGCAAATCACTACTGACAGATGCTTTTGCAACAGCAGGAAGCACAGCAGCCTTCGTCAAGCTTCCTCTTTTATTTCCCCTGCCCCTCCCATCCCATAACTGCCACCTGATCAATGGCACATAGCAACAGCTATGGAGAGGAGGGGCCAAGAGCAAACTCCAGGAAAGGGGAGTGACTAAGGGGGCGGAGCTCTAGCCAAATCCTGCTCTAGGATTTACAAAATAAACAGCAATATATTTCAGAGTAATATGATTGCCCCCAAGCACACAAATCCCAAATGTCCACTTGGGGACTGTTAACCCCCAGCTAGTAGGAAAAAGGGCAATGAGGAATCTTTAGAAATAAAAAGATTTATTTCAACAAAAGCTCTGTTGAATAAAAAGATTTATAAAAATGAGTTCCAAGGACCATAAAAGCAAACATAAAAATCCAAGAGTGATCAATAGACAGAGCAAAAAGTCACAAAATCCAATAAATCACAATAATCAAAAAAGACCCAAAAACACAAGAGAACTCACCACCACCACAAGCACATTCAGTGAACTGCAAGGAATTATGGGCTTTCCTCATCCTTTATAGGGCTAAGGGCAGTTCCCTGCGGTGATGGGCAGGTGGCTCCGCCTCTTGGGGAACCACCCACAAAACACAAGGAACATACAAGTTATTTTGACATACAGAAACTAAATAAATCAACAAAATTAGCATAAGAAACAAACAAAATAAATATAAATAAGACATTTGAACACTGGGAACCTTGGCTGGAATCGGAGTATGATAAAATATTTGCCTGCTTATTTCTCAGAATGCCTGTATGATGTCATGCTTTGGGAGTAGTAAGTACCAGGCTCGCTTTTTTGGGCTATTCAGGCCTTGTGGAGCAAAATCTTGTTTCACATTACCAGCAGTAAGTTGGACTCATTCCCGGTGGGTGTGAAACTCCACCAGGGCGGCCTTCTGTGAATAAGTCTGTTCATTATTTTTATGGACAGAAGGAGCAAAGGGATCCAGTTTGCTGACCTCAGGATAGTCTCGGATTTTTGCAGGTGATGCCGTCTCGCTGGCTTCATCGAGCTAAGAGGTTAGATGGTTTGCAGCAGAGTGTGAAGCTGTGAGGATTAACACCTCCAAGTCTGAGGTAATAGTTCTCAGCCAGAAAAGGGTGGAGTGATCTCTCTAGGATGGTCATGAGGTGTAGCCTCAAGTGGATGAGTTTAAGTAACTCTCAGTTTACCTATCAATCTCCATTCCTATCCTCACCTATGGTCACAAGTTTTGGGTAGTGACCAAAAGACCTAGATTGCAGATTCAAGCCAGAGAAATGAGCTTCCCTTGCATGGTGTCTGAGCTCAGCCTTAGAGATAGGGCGAGGAGCTCAAATTACAGCCACTTCTCCTCCGCATGGAAAGAAGCCAGTTGAGGTGGTTTGGGCATCTGGTTGCAATCCCTCCTGAGGCGTTTCAGGCAAGTCCAACCAGGAGGCAACCTCAAGGAAGACACGGGACATGCTGGACAAATTTTCTCCTCCTCTCTCAACTGAACTGGGAGCACCCTGGTATCCCACCGAAGGTGTTGGAGGAGGAGACGAGGAGAAGGGACGTCTGGAGAGCTTTACTCAGACCGCTTTCCCTATGACCCGGACCCAGATGAATGGAAGGACTTGTCTAATAGAGCAAGTGGACCTGGGAATCACAGAGGAACTTCCACCCTGAATCCATAAGCGTATTTTGCACATAGGTGCTCCACTGATTGCTACAACCCGACTGACTTCTTTCTAATGTCACCATAAAGGAAATGACTTCCGACAGTTTGCAGTTTTAAAGATAAGAATTATCTTTGTCAACACCTGATACGAACTTGTCAGCTCATCACCTGATTAACTCGCAGAGGGCCAATTTAGAATTGCCAGTCAAATTAACACACACACACACACACACACACACATGGAGAGATATGGAGGCTTTGCTCATCTGGACTCTGCCATTTCTCTCCATTCTAATTCATAAAACTGCTCAAGCTCTTCAGGTGTCATTGTGGTCAAATACAGTCACAAATTATCCTTTGGATTGAGATGTGGACTCTGACTCGGCCACTCCAAAATATTCATGTTGCTGTTTTGAAGCCCCTTTTGTGCATCTTTGGCTTTATGCTTGGGCTTCTTGTCCTGCTGGAAAACAAACAAATCTTCTCCTGAGGTTTCTTGCAGACTTCTTTAGGTTTTCCTCCAGGATTTCCGTGCACTTACATTTATTTTACCCTCATAAGCCTTCCAGGGCCTGCTACAGAGATGCATCCCCTTAGCCCAATTCTGCCACCACCATGTTTCATGGTGAGGATGGTGCGTTTTTGTTAATGTGCACTGTAATGGTATGGTGTTTACTCTGATGGCCAAACAACTCCATTTTGGTCTCATCAGACCATAAAACCTTCTCCCAGATGAATTGGGACTTATTAATCCCCAACAGGAAACTGTCTTTACGCATGACCCAAGTTACTGTCGACCACTTCATGCCGCGGGGTACTACAGTCACTAGTGCAAGTTACTGTGACTCGCTGGAGACCAACGTGAAGTCTGCTATTTGATCCAAGCAGCGGGGTCTGTTGTCTCAAGGAGTCCTTTTGCTGCCAGACAATGACACACTGCTAGCTTGCCTGGAGAAACTGAAGTTGGAGGTATTGCCACATCCTCCTTATTTGCCGGATTTCCACCTTTTTGGACTGCTAAAAAAACAACATCTGGGTGGTCATCGATTCAAGACAGATGACAACATGAAGAAAGCGGTGCACAAGTGGTGGTGAGGACAAGACAGAACCTTTGATTCTGTTGGAATATCAGCCCTGCCAGGCAGGTGGCACAAGTGAATTGAGAAATGACCTGATCAGTTTTGTGAAGGTTCGCTCCATTTTCTAATAAATCCCATTTGCTAACTTAAGCTTTGAATAAAAAGATATAGAGCATGTATCTTTATTTAATTCTTTGCATGGCAGGTCTGACTTGCATTAATATCAGCACTAAGGTTAATGCTTATATATTTCTCTATATTTATTTATACTAATACATGAATACACTAATTTTACTTTCCATACATTACATCATCTTGACCTCGTTGCATCAGTGCCTTTGCTGTTTCTGCTGACTCACTATTCCAGCTGGTTTCTCACGTGCCTACCAGGACCATTTTTTCCACATTTTGTTTTTGGTATCACTCAACAGGTGTTTTGTTCTTATTCCCCCTTGTTTTTGTCATCGGGCAGTTTCTACACGTCATTCTCTTCCTGTTCTATCCTTCCTTTCCCAAATTGGTAATTCTGCTCCAAGCTTAAAAATAATGCAATATGGCTAATGTCTTTTATTTAACTATTTGCTTGATATATCTTATTTGCCTGACATTCTAATTTATGCTAAATCTAATGCTTCAGAAGCTATTAATTACTTTTATGGTTATTTATGTTAATATGCTATTTATGCTAATATATAAATTTTTCCTCTTCCATACTAGTGAATTTCCCCTTGGGATTAATAAAGTATCTATCTATCTACTAGTAGCAGGTTGTGTTTGTACAAACATTGGGAAGTTTTTCTTCCAATGAAGACACATGGAATAAATGACCAAGTAGGGTGGCAGACAGTAGGACTTTAGGGACCTTCAAAACTCAAGGAATGAAGTGGATTGGGCTGGCAAGCTTTGTTGGGCTGAATGGCCTCTTCTTGTCCAGTGGTGGATGGATATCCTAAAGCAGGGGGTCCCCAACTCCGGTCCTGGAGGGCCCCAGTGGCTGCAGGTTTTCATTCTAACCCTTTTCTTAATTAGTGACCTGTTTTTGCTTCTTCTGAATTAATTTTATTTGACTTGCTCTTGAGGACTCAGACCCCTTAATTGTTTTTTTCCTTAATTAGCTGCCAAACAATAATGAGATACAAAATGAACCTAAACATGACCAGCAAACTGTGACCATCATACAATATCTGAAAATAAAAAGGGTGGAGGTCTCAGGAATGTTGATTTGCTCAGGTCCAAAAAGCAGTGCTCTTAGAAAAGAGAAAATTGACAACTTCAGAAATGTCTGCTATTGCACAATGAGAGCAGCAACAAGCCATGGAATTGAAGAACGGGTTTAATGAACGACAAGACTTGGCGCCTAATTAAGCAACTGGTTGGAGTGAAATTGGTTAGAGTTTGAGGCTCTGACTTAGCTGGTCTTCTGTTGGCTCACTCACTTCACATTTCATTTCTGTTTAAATTAGATACATTTCTGTGTATTGTATTGATTGTATTGTATTGTATTGACCCCCTTCTTTTTGACACCCACTGCACGCCCAACCTACCTGGAAAGGGTTCTCTCTTTGAACTGCCTTTCCCGAGGTTTCTTCCATTTTTTCCCTACAAGGTTTTTTTGGGAGTTTTTCCCTGACTTCTCATACAGTCAAGGCTGGGGGGCTGTCAAGAGGCAAGGCCTGTTAAAGTCCATTGCGGCACTTCTTGTGTGATTTTGGGCTATACAAAAATAAATTGTATTGTATTGTATTGTATTTTTCAAGGAAAGAAATGAAGCAATTCAGAGGAATGATGAAGAAATTTCGGAAAACAAATCTTAAAAAAAAAAGTCAATTAAAATCGATTCAAAAGAAGTTAAGTAGCAGCAAAAACAGGTCACTAATTAAGAAAAGGGGCCCTCCAGGACCGGAGTTGTGGATCCCTGTCCTAAAGGAAGGGTGAAGTGAAGACACGTGGGCTTACGATTACAATTAAATGTGAATTTCCCCTTGGGGATTAATAAAGTATCTATCTAAATATTAGTTAACTTAAGAAAACACAACAACAACAACTTTGGTCTGAAAGGCCACACTCCTCACCTCGTTTCCAAAAATGACCACCAGGCAAGGTATCTATTTGAACTGCAGACTGTACGCATGACTCATTTATTCTCTCTGTTCTTTTTTTAATATCATAAATGATCTTCTGTTGATTATTAAAAGCTCAGAGCTTGTATTCAGTGCTCCATCAGGATCCACTTACTTGAATTATACTCTGCTTTTTGAGTTCTTCCAGCTATCTGATTAAACGTACGCACAAATCTCATACCACAATCTCCCGGTACTTTTCAAGTGAAACATATCAGTTATTACAGATAGAGGCATCAATGAAAAATGCTGTGTTTACTTAACATTTCATGAACCATCCTGTAAAGCCCCCCCACCCCCACCACAAACCATGCTCATGATGGACTGACAAGCCCACCCAGAGCTGGTTCCTCCCTTGCACCAGGAGCTCCCAGTGACCGGAGTCTGAGAAGTTATTTACTGTATGTGCATAACTGCCATTGTACTGCCATCCCATTAGAGGTTTGTACCCAGTGATGTTGGGGTATTCCCTTCTCCAGTCCGCTACGACTAGTGGGTTTCAAAATGTAGACATGTATGTATGCAAGCCAAAGTGCAATGGACTGGCATCTCATTCAGGGTGGGTTCCTGCCTTGCACCATCAAATGCTGCTAGTACAGGCTTCAGCCCCCTATGATCCTAAACTGGATTATGGAGTTTGAGAATGTATGTATTTATGTAAACCTAAGGGCTCATTTATACTTCACGCTCAGAATGTGTACGCGCCCGCATCATGGCCGCCACGCGTTCATTTGATGCGTCCTCTGAGCAGGTCCTCAGAAATTAACGCGACGCGTGCACGAGTTGCAGTACCAGCAAAAAGTCGGGGGGGCGCAGTGTGCTAAAAGTGTGACGTCAGAGTCTCGGTTTACTATCTACATGTGACAGAAAGCTGCTTTGCGGATCCTACGAGATCGGTGTGCGCGCTTCGATATTTGATAAATGGTTCGATGTGGTGAAGCAAAATGCCGACATACAGATGCATTCGTGGTGCTTTTATATTCAAGCGTCGCATATTCCCGATCGTAATGACACGATAAGTTTTAAAAGTCTCACATACCGTCTTCTGTGCCATCTTTTTTTCTAGGGCTTCCTCTGCTCCTGACAGCAGCGAATCGCCAGCAATAGATCACCACACTGAGCACATTAAATGTATGATATTCCAACTCTCTGCACATTTAGAATCCTTAGATTTATACTTGATATCACTTTCATGATGAAAAGCATTAAAGTATGTATATTACACTTTACAGATAAAATCGGTAATTTCATTTAAATAATGAATACTGTTAATAATTACACACATGAGGGGGTGACACGGTGGCAGAGAGTTAGCGCTGCTCTCTTGCAGGGAGTCACGTCGCTGATATTCCCTGCCTGGAGTTTCCACGTTTTCCTGCTGGGTTTCCTCAGTGAGCTCCAGTTTCCTTCCAAAGATAAGCAGATTTGATGCCGCTAAAATGACGCCAGTGTATGTGTGTGCTTGTGTGTGTGCCGAGGCATCGTCCAGGGATTGTTTCTCATTCGTGCCCAATGCTTGCTGGAATGGACACATCCCTGGATTTAATCATTAAACATCCTTTTCAGAGATATTGCGGTAAGGTGCCATCGGAATATAATGGGTGTTCTAGGCAATTCACAACACAGAGAAGCCAAACCTGTTCTCACCGTGATAATATCTCGCACTGCCACCTGGCGGATTCCTCCAGATTTATGTAAAGTACACGCGCAAGTATAAACACTTTATCGCTTGCGTAGCAGGAGCGTCCACTGCAGCATGCGTCACATCACGTGAAGTATAAATCCGGCCTAACACTGCAAAGACAATTACACAGTTTGTAACTGACCACAACTTATCAGACCCCTGGAGATTCCTAAATGCTAACTCAAGAGCATATTCCTTCTACTCACCAATGCATCATCACTACTCAAGAATTTATTATTTCTTTATAGACTAGTCATTTAGCCCGTTACAATAACAGCCGCTAGAACAGTAGTGCATAAACATTAGTAGGAACAGTCTATATTAAATGGCAAGGGACTTTGACCTCATTCTTTTTGTTGGTCGTATTTTTCTTTGTCTTTCAGCCTTTCTTTTGTTGATGTTTACTTGCTGAGCTGACCGTTCTTCGTGGGCTGCCGCCGTGTATTGTGCGTCTTTAATTTTCTGTGACAGTAATACTGTCTTGTACGACTCTATTCAATAAGGGCATGTAGATAATTTAGTTCAAATGGCTCTGGAGTATGTGAAGAGCAACAGGTGCAGATCTTTATTTACGCGCGCTTTTATTCGCTGCGCCCAATTGAGGTCGTCCTTTTGAGGCTCGCCTTTTTGTGCGCGCCCTTATTGAAGGATACAGTCTTGTACGTCCGCTGGCTTGTACGTCCGTAATATACGTCCGTACGTCCGTAATATACATCCGTACGTCCATAATATACCTTTAATTTTCTCTGGCGGTAATACAGGCGTGCGCGTCGGTAATATGCCTTTAATCTCCTCTGTCAGTAATACTGGCTTGTATGTGGCTGTAATATGCGTCACTGTATTGTGTACCTTTAATTTCCTCTCGCAGTAATACTGGTTTGTATTTCCGTAAAACGCCTCTAACTTTCTCTGACAGTAATATCGCGCATCGCACCGTGCCCCGCGCATGCGCACTTCACCAGAAGACACCCACACACGGACACCTGGACGCACATAGGGATTTTATATATATTGATAACAATTTCTTGCCTACGATTAAATCTTGTAAGTACGTCGCTATTGTTATTTTTGACCATGCCCCTTTGATCTTGGAGCTAAAATCATTATGCCCTACATACTCATTTCGCAGATGGCGTCTTAACCCACTTTTATTAGCAGACGAGAACTGTACAGAATTTATATCCAAGCAAATCAATACTTTTTTTTTTTGTAGAGACAAATACATCCTCAGAGGTTTCTGCAGGAACACTCTGGGAAACCCTGAAGGCCTTCTTAAGAGGACTGATTATCTCATACCTTTCCCACAGAAATAACAATAACATTTTAGAATAAGCATTTAAATTGAGGAAGCAGGTTCTCTCCCCTCTTTTACTCCATTTATCTTTATTCATTTATTAATCTATCTATTCACTTGTCTTTACTAGCTTAAAGTTTTCACTTCAACGCTTGCCTAGCAGGAGCATCCGCTGCAGCATGCATTGCGTCACGTGAAGTATAACTCCGGCCTAACTGGGATAAACTGGCATTTCATACAGGACTCGCTCCAGCCTTGTAACCTATGCTGCCAAAGATAGGGCTCCCTCCCCAAGACCCTGAACTGCCATGAGTGGGTTTGAAAATGTATGTATGATGTGGCGGACGGCGCGGACTCCTGCCCAGCCAGGATGCCTAACGGAGGGAAGGACACAAGGAGAGGGACAATACCTCCCCCAGGACACGAGAGTCATCATCAAGTCCTTCCATGAGAACCCTAAATACAAAGAGGATTGTTCATTTATGTGAGGTAGAATGCCCAGAGGGTGCTGGGTGGTCTCGTGGCCTCTGAACCCCTGCAGATTTAATTTTTTTTTTCTCCAGCCGTCTGGCGTTTTTTTTTTGTTTTTTCTGTCCTCCCTGGCCATCGGACCTTACTCTTATTCTATGTTAATTAGTGTTGTCTTATTTTAATTCTTACTTTGTCTTTTTTTCTCTTTTTTTTCATCATGTAAAGCACTTTGAGCTACATTATTTGTATGAAAATGTGCTATAGAAATAAATGTTGTTGTTGTTGTTGAGAGGGTAGCTGCCTTTTTCGCATCGGGTCCACAGGATCGGAGCTTAGAAGCTCAAGCCTGTTGGGGCCCATGGCCACCACCAGGGGGCACCCAGATGGTTACTGAGCCATGCACTGCTGCACTTCCGCCACACCAGGAAGCGCTGCAGGAAAATCATCAGAGTGCATCCGGAGCACAACCGGGTGCATTATAAAAGGGGCCGCCTCACTCCACTCGAGGAGCCGGAGTCGGGAGGCAGACGACAGAGCTTGCGGGAGAGGAGTGGAGGTGGTAGAAGAATAAAGAAAGAGAGAAAAGGACTGAGAGATAAAGGAACAATGAGAGAAAAGAAAGCGAGTTTATGGTACTGATTGGTGCACTGTGGATAATTTGTGCATTGCTTGGTGCTGTAAAGGAAGAACTGTAAATAAACGTGTGTGTTTTGGGACATTGTGAGGCTGATCTCTCCACAATGCATTTATGTAAATCTCACTGCAGTGGACTGACATCCATAGCTTCTTCCTGCCTTGTACCAAGTGTTGCTGGTATAGTCTTCATCCCCCCCAAGACCCTGAACTGGCATGAGTTGTTTTGAGAATGTATGTACAGTATTTATGCATTGTCTTTGTATGTAAACCCCACTGCAATGGACTGACATCTCATCCAAGGTGGGTTCCTGCCTTGCACCAAATGCTGCTAGCATAGGCTTCAGCCACCTATGATCCTGAACTGGATTAAGCAGTTTGAGAATGAATGTATTTATGTAAACCTTACTGGGATAAACTGGCATTTCATACAGGACTCGCTCCAGCCTTGTAACCAATGCTGTCAAGGATAGGGCTCCCTCCCCATGACCCTGAACTGGCATGAGTGGGTTTGAAATGTATGCATCCACGTATGTAAATCTCACTGCAATGGACTGGCATCTCACCCAATGTTGGTTCCTGCCTTGCACCAAGTGTTGCTGGTATAGGCTTCAGCCCCCATGACCCTGAACTGGCATGAGTGGGTTTGAGAATGCATGCATGCCTCTACATAACTCTTGCTACAATGGACTGGAATCTCATCCAAGGTTGGCTACCATTTTGTGCCCAGTGATGTGGTGATAGGCTCCAGTACTCTACAACTAGCGGGTTTCAAAATGTAGACATGCATGTATGTAAATCCCACTGCAATGAATTGGCACCTCATCCAGGGTTGGTTGCAGGCTTGTGCCCAGTGCTGCTGGTATAGGCTCCAGCCCCCTATGAACTGGCATAAGTGGTCTGAGAATGTATGTAAATCTCACTACAGTGAATTGGCATCTCATCCAGGGTTAGTTGCAGTCTTGTGCCCAGTGCTGCTGGTATAGGCTCCAGCCCTATATGATCCTCAACCAGATTAAGCAGTTTGAGAATGTAGGTATGTATGTATGTATGTATGTATGTATGTATGTATGTATGTATGTAAGCCCTACTGGGCTAAACTGGCATTTCATATAGGATTTACTCTAGCCTTGTACTCAATGCTGCCAAGGTTTGGGCTCCCCCAGACACCCTGAATTGGCATGGGTGGGTTTGAGAATGGATGTATGCATGTAGAGTGCGTAAATCACACTTCAATGGACTGGCATCTCAGCCTTGCACCAAGTGCTGCCATTACAGATTTCTGCCCCCCACGGTGCTGAATGGGATTTAAATGGTCTGAAAGCACATTTATGTATGTTTGTAAATCCTACTGCAATGACCTGGCTTCACATCCAGGACTGGTTCTCACTTTGTACTCAATGCTGCTAGAATTGGCTTTGCCCCCATGACCCTGAACTGGCGTAAACAGGTTTGAGCAGGACTGCGGGTATGCAGCAACTCTCCCATAACCCATGATAGACTGTCATCCCATCAAGGTTTGTTCCCATCTGGCTCCCAACACTGCTGGCATAGACCCCCCCCCCGACTACCAACGACCCTCAATTCAATCAAACAGGCTTCAGAATGCGATATTGAGCTCTACGAACAACAATCCTCACCAATCTGTTGCATAACAACATGGCTTCAATCTTTCGCAACACACTGCCTCCATCTCGGTTGTGCCCCTTCACCCTTGTGCCAGCTTAACACAAGCCTGCCATCTGAATTGCGATCAGAGACGTAATTGACAGGGTGGGTGCGGTCAGCTGTGTGGCTTTTAGCTCGTAGTCATAACAAACACACAAATTAGGTTGAGCAACAGCAAAAGCTGCGGCCGCAAGCCTTTTGCAAGTTCTCTTTGCTTTGGTGCAGAGCCGCTCCCTGGTCTTCCATGGCGTGAAGGCAAACAGAAAGAAGTGTGCAATCTGATAAAAAAAAAAAAAAAAAAAAAAGGAAAACGCTGGCATCACCATGTCAAAGTGAACATGACACTGGTGTAGAGTAGTAAGTGATCGTGTTACACAAAGGTATGGGGGGGGGGGGGTGTTGTGACGTTCAGCTTATATATATATATATATATATATATATATATATATATATATATATATATATATATATATATATATACATACACACACACACACGCATACATACATACATACACATATAGTGTGTGTGTGTGTACAAATGGTTCGGCACAACGTCCAAGAATGTTTCTTGCTTTTTGGGTATGAATTCAATCTCTGCCTCTATTCTTTTAAACAGACAAATGTGAAAGGCCGATTTGAAAACTTCCCTAAGATGCTCTATGTGTGAAAAGTAATTTACTGGATGAAAGACACCACGTACTGGAAGTAGATCTGAAAGGTGCTACACAAGATACATAGATACAAAACACACAAAATATGTTGGAGATAAAAGATGCTATATAAAACAGACATGCTTGTAAGACAAATAAAAACCTACATACAAGATGTTATATGGAAAGTGGTATATTAGATAATTATGAAAGGTACTATACAGGATAAGGATAGATATAAAAGACACTAAGGTACTATATAATATAATAAGGTACTATACAAGATACACAGAAGATATGAATGATGCTATATAAAATAGACAGATCTGAATGTCACAATGTAAAACTGATCTAAAAACTTCCATGTAAGATAAATGTATGAAAGGTGGCATATTATATAGATATGAAAGGTGCTATACAAGATATAAAAATGAAAGACACTACATAAAATAAAAAGGTACTCTACAAGATACATACATACATACGAAAAAAAAACACTAGATAAGATAGATATCAAAGATGCTAAATAAAATGGACAGGTATATAAGAGAGAAATAAAAACCTTCATATAAGATGCTATATGAAAAGTGGCATATTAGATACATGTGAAAGGCACTATACAAAGATGAAGATAGATATTAAAAGACACTACGAGATAAGGTACTATACAAGAAAGATACTGGATGAAAGTTGCTATATAAAACAGACAGATCTGAAAGTGTAAGATATGTATGACAGGTGACATATTATGAAAGGTGCTATACAAGACATACAGTAGATAGATATGAAAGACCAATATAAAATAAAAAAGGTACTATACAAGATACATAAATAAATACACAAAGTAAATCTATATAGATAGATATCAAAGATGCTAAATAAAACAGACATGTATGTAAGAGTGAAATAAAAACCTTCACATAAGATGCTATATGAAAAGTGTTATGAAAGATAGATCACTTGGTAAAAGAGATCCAAAAACCTCCATGTAAGATATCTATGAAAGGTGTCATATTATATAGATATGAAAGGCACTACATAAAATTAATATAAAAAAGTTACTATACAAAATTCATACGCAAGAAAAAAAAAAACAGTATATAAGATATGAAAGATGCTAAATAAAACACACATGTATATGAAAGTTACAATGTAAAACTGGTATGAAAACTTCCATATAAAATACTGCATTGAAAGTTGTCGTATTACGTAGATAGAAAAGTTACTATACAAGACACAGACAGATATGAAAAGCACTTTATAAGATAGATATGAATGGCGTTATATAAAATGGAAGAGAAAGGCACCATACAAGATCAATAGGCATGAAAAATTCTTTATAAGATATACAGGAATGGGGCTCTATTACAAATAAGACGGGTGCTGTGTAAAAGATATGAAAAGGACAATATTAACAGATGGTCAGGAAAGGTGCTACATACATACATACATACATATGAATGAATGAATGAATGAATGAATGAGAGAGAGAGAGAAAAAAAGAGACAGATTAACCTTTTAACACCCATTTTTAGCATTTGCGAGGAAAACAGAAAAAATCCAGCAGAAAACGGAGCTGGAGGTGACAGAGTTAAAGATGCTAAGATTTGCATTGAGAAGAGTGTCAGGAGTGATTTGTGACAGACGGGTATCAGCAAGAGTGAAAGGGAAGGTCTACAGGACGGTAGTGAGACCAGCTATCTTATATGGGTTGGAGATGGTGGCACTAGCCAGACAGCAGGAGACAGAGCTGGAGATGGCAGAGATAAAGATGCCAAGATTTGCACTGGGTGTGACGAGGATGGACAGGATTAGAAATGAGGACATTAGAGGGTCAGCTCAAGTTGAATGGTTGGGAGACAAAGTCAGAGAGGTGAGATTGCGTTTGCTTGGACATGTGCAGAGGAGAGATGCTGAGTATAACGAGAGAAGGGTGCTAAGGATAGAGCTGCCAGGGAAGAGGAAGGCCTAAGAGAAGGTTTATGGATGTGGTGAGACAGGACATGCAGGTTATGGGTGTGACAGAACAAGATGCCGAGGACAGGAAGATATGGAAAATGATGATCCACTATGGTAACCCTAATGGGAGCAGCCGAAAGAAAAAATCAACATAAGGAGTCAGACCTTTGATGATGGATCAAACAAATGGTACAGAGATTTATGCTTTTCGAGTTTCTTGTGATGGCGGCACATTTGACTGCTTGTAACTTCACAAATCTGCCAATCCACACTGTCATACTGATTGGCACAACACAAACTTCAACCACTGGCAATCGTTGAGCACCAGACGGGGAACAAATTGTTCAAGGTGGTCTTGTGTACTACCTTGCACACATGTAATATTTATGTGAATTCTGCCCAAAAATGTGTGCAATAGGTTGAGAGGCTATGGCTGTGCATGAGAGTTGGCCTTGCGAGAGAGCTGATTTCAACTGGCCTAATGCTTGATGCTACCAAGATATGCCGAGAACCTCCTGTTGACCCTTAATTCTATGTACAGTAAGTAATTTATTTTTGTTATGATTCCTGTTGAAACTGAAACATGTCCGAGTACATGTAGAGCCAAATGAAAAGTACAGCAGCCAGAAGAGCCCCAGTTACTGATTAGACAGCTGGTTGGAAGGACGGACAAAAATATCACACACACAGTGAAAAGGTGAGTTTGCAGTCTAAAAAGTAGGTGAACTTTTCAAAAGTCTCATAGCAGTGGGCACACATACACACTTAGCGACTAATTGTGAATTTCCCATTGGGATTAATAAAGTATCTATCTATCTATCTATCTATCTATCTAATTCAATTTCGTTGTTCTTTTGTAAAAGTGACAATGACAATAAAGATCTATCTAATTAATTAAATCCCCCAATGATAAGGCAAAGTGCAAACTCCAAACAGAGACAACCAGGACTCTGGACATGCAAACCACCAGTGCTTAGCCATTACCCACCATAACATAACATTTTTGAACCTGCGAACTTCAAACTGGGGTCATATGGGGGGCAAAGTCTAACATGCCAGCATCTGGGTCAAGTCAGGGACCAACACTGGAAGGGATGCCAGTGCATCACTTGGCTGGCTGAAGTGCACCCCCCTCAACGGGCTAATTGAGGAACACCAGCCAGCTTAACATACAAGCATTATTGGATGTGGGAGAAAGACACGAGCAGCCACACAGAGACACAGGGAGAACGTGAGACATCCACATAGACAACTGAGTAACCAAGAAATAAGGCCTTTGGTCAGGGAGGTGACCAACAACTCAATGGCCAGTCTACCAGAGTGTAATGGATGGCATGGGTCCCTGCCAGGATGGATTCCCTTCCCCTACCTGGCCTGAAGGCCCAGGTGGCAAATGGGCAGTAAAAAAGGCCGGGTGTTCCCTGCCTTAGCCAGGAGGGTGGCTGAAGATACCAGTGCAGAAGTGGGCACAATGGTTATCCTGGCAGGGTTGGACCAAGAAACAATAATACCCAACTGGGAGGCCACTGTGATGGAAAGGTGGGTGATCGGTAGGTATGGCTGACAACCTGGCAGGACTACATCCTTTGGTTCAGCAGGTGTGGGATGCTGAATCTGTGAGACAGCAGCACTAACCACTGAGCCACTATGCCACCATTAAAAAAAGACTTTTTTGTAAAAAAATTTTTTTTTAAAAATTTAAAAAAATAATGCTTCTTTACAGTACGCATGGGGGTCAGCAGAATCCAGCTACTGCTGCCCTCTAGACAAATTACAGAAAAGCCACAGCGCAAATGGCAGAGAGAACACAGCCTTCAGGTTTCAATCAGACTTCACTCCATACTTCCTCTTCTAATGGAGCCCAGGCTCTCCTTGATACCTTCAAAGAGAAACGTTTGGGTCCGTGACAGTGGATTCAGAATGTTTTTCGGACCCCCTTACTTTCTGCCCACTTTATTGTGTTGCAGATTTCATTTTAAATGGATAAGTTGGGAATTCTTATAAACAGAACAGTCGCATTTGTAGTATCAGATGTAGTTTCTGATCATGAAGGGAGATATGCAATTGTCATGGGCAATTTATTGAACTGTAAAGTGATTTTGATAAATGTTTATGCACCCAATGTTGATGACAGGGAATTCATGCACAATGTATTTGCATCTATTCCAAATGTGAACACTCATAAAATTATAATGGCTGGGGACTTTAATTGTGTTTTAAATCCAGACTTAGATAGGTCTCCTGCAACAGGGGCGATGACATCTAATGGCTCATTTATACGTCACGCTCAGAACGCGTACGCACCCACATCATAGCTGCCACACGCTCCCAGTGTTCATTTGATGAGTCCTCTGAGCAGGTCCTCAGAAATTAACGCGACACGTGTGTGAGTTGCAGTACCAGCAAAAAGTCGGGGGGCGCAGTGTGATGTCAGAGTCTCTGGTTACTATCGACATGTGACAGGAAGCCACTTTGAAGATTCTACGAGATCGGTGTGCGCGCTTCGATGTTTGATGAATGGTTCGACGTGGTGAAGCAAAATGCCGACATACAGATGCATTCGTGGTGCCTTTACCTTCAAGCGTCACATATTCCCGATCGTAATGACACGATACATTTTAAAAGTCTCACATACCGTCTTCTGTGCCGTCTTTTTTTTCCTAGGGCTTCCTCCGGTACTGACAGCAGCGGCCAACAGCAATAGATCGCCACACTGGACACATTAAATGTACGATATTCCAACTCTCTGCACATTTCGAATCCTTAGATTTATACTTGATATCACTTTCATGATGAAATGCATTGAAGTATGGATGTTACATTTTACAGATAAATCGGTAATTTTGTTTAAATAATGAATACTGTTAATAATTACACACATGGGGGGGGGGGTGACACAGTGGCGGAGCGTTAGCGCTGCTGTCTTGCAGGGAGTCACGTCGCTGATATTCCCTGCCAGGAGTTGACACGTTTTCCTGCTGGGTTTCCACAGTGTGCTCCGGTTTCCTTCCAAAGATATACAGATTTGGTGACACTAAAACGATGCCAGTGTATGTATGTGTGTGCTTGTATTCACCTTGCGATGAACTGATGCCCCGTCCAGGGATTGTTTCAGCCACGTGCCCAATACTAGCAGGAATGGACAAATCCCTGGACTGATGGATTTAATCATTAAACATCCTTTTCGGAGATACTGCGGTAAGGTGTCATCGGAGTTTAATGGGTGTTCCAGGCTATTCACAACACTGAAGCCGAACCTGTTCTCCCCGTGATAATATCTTGCACTGCCACCTGGTGGATTCCTCCAGATTTACGTAAAGTACACATGCAGATATAAACAGTACAACGCTTGTGCAGCAGGAGCGTCCACTGCAGCATGCATCGCGTCACGTGAAGTATAAATCCGGCCTAACACTGCAAAGACAATTACACAGTTTGTAACTGACCACAACTTATCAGACCCCTGGAGATTCCTAAATGCTAACTCAAGAGCATATTCCTTCTACTCACCAGTGCATCATTGCTACTCAAGAATTGATTATTTCTTTATAGATAACAATTTCTTGCCTACAATTAAATCTTGTAAGTACGTTGCTATTGTTATTTTTGACCATGCCCCTTTGATCTTGGAGCTAAAATCATTATGCCCTACATACTCATTTCGCAGATGGCGTCTTAACCCACTTTTATTAGCAGACGAGAACTGTACAGAATTTATATCCAAGCAAATCAATACTTTTTTTTTTGTAGAGACAAATACATCCTCAGAGGTTTCTGCAGGAACACTCTGGGAAACCCTGAAGGCCTTCTTAAGAGGACTGATTATCTCATACCTTTCCCACAGAAATAACAATAACATTTTAGAATAAGCATTTAAATTGAGGAAGCAGGTTCTCTCCCCTCTTTTACTCCATTTATCTTTATTCATTTATTAATCTATCTATTCACTTGTCTTTTTACTCTGCTGGCCTAGCTCTCTTTCTCAGGGGTGGGGGGTTGATTTGTGTTTTTTTTTTTTTTTTTTTGCAAAACCTGAGTTATTTGTATGGAATATTATTTGATTTTAATAAAATCAATAAAACTAAAAAAAAAAAAATGGATAAGTTGGACCCGTCAATCAACACTCAATAACCCACCATGAGGAAGATTCGGAGAACATGCCGATAACGCGTTGCCGAACCCACCACATGACGAACCACTGGGAAGGCATGTTCTCAGAAAGGTTTGTAAATATATTGAAAATCAAAACCTAGAAGTATTGAGACCCTTTTAGTGGCTCTTCAAATTGTGGTCAGGCGCAGAAATTCTGTTTGCTTTAATTCTCCTTGAGGTGTTTCTAAAACTTGATTGGAGCCCACCTTTGGCAAACCGAGTTGATTGGACATCATTTAGAAAGAGAGACACGTGTATCTGTGTGAACACCAGCAAAACCAAGGAGCTGATTTTAGAAGGCCCAGGCCCCTCATGGACCCTGTGATCATCAGAGGTGACTGTGTGCAGAGGGTGCAGACCTATAAATATCTGGTAGTGCAGCTGGATGATAAACTGGACTGGACTGCCAATACTGATGTGCTGTGCAAGAGAGGACAGAGCTGGCTATACTTCCTTAGAAGGCTGGTGTCCTTCAACATCTGCAATAAGATGCTGCAGATGTTCTATCAGATGGTTGTGGCGAGTGCCCCCTTCTACACAGTGATGTGCTGGGGAGGCAGCATTAAGAAGAGGGACGCCTCACAACTGGACAAACTGGTGAGGAAGGCAGGCTCTATTGTAGGCATGGAGCTGGACAGCTTGACATCTGTGGTGGAGCGACGGGCGCTGAGCAGACTCCTGTCAATCATGGAGAATCCACTGCATCCACTAAACAGTGTCATCTCCAGACAGACTGCTGGAGTATGTGAATTTCCCCTTGGGATTAATAAAGTATCTATCTATCTATCTATCTATCTATCTATCTATCTATAGAAGGTCCGACAATTCACCCATGTCAGGTCGAAAACCAAAGCATGAAATCCAAGGACATCTCTGTAGACCTCAGAGTTCAAATTGTGGTGAGGCAAAAATCAGGGTGAGGGGATCAAACCATTTCTAAAGGTGTTTCCAGGAGCGCAGTGGCCTCAAGAATTGTGAAATGGGAAGAAGTTTGGGACCACTAGGACTCTTCCTAGAGTTGGCTTTTCAGCCAGACTGAGTGACTGGCAAGAAGGGCCTCAGTCAGGAAGGTGACCAACCCAGACTCTAAAGGATGGCACGCATCTTTACCAGGATAGTCTCTTTTCCCTTACCTGGCCAGAAGGCCCAGGTGGCAAATGGACAGGAAGAGTGGCAAAGTGTTCCATCCTTAACTAGGGGAGTGTCAGAAGATACCAGTGCAGAAGTGGGAATGCTGGCATCCAGGTACGGTTAGACCAAGAAATAAAACCCAGCGTGATGGAAGGGGTTTACGGAAAAGCTGCCCCTAACAATTTGCCTCCCTCATGTCGCCCCCACCACATTTCACTTCCACAATTTGACCCCCTACCGCCCCCCCCCCGTAGATAATGAGTAGGTTACTGAAATGTAAATAATGCACCTAATTCCTGAAGCCTTTTTCTAAGACATTTGTGTAAATAAATCTTTAATTTGAACCCGTGACCTATGTTGTATGCGTCATGGTGGTGCAATGGTAGCATTGCTGCCTCACAGGAAAGAAACCAGGGATCGTGCCCCAGGTCCTCCCTGCACGGCATTTGCATGTTCTCCCCGTGTCTGCGTGGGTTTCCTCCAGGTGGTCCGGTTTCCTCCCACAGTCCAAAGACATGCAGGTTAGGAGGATTGGCGATACTAAATTGGCCCGTGTGAGTGCTTGTGTGTGTCTGGGTGGTCACCTGTGATAGACTGGCGCCCTGTCTAGGGATTGTTTCTGCCTTGAGCCCTTTGCTAGCTGGGACAGTCTCCAGCACACCCCCACAACCCTTTGCAGCACTATGCCAATTAGAAAATGACTGACTGACTGACTGACTGGAGTGATGGTGGTTGTGTCAGGTGTTAGGGGTGCTGTAACGCCCCCTACTGGCCACACAGATCTTAGGTAGATCTCTGCTGAAATAGGAGAACCTGTCAGAAAGAGGGCCATCTCGACAGCACTCCATCACTCAGGAGTTTATGGCAGAGTGTTGAAGTCCCAATTGGAGTTTGCCAAAGGACTCAGCGGGCATGAGAGAAAAGAACCTCTGGCCTGACGAGACAAAAAACAAACTCTTTCGATAGAACTCCAAGCGCTATGCCTGGCGTACATAAGCCACTGCTCTTCAACTGCCCTGGCGATGGCAGCATCATGCTATTGGGGTGCTTCTCGGCAGGAGGGATAAAGAGACTGGTCAGAATTGAGAGAAGGATGAATGCAGACAAATACTGAGAGGTCCTTAGAGAAAACCTGCTGCAGAGTGCAGGTCAACTCAGACTGGGCACACGGTTCACCTTTCAGCATGACAATGACACAAAGCCACTGGAGTGTCTGTGGGACAAGTCTCTGAGCGTCCTGGAGTGGCCCACATTTAAACCCCATAGAACAAGTGGGGAGAAACCTAAAGATGGCCGACACTTCCCATCCAATCTAATGGAGCCTGAGATGATCTGTCAAGGAAGAATGGGATAAACTGACCAAATTCAAGTGTAGAGACTTGCTCCAAGAAGACTCAAAGCTGGGATTGCTGACAAAGAGATTGCTATGATTAACTCAAAATGCTGCTGCAAGAATTATTACAAGAACAAGAAAATACAAACTCCACTTCTGAAATCCTTACACTGGCTCCCGGTTAAGTTTAGGGCAGATTTCAAAATCTTACTTTTAACATATAAAGCCTTAAATGGCCGAGGTCCGGCTTACTTGTCTGAACTTATCATGACTTACAAACCAGAGTGCACATTAAGATCTCAAGATGCCGGTCTGCTTATGATTCCAAGAATTAATAAAATAACAGTGGGAGGTCGAGCTTTTAGTTACAGGGCCCCTAAACTATGGAGTGGTCTGCCTGCTACTATAAGAGATGCCCCTTCAGTCTCAGCTTTCAAATCCTAAGTAGAAGACTCACAACTTCAGTTTAGCACACCCTGACTAGAGCTGCTGATTAACTGTACAGACTGCATCTCTGCTGTTAGTCATTAGCACTAAAACATAAGTAACATGATCGTTAGAATTTGTTACTAACCCTCACCTATTCTGTTTCTTTTCTCAGTACTCAAATGTGGCACTGGTGCCACTGCCCACCTGCCAAGTTGTTTTGCCTGCCATAAGGTAAAGTCATCTCTGATGGAGGATTGCAGGAATCGTGGGGTAGAGGGGTCCTTTCATCTGACTGGTTGGCCCAGCGCTGTCTCAGCTGTGAAATGGCCAATAGGGGAAGGCAGCTTGATGGCTGAGGTCTCCAGGAGTCTAAACAAATCCAAATCATATTATGGGATATCATCTACTGTTGAATTCTGCTCTGTACTTGTAATATTTCTATTATATTGTATTCAGGATTACTTGTGTTCTGTTCTGTGTATTGTATTGTATTCTTTTTGACACCCACTGCACACCCAACCTACCTGGAAAGGGGTCTCTCTTTGAACTGCCTTTCCTAAGCTTTCTTCCATTTTTTTTTCCCTTTAGGGGAGTTTTGCCTGTTAAAGCCCACTGCGGCACTCCTTATGGGATTTTGGGCTATACAAAAATAAATTGTATTGTGTTGTATTAAGGGTCTGAAGACTTTCATATTTTTGTTTTTGATTTTTCATAAATTGGCAAACCTTTCTGAAATCACGTGTTCACTTTGTCATTATGAGTAATTGAGGGGTAAATTGATGAGCCAAAACAGCAAATTTATTCCTCTGAAATTATAGCTACAACAACATAAAGGGTGCAGAAAGGAAAGGGGTCCGACTATTGTCCAAGTCCACCGTAAATACAAGACAAGTTAAAGTAACTAGTGCTATACATTACTCCTCTATTCAGCCATGCTATTTTCCAAACTGGCACTGCTATCCACCGGCCTCCCCCCTTTTCAGGGAATAAAAGCCACCTCAGCGCATGACTTCACCCCAGAATGGAAAGAAGAGCTCAAAACGATGAGCCTCTCAGGCCCAGAGGGACTCAAGTGATAATCTTTTCTTGGACAGCTGATATTCTCGGCCTCAGCAGCTGACAAATTGCTCAATATGGCTTTCAATTAAGTGATGGCAAAATGGCCAGCTTACCTACGAACAGCTAAAAAGGCTCCATTAAGAGTCTGGATGCTAAGCCCGTATTGATCCACGAGAGCTCCGTGCCTCCTGGTTCACTAATGCACATTACAGCCTGCTTTTCAGAGCCGCTGGCATGTGGTCTTACTGGCTTGAATATTTTTTTTTTTTTGTTTTGATCAGAAACTTTAGCTTTCTTTACAGTCCTAAGTGCAGCAAAATGTGCCTTTAGATGCATATCTTTATGGATTATGAAGGGCTGGGAGGGGAAGGTTCCCTCCAGACTTTGGTAGTGCATCTAAATGACAAATAAGTCTTCCCATTATTATTAAAAAGTCACATTGTGCGACTTCTAGCAGTTGAGTATGTTAGACTTGCTGACTGCCATTTGCTGATCGTATCACCGGACCATATGAAGTCGCGTGGCCAGGTCACATTTACTAACTGTGTGACGACTTCTTAGCGCAGTCGTGCTCGCCCCTGTCCGAGACAGCCAACGTCATGCTGTCTGCACTGTACTAAGGATTAACTGCTACGGCGACATCAGCTGCAATCTCTGCCCATTTTCATTTTTTTCTATTCTCTCATGGTACATAAAACACAAGACACCAGACAGAGAAGCCTCCCTTTTGTTTGTGAGATCCAAAGCACAACTGTGCCCATTAGTTCTGGGTGAGCATTCATTGGATGTCAGCTTTCCTGCACACAGAGCCCACCCATATGACTAAACCCGTTTAAGTTTTGTCAGAGTGGGTCACAGACTGGTTGGACCGAGTCGCTGGGTATGTCACACTACATGAATGACCTTCACGGGAGTGTGCCTTCGATAGTGTGAAAGAAAAGTTAACTGCTTGCAATATACTTAGGGTTAATAGCTGAAAGCCGTTTTGCTATAACGGCAGGTTATTCATACAGGCATCTGTCATAAGACAGGGTGCTGTAAGGTGACCAAAAACAATTTCCAGTTTCTCAGGAACGCTTCTATTTGACACGAGAGCTAACCTTTCCTTCTTTAGGGTCTATCTGATCAGTGAAAAAAAATAAGAACAGACGGCCCATTAGCGTACAAAAACAAAATGCTCAAGTAAACGATATTATGTTTATTTTTGAATAATAAGGGGAAGGGGGAGGAAGAAGAAAATTATAAAAAGCCAATAGAAAAAAAATGTAACTTTGCTCTTCTGCCTTGCAATGTAAAATCCACGTACTCATCTGTGACTGAATAAAAATGTAATTGATTGAACTTGTCCTGTCTTCCTCTGGGAAGTTTTTTACTTCCACAGTAGCCTCAGACTTATTAAGATTATGAAAATGAAGGCTACGACTGAAAATCACTGGAAAAGTTGCGTAATGTGACACAGCCTTAAAGTAGTGTATAAACATAATAGAAAATACATAAACATAACATACATCACTCAAATATGGCAAAAACAACAATCCACCTTAATAAAAGGACAAGTGTCTGTGTATCTGTGCGCCACCTGTTGGAATGGAAAATGCAACACATTTTATTACTGCAAATGTTTGGGGTAACCCAACTGTTAGAATGACCGGTGCAATGCATTATATTACTATAAATGTTTAGGATGAGCCATCTGTTGGAATGACCAAACGCAATGCACTTTATTTTTTTACTACAAATGCTTGGGATGAGTCATCTGCTAGAAAGGTAAATGTGATGCACTGAATTACTGTAAATTTTTGTAATGTGCAACCTGTTAAAATGTGTTGCATTTGTCATTCCATTACTACAAAATGTCTGTGACAAGTCATCTGTTGCAATGGCAAATACAATGCCTCTTATTACAACAAATGTTTGGGGTAACCCAACTGTTAGAATAACCAGTGCAATGCATTCTATTACTATAAATGTTTAGGAAGAGCCATCTGTTGGAATGATCAAATGCTATGCACTTTTTTTTTTTTTTTTTTTTTTTTTTACTACAAATGCTTGGGATGAATCATCTGCTGGAAAGGTAAATGTGATGCACTATATTACTGTAAATTTTTGCAATGTACAACCTGTTAAAATGTGTTGCATTTGTCATTCAATTACTACAAATGTCTGTGATGAGCCATCTGTTGGAATGGCAAATGCAGTGCATTTTAGTAATACAAATATTTGGGGTAACCTATCTATTGGAATGACCAATTAAATGTATTTTACTACTACACATTTGGAATGAGCCATCTGTTTGAATTCCCAAAGCAATGCATTTAATTACTAGAAATGTTCGTGATGCACCATCTGATTGAATGAAAAATGCAATGCATTTTTACTACATGCATTAAAAAACACATTCCAACAGATGGTGCACTGCAAACATTAACGTTTATCACTTAGACTTCTTAGGTGTGTAGCAGAGCTAGTGAAACACATAAGCATGCGTAATAACGTAACACTTCTAATTGACACTGTTTTATTGTATAATATGGTATATTTGTGTAAAATTAGCATATAAAAACCAATAATTTAAGCATAAGGAAGAATTAACATTTGAATAGTGTATTTAAATGGATTAATAGAACAATTGTTATTTAATTGTGTAACTAAGAGCAAGAAAGTTCTAATTAACGTAAGAAAGACGTAAACTCTTAACCTTGTAAAGACCACTGCAGTCACTTTTCTTCATTCTAATATATGCAATCTGCCTCACCCTCAGCAGGCGTCACTGCGGTTCTATTTCATTCTGCCACGTCTCCTTCTCAAACAATTTACATGTAAGACCTTGTGAGACTATCACAGAGGGAGCCAAGAACCCAATACCTGCAAATCCTGGAAACGACCCTGGACAAGTGGCATCAGTTTAAACTTAAAGGGTCCCCCACCAGCTTTGAGTGACCAAAAATGAAGTACTACATTTCTCAAGGTCATTGTGCGAGGTAGAGGCAGCCGAGTGGGTAGGGGTGGGGGTCCTTGGATAGTCGATCCCTTGTAGTTTTCAGTCGGCAACATGCCTTGGTCCGGTGTGTACTGTGCTTTTGCTTTTCGACCCATTCTTCAAAAACAGCGAATCCATCATCTCTACTCAATGCGTCTTCTGAACGCACTTCAGCATTCCTCCTAACGGTGACGTCCCAAATCGGAAAACAATTCTTCAGTGGGTGGCTAAATTTAGAAAGTCTGGTACAACATTGAACAGAAAATCTCCAGGCCATTCTCAGACTGTATGAATCCCTGAAAACATCCAAGCTGTGAGGACATCAATTTTGCAGTCTCCTAGACGTTCAGCGCGCTTCTGCCTTAGGGAATTTCCAACATGTCCTTGAGGAGGATTTTGTATGAGGGCCTTAATTTCCATCTATACAAAGTGATGGTAGTGCAGGAACTCACTGAGAGAGACTGGGAGAGCCGTTGAGAGTTGTGCGCGATCATTCTGCAAACTGTTCATCGAGATGCCATCATCATGTGCAGCGACGAGACACAGTTACATTTGAATGGTTGTGTAAATAAGCAAAACTTTCACTACTGGGATGAAACCAACCCTGGTGAACTTCATCAGAGACCCCTGCACAGTCAGCGCACGTATTACAGTTTGGTGTGCTTTTGCAGAATTTAGATTTGTAGGCCCCTACTTTTTTGAGTAGGGGGGAGCAATGGTCACCGTCACTTCAAGACGTTACACTGAAACGCTAAGAGAACTTTTTGCAGCCCCAACTGGAAGAGATGGATGTGGTGGATGCCTGCTTGGAGCAACAGTTCACACACGCACGGAGATCCATGCAAGTTTTGAGGGAGATGTTTCCGGGCCACAGCGATGTCGATGCCTTCACGTTCACCTGATCTCGCTCCATTTCTTCTTGTGGGGCTATCTCACACACTGACATCAAAACCTTGAAGCTCTCCGGGACAATATTGGCCACGGAATCGTCACTGTTCCCCTTGAAATGGCCGAACAAGTCAGGCGAGCATTCAGAAATCATCTTGAAGAGTGTATCGTTAATGATGGCCACCACCTTGAAGACATCATTATTAAAACACAGTGGAAAATAATCTATGTTGTATACCCTTTCTTGTGTCGTAATGAAATTTATTTTATCTTGTAGCGTTTTTGTAGAATAAACGTTTGAAATGTGGTACTTCTTTTTGACTCACCTTGTACTATACATTCACATCTATGATGGACTTTGAAAGGACACCCCTGCACTGACCCCCGAAATCGCTTAAAATTTACAACTATGTCTGCTTACTTTGAATGGGGATGCCTCTCGGGAATTCTTTCTGCGAACTTTAAAGGGGACAACATACAACTGATGAAAAACACAAAACGAAATACTTGAGTGAATGACATAAACAAAGGAAAATGGGAAACATCTAATAACGACAATAACATTGTGGAAGTGCAGTTGTGCGCCCGTATGCTTACCAATGGTGGGTGAGAGTGCCATCATAGAGCTGAAGACGATATGCAGGATATCACTTCCCAGAATAAAGGAACACGATCTCCTAAGAAAGAAGAACCTGCTCTACCGTCTCTTCTGTAGTTCCTCTGTTTTACGACACTAGTCTAACCTGTCAATATTGTGTACTTGCAGGAGTGGGCCTCATCTACATCCACTCCTTGAATGGTGGCCAAGGCAGTGAAAGTCTAGAAGCTGATGTTAAGGTGCAGATCATTCTCTTTGCACCACAAAACAGACGTTTTCACTTCTCTCCTCTGTCTCATCCCCCTTTCATCAATACACCCCAAAAGTGTATCATCTACTGTTAAATTCTGCTCCGTTCTTGTAAAATTTTTATACTCCATTGAGGATTTGTTCTGTTCTGTGTATTGGATTGTACTGACCCCCTTCTTTTCGACACCCACTGCACGCCCAACCTACTCCTTTTTAGTCACTCTTGACGCTGATCTCATCAGACCTTCTTCTGATGCAAGGAACCTTGGTGCCATTTTTGATTCCTCCTTTTCTTATTCCGCCCACATAAACCACATTAAGAACCTTTCTTACTTTCACCTCCATAACATATCCCGTGTTTGCTCCTTCCTCTCCTTTTCTAATATTGAGAAACTTGACCATGCTTTTATCACATCCCGCATCGATTATTGTAACTCGCTGCTGGCAGGTGCCCCTTCTAATCTAATCTAATATTTCTTGTCTAAGGTGTACAGAGTGACGAGTAAAGGCCTACTGTTCCTCGTGGTGCTCCAGTGTCGCTCACACAGTCCTTGAGTCTCACAAACTCTGGTCTGCCAGACTCAGATTTCTGAGCCAATCAGGAACATTTCTGTTATGACGCTTGATAAATTTGGGCACCGACCTCAATCCAATGGAGAATGTGTGTCAAACTTGACAAAGGCTGTTCACTCTTGATCTCCATGACACCTGACAGAGCTTGAGCAGCTTTATAAAGGAGAATGTCAAAAAGATGGCAGTGTGTCAATGTGCAAAGCTGATAGAGAGAGGCCCGAGTACACAAACTCAAGGCTGCCACGCCTGCCACCTACTAAATACTGGCTTGATGGGGATTAATTAGTTTTGTGTTTTACATTTGTAACTGATATGCTCTAGAGAGGAGAGGAATGAAGGTCAGTAGGAACAAGACCGAATACATGAGTGTGAATGAGAGGGAGGTCAGTGGAATGGTGAGGATAGAGGGAGTAGAGCTGGTGAAGGTGGATGAGTTTAAATACTTGGGGTCAACACTACAGAGTAATGGGGATTGTGGAAGAGAAGTGAAGAAGAGAGTGCAGGCAGGGTGGAATGGGTGGAGAAGAGTGTCAGGAGTGATTTGTGACAGACGGGTATCAGCAAGAGTGAAAGGGAAGGTCTACAGGATTCGTAGTGAGACCAGCTATGTTATATGGGTTGGAGATGGTGACACTGACCAGAAAGCAGGAGACAGAGCTGGAGGTGGCAGAGTTAAAGATGGTAAGATTTGCATTGGGTGTGGCGAGGATGGACAGGATTAGAAATGAGGACATTAGAGGGTCAGCTCAAGTGGGACGGTTGGGAGACAAAGTCAGACAGGCGAGATTGCGTTGGTTTGGACATGTGCAGAGGAGAGATGAGGGGTATATTGGGAGAAGGGTGCTAAGGATAGAGCTGCCAGGCAAGAGGAGAAGAGGAAGGCCTAAGAGAAGGTTTATGGATGTGGTGAGAAAGGACATGAAGGTGATGGGTGTGACAGAGCAAGGTGACGAGGACAGAAAGATATGGAACAAGATGATCCGCTGTGGCAACCCCTAACGGGAGCAGCCAAAAGAAGAAGAAGAAGAAGAACCACCATTCCCTGAGTTATGAAGGTTAATACACTTCTCCCTCATTTAGATTGAGTGTTCTCTTTTCTTTGCCATGATGATGCTTGGCTAATGAAAAGTCTTTGATTTCCTATACACTCCAATCAACTTAACATCGTCCAATGTAAATGGGAAACATGCTTCAGTTACATCGATTCACATTCTTTTCCAAGGTTGCCAACAATTGTGGCACATGTGTTTTTGTTAAAGATATTTATTTCTTTATGAGGGATTTGTTTTTTCTTTGAATGTGCTTCTTTCAATTAAAAGTCAGAGGTTTCTCATTTTTTTCAGTTTAAGATAACAGTTCCTCAGCAAAGTGGAGGGCACTGTCATCTTATATAATACGCTACCGTGGCTGTCCGTTTGTCTGTCCAGGATTTTAAATCACCTGTAGCTCGCATACCATTTGACCAATTGACCTGAAATTTGGTACACATATACTATGTGACGTCTACTGTCGGCTTTTGGGGTGATGATTGACCTCCAAGGTTATTCCTCTTTTTTAAGTTTGATTTTATTGTTGAATCAACTCTTGGCAGCGGCCAGCAGGGTAGCCATGTGGCACATTTGTACGGGTGCCATTCTTATCCCTACCACCTTCGCCGTCACTTGCATTGTGAAGAGGGGGACTGAACACACCCCAAGGAGACGAGGTGAAAAAGAGAGTGCAGGCAGGGTGGAATGGGTGGAGAAGAATGTCAGGAGTGACGTGACAGACAGGTATCAGCAAGAGTGAAAGGGAAGGTCTACAGGACGGTAGTGAGACCAGCTATGTTATATGGGTTGGAGACGGTGGCACAGGAGACACAGCTGGAGGTGGCAGAGTTAAAGATGCTAAGATTTGCATTGGGTGTGACGAGGATGGACAGGACTAGAAATGAGGACATTAGAGGGTCAGCTCAGGTGGGACGGTGTGACGAGGATGGACAGGACTAGAAATGAGGACATTAGAGGGTCAGCTCAGGTGGGACGGTTGGGAGACAAAGTCAGAGAGGGGAGATTGTAGGGCTGCACGATTAATCTTTTTTTTTCTCATGATAACGATATTTATGACCCACGATCAGTTAATAAATATCGTCGCGATTTTACAGTATAAAGACCAAACTGTTTTTTATGGGCTGAGTTTACGGATTGGACTGCGTCACTATGACGTTACTGCGTCTAGATTGCAAGCGCTTTTGAAGCAATAGAAGTCAATAGCAGCAATAACAGTCGGTCAGAATAAACATATGATGGCGGAGCAACGTGCAGAAGTGCGATCGTTAGTTCCTAAAAAGGGGTCATACTCAGTTGTCTGGAACTATTTCGATTTCGAGGAATGTGATGTTGATCAGGTACGAGTCTTGTGCAAACTTTGCTCCTGTTCCGTCCAAACGTCCCAAGGTAACACAACAAACCTCATCAACCACCTTAAAAGCCACCACAAAGTACACTATCAAGAATTTCAACGACTGAAGGCACAAACAGCAACAACAAAAAATTACCAGCCATCCACAACACAGACAACAATATCAGGGACATTGTTCAACGCAATACCATATCTGCCTAGCTCGCAAAGACACCGGGAAATAAGAGGCGATCACGTACCATATAGCCAAGGATATGTGTCCAATAACCACCGTGAGCAGTGAGGGGTTTAAAAAAATGATCGCAACACTTGATAAAAGATATAGCATTCCCTCACGCAACCATTTTTCCAATGTTGCGCTGCCCTCGCTGTATGCGAAATGCCGAAAAGAAATAGAAAGAGAAATTCTCAGGCTCAGCCTTGAATATTTTGCTGCCACGACCGACTTATGGTCAAGCAGAACTGCGGAACCGTATTTGAGCTTAACAGTTCATTTTATTGACAGCGAGTTTGAGATGAAAAGCAAGTTTTTGCAAACTTCGTTTTTCCCACAAGACCATACAGCGGAGTTTATTGCAGTGGGCCTCAAAGAAGCGATGTCCGCTTGGGGCTTGGTGGAAGAAAGACTTGTGTGCATCACAACGGACAACGCAGCTAATATGATTAGGGCAGCATCTGTGAATAACTGGCTGAGGCTACACTGCTTTGGTCACAGACTTCATTTACCAAAGGAATAATCGTCATTATTAATCGTGATAAAAATTTTGAGCAAAATAATCGTGATAATCATTTTTTCTGTTATCGTGCAGCCCTAGGAGATTGCGTTGGTTTGGACATGTGCAGAGGAGAGATGCTGGGTATATTGGGAGAAGGGTGCTAAGGATAGAGCTGCCAGGGAAGAGAAGAGGAAGGCCTAAGGGAAGGTTTATGGATGTGGTGAGAGAGGAGACATGCAGGTGATGGGTGTGACAGAGCAGGGTGACGAGGACAGAAAGATATGGAACAAGATGATCCGCTGTGGCAACACCTAACGGGATCAGCCAAAAGAAGAAGACATTTGTAATTGATTTAGACCATTTTGCATATATCTCTTTTCACTTTGATATTAAAAGAGTCTTTTCTGTTAATTAGTGACCAAAAAAAGCCAAATTAAATCCACGGTGTCGTAGAATGATAAAATGTGAGAACTTTCAAGGGGGTGAACACTTTTCAAAAGCACTACGTGCGTTTGCCCTGCGATGGACTGGCACCCTGTCCATTGGTTTGTTCCTGCCTTGCGCCCTCTGCTGGCTGGGATAGTCTCTAGCAGACCCCCACGACCCTGTTCAGGAGTAAGCGGGTTAGAAAATGACTGACTGACGATATCCAGGGGTGCTGTACAATGGACTGACACGGTGCCATGACCCCCAAAGGTATTGCAAAAAACACAATTTCCCCTCTGGGATTAACAAAGTTAATCAACAACTCAAAATTTTCAATAATAAGAATATTTGTGAATGTTATATAAATTATACGACGTGGGAGGCCACAGGAACACACGTCCATAAGGACAGAGAGACTTTGTGTAGACTGTACACTCACTGTGACCAGGCTGGAAGTCAAACCCAGGTATCCAAAAATATCGTCCAGTAATACAAACCATTGTGCCACCAAGCTGTCCTACATAAAATAAATAAATAAATAAAAACAAGGAAAATAACAAACACAGAGGGGAACGCAGGGCTGAATAAGGTTAGACGTCAAGGAACACTTCTCTATGTCACGCTACAGTGCCCTTGGCTAAAGTTTGGTCTTATTATCCAATGAATGAAATCAACATTTAAAAAAAAAAAAAAAAAACGACATATCCTATATATAACAAATAAACTTTCTCTTTTAACAAACCATCCATATATTAGTTAATCATAATGAAAGCGTGTTGAAGAGCAGCCATCGCTCATTTGTATCTGCAGCTGCTGCTGCTGCTGGGAAGACGCCACATTTGCTATAAATAGCTGAAGACCTCAGGCTGTGGTAATGCGCATCTTCATCTAAAAGGGAACAGATTGCAGCCGATCGCTAACCGAGGCGGCAGAACGCGTATCCCAGACAGACATTCTCCCAAGTGTCTTATCATCCTCCCTGAAAGGCGAATCAAAAATGGCTGGAAGAGTGCAAAGAAGAAGGACGCCCCTTGTAAGAGGCTGGTCTCATGTAGACGGCTCAAACCATTAAGGATAGACTTTAACAACACACGCTTTTTTATTCAGCTTTGAGTGGGGCAAAAAATAAATAAATAAATAAATAAAAGGCTGCATAAACAAAATGTTGTCAAATTAATATTCGGCTAGAAGCCGTCTAATGCAAATACACATCTGTTTGCAGCCCCTGCCATTTACATTGTCTAATCATTTATATGGTAATAGGAGGCCATATAATGAAAGTCAAGCCTAATAATATTTGACAGGGGAAATAACAGCTGCTACATGCAATTTCCACTTGGGCCAATAAAAATGGAACAAGCTAAGAGCTTCTGCAGTGATCTAAGACAATAAAGAAAAGAAAGCCATCGTTATTGCGTATGGATTTGTTTGAACAACTACAAGTTACTGTAACATTTTATCTATAAGCCACGTTTTTACCTTAATCTGTCAAATCCATGTCAGTGTTGAGGAAGTCAGACGGTATTGAGGCAACATTGGAAACATAGCAGGAATCTGACTTGGACAGGGTGCCAATCCATCTGTGATGCCCCAATACCATGATACCTGGTTCAGACTATGGGCATCGCAAGCAAGGAGAGTGAGAGAATGGAGAAACCCAAAAACTTCTTGGGAACAAAATATATATACATACATATATACATATACACACATATATATACACATACATATATATACACACATATATATATACACATACATATATATACATATATATATATACACATATATACATATATACACATACATTACATACATACATACATTACATACATACATACATACATACACACACACACACACACACTATATACTGGCCGTCCCCCACGGCTCTGCCCACGTAGTAGTGAAACAGGACAGCAAGGACGGCCCTGCCCGGCTCCCCACTCCTGACGCCATGCTTCCCCTTGGCCCGCAGCCTCTGTCTCGGATTACCGCAAATATATCACTCCTGCAAGTGAACTATGATTCTTAGCACGATGAGAGAAGTCACAAAATCAACCGAAATGTTCAAGCAAATTGTAGAAAAAAACCGACCTAGATCCGTTAAGTAGTTCTCCTGTGAAAAGCAGACAGATTTTGGATTTTATATATCGATCTATCTACTCCGTGTGTATTATAATATATATTATACAGTTCATCCGAAAAGTATTCATAGCGCAACACTTTTTCCACATTTTGTTATGTTACAGCCTTATTCCAAAATGGATTCAATTCATTTTTTTCCTCAGAATTCTACACACAACACCCCATAATGACAACGTGAAAAAAGTTTACTTGAGGTTTTTGCAAATTTACTAAAAATAAAAAAACTGAGAAATCCCATGTACATAAGTATTCACAGCCTTTGCTCAATACTTTGTCGATGCACCTTTGGCAGCAATTACAGCCTCAAGTCTTTTTGAATATGATGCCACAAGCTTGGCACACCTGTCCTTGGCCAGTTTCGCCCATTCCTCTTTGCTGCACCTCTCAAGCTCCATCAGGTTGGATGGGAGCTCAATTTCGAGCTTCACGGCAAAGGCTGTGAATACTTATGTACATGCGCTTTCTCAATTTTTTTTTATTTTTAATAAATTTGCAAAAACCTCAAGTAAACTTTTTTCACGTTGTCATTATGGGGTGTTGTGTGTAGAATTCTGAGGAAAAAAATGAATTTAATTCATTTTGGAATAAGGCTGTAACATAACAAACTGTGGAAAAAGTGATGCGCTGTGAATACTTTCCGGATGCACTGTATAATATGTTTTGTTATCATTCTTTTCAGAATGTATCAAACTTTAATGTGATGCTGTTAGATTTTCAGATTCTTATTCCGCTTTTAAATTATAAACTAAAAAATATCAAGAACTCACGTCACTTGAGACGAGACTTTGTGCCAAGAGATTTAACCATGGCCTGGGCCGGAAATAAAAGACAAAGAGTAGGACAGCTGCTGCACAGGCTATTAAATGTTCGAAGCACTGCTGAGATGAAGATCACACAGCACAGTATCAGCAGCTGATCGAGCAAAGAGGAGGTTAAAAAAAAAAAAAAAAAAACTGCATTTGTTTCCCATTGTCTCACAGTTTAAGAGGGGGTTTCAGAGGAGCGACCGTGTCTCCTTGGGGTGAGTTCAGCCCCCATCTTCACAATGCAAGTGACGGCGTAGGTGGTAGGGAGAGCACGGTGCACGGCCACCCTGCTGGCCGCTGCCGAGAGTTGATACAACAATAAAATAAAATCAAAATAAAAATTAAAAAAAGAGGAATAACCTTGGAGGTCAATCATCACCCCAAAAGCAGACAGCAGACGTCACGTAGTATATGTCTACCAAATTTCAGGCCAATTGGTCAAATGGTTTGCGAGCTATAGGTGATTTAAAATCCTGGACAGACAAACGAACATCCACAGTAGTGTATTATATAAGACGACAGTGCCCTCCACTATTATTAGCAGCCCTTGTAAAAATTAGTAAAGGTTAGAAATAAATCTCTGTTTGCTGAGGAACTGTTATCTTACACTGAAAAAATGAGAAACCTCTGACTTTTAATTGAAAGAAGTTCTTTCAAAGAAAAAACAAATCCCTCATCAACAAATACATATCTTTAACAAAAATACATGTGCCACAATTGTTGGCAACCTTGGAAATGGATGTGAATCAATGTAAATGAAGTTTCCCATTTACATTGGACGTTGTTAAGTTGATTGATTTCAGCTGGAAAGTTCTTATACACTCCAAAGACTTCATTAGCCAAGCATCATCATGGCAAAGAAAAGAGAACACACAATCTAAATGTGGGAGAAGTATATTACCCTTCATAACTCAGGGAATGGTTATAAAAAAAATTGCTACTCGCTTGAAAATGCCCATTTCTACAGTTAGGGCAATAATTCTCTCTCCCGGGGCAGTAGAGGACAGCCCCCCTGGGTTGCTGTAGCACCATGCATTCCTGCATGGCATGCTGGGAGTTGGAGTTTTCTGCAGCCTTGTTGGGTTCCATGGGTGTCGCCAGGGTGAGCTGCAGAAGCTGCAGAGCTCCATTATGTCGGGCTTCCATCACAACTGAGAGTAATTCCAGACCTCCCTAACGAGCCACCTGGAGTACTCCAAGCTGCAGCTTAAAAGGAGCCGCCTGCCTTCGTTCCAAGAGCCAGAGTCGGAGGAGGAATAGGAGTGGAGGAAGAGGAGGGAGGGAGAGAGAAAAGAAAAAATCCTGTGTGTTCTGTATTATACTCTGGGAACGCTTCCCAAACGTTTCCACAAGCAGCAATGTAAATAAATGCTTGTTGTGCTGAAACTTGTGCCTGGTGTCTGTGTCGGGCTAGTGCGCCCCCTGCAGGCCACAATATATATATATATATATATAAAACGGGCGGCATGGTGGCGCAGTGGGTAGCGCTGCTGCCTCGCAGTTGGGAGATCTGGGGACCTGGGTTCGCTTCCCGTGTCCTCCCTGCGTGGAGTTTGCATGTTCTCCCCGTGTCTGCGTGGGTTTCCTCCGGGCGCTCCGGTTTCCTCCCACAGTCCAATGACATGCAGGTTAGGTGGATTGGTGATTCTAAATTGGCCCTAGTGTGTGCTTGGTGTGTGGGTGTGTTTGTGTGTGTCCTGCGGTGGGTTGGCACCCTGCCCGGGATTGGTTCCTGCCTTGTGCCCTGTGTTGGCTGGGATTGGCTCCAGCAGACCCCCGTGACCATGTGTTCGGATTCAGCGGGTTGGAAAATGGATGGATGGATGGATATATATATATATATATATATATATATATATATATATAGATATATATATATATATATATATATATATATATATATATATTATATATAAATAAAGGTGTTTATTAAACGTTGCCCAAATCACAGTCTTGCGCCATGCAATCAGCAAAAGCAGATTTAGTGCACAGACACCATGAAAAAAGCAAAGTGCAAATATAAAGATCCAAAAAAGTTGCAAAATCTTTCCACTGCTTGTCCTCCTCAGAATTACTCAGACTGCAGTGAGCACTACAAGAACAGAATGACCAGATCACGGTCCTGACTCTCCTTCTCCGAGCTTTCTTTCCCTTTGCAGGCACCGCCATACCTTCATTCCCCATCACAGAACTTTCAGAAGAATATCAGCTGACAAACTGAATTTTCTGAAGCACCTGCAGCATCTTTCCACCCCAGGTTCTTGCCTCCACCTCAGTAATAAATCAGAGGACTGAACCCTAGCCAGTGTACCACTTTCTACTCATCATGGAGCTCGCAGAAGGTCACTAAGTTTCACCCGACAGACGCACCAGGCATACAGAAGATGATTACTCATTACCTTTAACCCTTGTAGTGTCATCAAATATCCTCGTGGGATTTCTGCAGCCAACGGCAGTTAAATAATTCTCTCAAATCCACCCATCAGTTCGCATGCTGCCACACTTGCAACACTGCATTTAATCCCCTAATCACAACTCCCTTATCAATAGGGTAAACTGCCTCACAAGCATATGTCCTCTCGCTTTACATGATCCACAGTCCAGCCAAATTTCCTGAACCCCGCTCAGGTAGACCTCTTCTAGGCTATATGAAGTCTGACAAATGATAGAATATTTAATCAATCAAGTCAGTTTGTTTAGCTAATCCTAATATTTCATCTGATATTTAGTCCCAGTATCTTCTGAACACTCTCCTGGCCTTCACATTATCTCACATGGCTTTTTACTAACCAGCATCTCACCTTCCACTCTTCTTCAGGCAAAAGGAGAACCATCAGGGTGTCAGCATTGCCTCTCATGCCCACCCACACACACATGCATTACACTCACCCATGGCATACTCTCATGTAGATGCCGAACTAATCACGTTGGCACCCCATGCAACTGACCAAGCCTCGTTCACCAGCACCTCCACAACCACACCGGAATGTTTTAAGAACCACAAGCTTGAGTTGCTGCTGGAAGAGGTGTTGGTGGGTTCACCAGGGGCACACTTACTCTGGTCGGTGTGTGGATCCCAGTGCCCCACTGCAGTGATGGAGACACTGTGTCACTGTACTGTAAAGATACTGCTGTCCTTCAGATTGCACCAATGGTGTATTCTTATGCAAAATGTCCAGCCACTCACATGCCTTCCATCAAGTAAGAAAACAAATTCCCTTTAAATATGGATAAACTACTCACACCCAGTCTCCTCTAGCCCTGACATAGCCTACCACAACATCACAGGGCCTAGGCACAGAGATCCACTTTAGATCCACTAGTTCAACTGAAAGATTTTGAAAATGTCTCACATGAGACTATCACATGGTCCAGTTACAGAGAGCTGCTTTAGATCTGCCAGTTATACTGAAGGCTTTAGATCCGTTAGTTGAACTGAAGTTTTTTGGGAAGGTCCCACGGTAGGCCATCACACGGCCCACTAACTGAGAGTTGCTTTAGATCCACTAGTTGAACTGAAGGCTTTTGGTGAGGTCTCACATGAGAGGCTCGAAATCAAACTAAGGCCAGCAGGGGATGCTTACTCTGTGTGTGGATCCCAATGCCCCTGTGCAGTGATGGGGACACTGTTCAGTTCAACTAAAAGACGGCAGCATTTTTACAGAAGGTTTTTGGGAAGGTCTCGCACTAGACCGTCACATGGCCCAGTTACAGAGATCCACTTTAGATCCACTAGTTGAACTGAAGGCTTTTGGGGAGGTCCCACATAAGACCATCACAGGGCCTAGTTAAAGAGAGCTGCATTAGATCCATTAGTTGAACTGAAGGCTTTTATGGAGATCCCCTTTAGACACCATCACAAGGCCCACTAAGAGGGAGTCGCTTTAGATCTGCCACTTGAACTGAAGGCTTTTGAGAAGGTCCCACAATAGACCATCACAGGGCCCACTTAGAGATCCACTTTAGATCCACTAGTTGAACTGAAGGCTTTTGAGAAGGTCCCAGAATAGACCATCACAGGGCCCACTTACAGAGAGTTGCTTTGGATCCACTAGTTGAACTGAAGGATTTTGGCAAGGTCTTGCATGAGAAGCTAGGAATCAAACTAAGGCCAGCAGGGGATGCTTACTCTGTGTGTGGATCCCAATGCCCCTGTGTAGTGATCGGGACACTGTTCTGCAAAAATGCTGCCATCCTTTAGTTGATCCATCAGTTGAACTGAAGGTTTTTGGGAAGGTCTCACACTAGACCGTCACATGGCCCAGTTACAGATATCCACTTTATATCCACTAGTTGAACTGAAGGCTTTTGGGAAGGTCCCACATGAGACCATCATATGGCCCACTAAAAGAAAGTTGCTTTAGATCCATTAGTTGAACTGAATGTTTTTGGGAAGGTCTCACACTAGACCATCACAGGTCCCACTAACAGAGAGTTGCTTAGGATCCATCCGTTGACCTGTAGGCCTTTGACGAGGTCTCGCATGATAAGCTAGGAATCAAACTAAGGCCAGCAGGGAATGCTTAATCAGTGTGTGGATCCCAAAGCCCCTGTGCAATGATAGAGACACTGCTGTAAAAATGCTGACGCCCTTCAGATGAGACCTAATATTGAGGCCCGGACTCTCTACGGTCATTAAAGATCCTTGGGCATCTTTCAAAAAGAGTTGGGTGTGGCTAAACTGCCCATCACAGCCTTGTCCATTCCGGCCCCTTATCATCCACTTGTCTCTAATTGTCTAACTATCTCTCCCTTCGCCACCTAATAGCTAATGTCTGGTGAGCATACCAACACAAGGTTGGCTGCCATCCCATAATCCCGGGAGGTGCTATACATTTGTGGTGGTTGAAATGGCTTCCCACTATCTGTAGTTGCACTCAAAATGTTTAATCCCCCATTGCAAATTAGGTTTTTTGACAAAATTTACAAACTTTTAGCTGTCTGCAATTAACAAATCAAACAAGAACAATGTAAATAGCTCAACACAACTAATGTTACAAGTGGTTTCTCCACATTCAACATAAAGTGCCACTTTTAATGACTACTGCAGTGTTCAAATTATTCAACCCTTTCATGACAAGCATCTTTAGTAGTTAGTAGAGCACCCTTTTGCTGATATGACCCACTGCAAACATGACGCATAGCCAATCAGCAGCTTCCGGCAGCGTTCCTGAGGCATCTTAGCCCGCTCCTCATGGCCAATGGGCCTCCAGCTCACTAATATTCTTGGGTTTGCATGCTGCAAAAAATCTTCTTCGAATCCCACCAGAGATTTTCTATAGGGTTCAAGGCATGCAACTGTGCCAGCCACTTTAGAATCTTCCAGGGCTTTTTCTGAAACCGGGCCAAGCCTCGGTGGACTTTGAGGTATGCTTGGGATCATTGTCCTGTTGGAAGGTCCAGTGACGCCCAAGCTTCAGCTTCCTCATGGACATCATGAGGTTTTCTTCATTCTTGATTGAATCCATCTTGCCTTCCACCTGCTGCAGGTGCCCCAGAGCATCACAGAGCCAGCACCATGCTTCACTGTAAGCACAGTGTTCTTTTCAGCATACACTATATTGCCAAAAGTATTGAGACCCCCCTCCAAATCATTGAATTCAGGTGTTCCAATCACTTCCATGGTTACAGGTGTATAAACATCAAGCACCTAGGCATGCAGACGGCTTCTACAAACATTTGTGAAAGAATGGGTTGCTCTCAGGAGCTCAGTGAATTCAAGCCTGGTACCGTGAGAGGATGCCATCTGTGCATTAAGTCCACTTGTGATATTTCCTCGCTACTAAATATTCCACAGTCAACTGTAAGTGGTATTATAACACGTGGAAGCCATTGGGAACACCACCAACTCGGCCACAAAGTGGTAGGTCACGTAAAAAAATCACAGAGCAGGGACAGCACCTGGTGAGGTGTGAAGAAGTCACCAACTTTCTACAGAGTAAATAGCTACTGACCTTCTAAAGCTCAGGAACAGTGCAGCGTAGAGAGAGCTTCATGGAATGGGTCTCCATGGCCAAGCAGCTGCATCCAAGCGTGACATCACCAAGTGCAATGCAAAGTGTCAGATGCAGTGGTGTAAAGCCCACCGCCACTGGACTCTAGAGTAGTGGAGACATGTCCTCTGGAGTGACGAATCACGCAATCCAATGGATGAGTCTGGGTTTGGCGGTTGCCAGGAGAACGGAATTTGCCTGACTGCACTGTGCCAAGTGTAAAGTGGTGTGGGGTAGCTTTTCAGGGGTTGGGCTTGGCCCATTAGTTCCAGTGAATGGAACTCTTAATGCTTCAGCATTCAAAGCCATTTTGGACAATTTCAGTTTGGGGATGGTCCCTTCCTGTTCCAACATGTCTGGCCACGCACCAGTGCATAAACCAAGGTCTTTAAAGAAATGGATGAGCAAGTTTGGTGTGGAGGAACTTGACTGGCCTACCCAGAGCCCAACAGAACACCTTTGGGATGGATTAGAGCGGAGACTGCGAGCGAGCCAGGCCTTCTCGTTCCATCATTAGTGCCTGACCTTACAAATGCTCTCCTGGAAGAATGGTCCAAAATTCCCATAAACATACAGTAATCCCTCCTCCATCGCGGGGGTTGCGTTCCAGAGCCACCCGCGAAATAAGAAAATCCGCGAAGTAGAAACCATATGTTTATATGGTTATTTTTATATTGTCATGCTTGGGTCACAGAATTGCGCAGAAACACAGGAGGTTGTAGAGAGACAGGAACGTTATTCAAACACTGCAAACAAACATTTGTCTCTTTTTCAAAAGTTTAAACTGTGCTCCATGACAAGACAGAGATGACAGTTCCGTCTCACAATTAAAAGAATGCAAACATATCTTCCTCTTCAAAGGAGTGCGTGTCTTGAGCAGTGACTGTCACAGAGATAGAGAAAAGAGCAAACAAATCAATAGGGCTGTTTGGCTTTTAAGTATGCGAAGCACCGCGGCACAAAGCTGTTGAAGGCGGCAGCTCACACCCCCTCTGTCAGGAGCAGAGAGACAGAGAGAGAGAGAGACAATCAAAAATCAATACGTGCCCTTCAAGCTTTTAAGTATGCGAAGCACCGTGCAGCATGTCGTTTCAGGAAGCAGCTGCACAAAAGATAGCAACGTGAAGATAATCTTTCAGCATTTTTAGACGAGCGTCCGTATCGTCTAGGTGTGCGAACAGCCCCCCTGCTCAATCCCCCTACGTCAGGATCAGAGAAAGTCAGCGCAAGAGAAAGAGAAAAGTAAGCTGGGTAGCTTCTCAGCCATCTGCCAATAGCGTCCCTTGTATGAAATCAACTGGGCAAACCAACTGAGGAAGCATGTACCAGAAATTAAAAGACCCATTGTCCGCAGAAACCCGCGAAGCAGCGAAAAATCCGCGATATATATTTAAATATGCTTACATATAAAATCCGCGATGGAGTGAAGCCGCGAAAGGCGAAGCGCGATATAGCAAGGGATTACTGTACTCCTAAACCTTGTGGAAAGCCCTCCCAGAAGAGTTGAAGCTGTTATATCTGCAAAGGGTGGGCCAACTCCATATTAAAGCCGGTGGGATGTCATTAAAGTTCATGTGTGTGTAAAGGCAGGCATCCCAATACAATATAGTGGATGATGCTTCATTAATAATAATAATTCTTTGCATTTATATAGCGTTTTCTCACTACTCAAAGCGCTCAGCAATTGCAGGTTAAGGGCCTTGATCAAGGGCCCAACAGAGCAGAGTCCCTATTGGCATTTACGGGATCTGAACCGGCAACCTTCCGATTGCCAGTGCAGATCCCTAGCCTCAAAGCCACCACTCATTCTTACTCCTCCAGATATACTGCTGATCCATAGGCCTGAAAAGTTCCAGTTTTGTTTCATCGCTCCAACAGAACAGAACCCCAAAACTTCTGTGGCTTATTTATATGGTTTTGAGCATATTGGAGCCGACTTGTCCGTCAGTAGTGGTGTACGTCTTGGAGTTTGGGCATGGAGACCTTCAATGTTTAACAATGCGCCTTTACTGTAGAAACTGAAACCTCAGTGCCTGCTGCCACCAAGTCTTGCTATGGGACTTTTGAAGTCACTCGAGGGTTTTTGGCCATCTGCCACCTCAGAAATGTGATGGCAGCTGTTGATAGCTTCCTCTTTCTGCCAAGTCCAGGCAGCGTAGCCAGGGTTCCTTTAACTTTGAACTTGGGAACTATGCTGCCAACAGTATCTCTAGGAACATTCAGTGCCTTGGAGATCTTTGTGTACTTTTTCTTGTTTGTGTAAGGCAATGATCTCTTCTGTTAACATTACAGGACACTTCTCTTGACTTACCCATATTTCTAACATGCAATCAGACCTCGCTGTGAACACTCAGAAGCCTAGCCAGCCCAGGTATTTGATGTGGTTTGTCTCAAGCACACCAGATGAACAAATGGGGTTCTTCATTAGTCACATCAGGTGTGCTCGAGACAACACCCGATTTGTAAATGTATGCTGCTATGGGAGATTCTGTTCAGTGAGTTGAATCATTTTGAGACCGCAGCAGTCATTAAAAGTAGCGTTTTATGTTCATCTAGTTGAAAAGCCTGCTGAAGCAGGCGAATGTATATTTTTATTTATTGCATACAGGCTTGTAGCTGATTACCCAGTGTACTTGCCACATACGTAAATATTCATATCACTGTCAGTGATGTGAACTGTGCGTATGTATGTCGGTATGTCCGTATCAACAATGTACGCGTTGCTTGGCAATGTAAAAATGAAACTCATACAATGTATTGACGTTGAAACAGTTACTTAACATTTAATGAACTCAGTGAACAGGTGCTGGTCATAAAATTAGAATATCATAACAAAGTTGATTGATTTCAGTAATTCCATTCAAAAAGTGAAACTTGTATATTAGATTCATTCATTACACACAGACTGATGTATTTCAAATGTTTATTTCTTTTAATGTTGATGATTATAACTGACAACTAATGAAAGTCCCAAATTCAGTATCTTGGAAAATTAGAATATCAATTAAGACCAATGCAAAAAAAGGATTTTTAGAAATGCTGGCCAACTGAAAGGTATGAACATGAAAAGTATGAGCATGTACAGCACTCAATATTTAGTTGGGGCTCCTTTGACCAGGATTACTGCAGCAATGCGGCGTGGCATGGAGTCGATCAGTCTGTGGCACTGCTCAGGTGTTATGAGAGCCCATGTTGCTCTGATAGTGGCTTTCAGCTCTTCTGAATTGTTGGGTCTGGCGTATTGCATCTTCTTCTTCACAATACCCCACAGATTTTCTATGGGGTTAAGGTCAGGCGAGTTTGCTGGCCAATCAAGAACAGGGATACCATGGTCCTTAAACCAGGTACTGGTAGCTTTGGCACTGTGTGCAGGTGCCAGGTCCTGCTGGAAAATGAAATCTGCATCTCCATAAAGTTCGTCAGCAGCAGGAAGCATGAAGTGCTCTACAACTTCCTGGTAGACGGCTGCGTTGACCTTGGACCTCAGAAAACACAATGGACCAACACCAGCAAATGATATGGCACCCCAAACCATCACTGACTGTGGAAACTTTACACTGGACCTCACGCAACGTGGATTCTGTGCCTCTCCTCTCTTCCTCCAGACTCTGGGACCTTGATTTCCAAAGGAAATGCAAAATTTTACTTTCATCAGAGAACATAACTTTGGACCACTCAGCAGCAGTCCAAAGGCGAGATGCTTCTGACGCTGTCTCTTGTTCAAGAGTGGCTTGACACAAGGAATGCGACAGCTGAAACCCATGTCTTGCATACGTCTGTGTGTGGTGGTTCTTGAAGCACTGACTCCAGCTGCAGTCCACTCTTTGTGAATCTCCCCCACATTTTTGAATGGGTTTTGTTTCACAATCCTCTCCAGGGTGCGGTTATCCCTATTGCTTGTCCACTTTTTTCTACCACATCTTGTCCTTCCCTTCGCCTCTCTATTAATGTGCTTGGACACAGAGCTCTGTGAACAGCCAGCCTCTTTAGCAATGACCTTTTGTGTCTTGCCCTCCTTGTGCAAGGTGTCAATGGTCGTCTTTTGGACAACTGTCAAGTCGGCAGTCTTCCCCATGATTGTGTAGCCTACAGAACTCGACTAAGAGACCATTTAAAGGCTTTTGAGTTAATTAGCTGATTAGAGTGTGGCACCAGGTGTCTTCAATATTGAACCTTTTCACAATATTCTAATTTTCCGAGATACTGAATTTGGGACTTTCATTAGTTGTCAGTTATAATCATCAACATTAAAAGAAATCAACATTTGAAATACATCAGTCTGTGTGTAATGAATGAATCTAATATACAAGTTTCACTTTTTGAATGGAATTACTGAAATAAATCAACTTTGTCATGATATTCTAATTTTATGACCAGCACCTATATATCACTTTCCAGTATATTTTTATTTATTGCATACAGGCTTTCGCCTTTTTGCAACAGGGTAACAGAAGAAAAGAGGGAGGGAGTTACACTGTTACGTGTGTTAATCACCTACTGCCCAGGATGCCACTACTATATGTTAAGTAAACAATAACAACTTTAAAGTAGCACTACGCATAAACAATCACACAACAAAGTTGTAGGATGTATACGTACATGAGACACTTGAGCAAGTACAATTAAAGTGGGACAAGGAGATGTTTGTTTTTTATTGATATGGAAAGAATATGATATTAGGAGCTAAATGTCATAGATTTCCTTGTACACAACATTAGGTCCATCAAATACATGGATCTTTACATCTGTTGACCTGCGTACACGGGAGAATGCAACATATAATTGTCCGTGGCTAAAGACAGTTTGTTTTAGGCAGATGCGGTTCCTCCTGTGTTGCATTTGGTCATCGAGTGCAGCCTTTCGTTTACGTTTGTGTTCGGAAAAGACCGCTTTATCTAGCGGTCTTTTGCGAGGCATAATCATCTATGGTTTAGGATAACTCGTTCACTATTGTGAGGAAATGGTGTACTTTACCTGGAATGTGTGGCACTAAACTCTTGACATGTGTACAGGTATTCCGGAGGGCCATTAGAATACGATACGATTCCGTAGTCCAATGTTAATCAAAATTAACCAAACGTTCTCAACAATGTTAACATTATTTTCTAAACAAATATTAATCACCTGGCAATGCAAAACAGTTCCACGTTTAAACAAATTGTTATCATCACCTAGCAACAAAAGGGGTACGTATGTACGTACGCATAGGCATTTTATATATATGATGTGGAGAAACCCCCATTAATATTAGTTCTGTTGAGCTATTTCAATTGTTCGCATTTGATTTGTTTATTGCAAACAGCTGAAAGTTTGTACATTTTGCCGATAAACCTAATCTCCAATGGGGGTTGAATAATTTTGCACACCACTGTATGTAAAATGCTTTTGAAAAGTGCTAACTGTTTATCTCTGTAAGCTAAGAGAAGTGGGAAATGAAGGGGCAGCACGTAGATGGATGTAAAAATTGGCATCAACAGAAGGGTCATAGTGAAGGGAACTTACAATTAGGCCATGTCAGATGTGGTGTTTGGCGGCACGGTGGCACAGTGGTTGCGCTGCTGCCTCGCAGTAAGGAGACCCAGGTTCGCTTCCCGGGTCCTCCCTGCGTGGAGTTTGCATGTTCTCCCCGTGTCTGCGTGGGTTTCCTCCGGGCGCTCCGGTTTCCTCCCACAGTCCGCAGACATGCAGGTTAGGTGCATTGGGGATTCTAAATTGTCCCTAATAATAATAATAATAATAATAATAATAATTCTTTGCACTTATATAGCGCTTTTCTCACTACTCAAAGCAACTGCAGATTAAGGGCCTTGCTCAAGGGCCCAACAGAGCAGAGTCCCTTTTTGGCATTTACGGTCCCTAGTGTGTGCTTGGTATGTGGGTGTGTGTGTGTCCTGAGGTGGGATGGCGCCCTGCCCAGGATTTGTTTCTTCCTTGCTCCCTGTGCTGGCTGGGATTGGCTCCAGCAGAACCCCCGTCACCCTGTGTTAGGATATAGTGGGTTGGAAAATGATGAACTGACAGATGTGGTGTCCATCAGAGATCAGCGCTGTGGCTGCTGCTTTTTTTAAAAAAAAGGTACAGAAATTATCTTGATAAGAATAGAAACAACAAGCGGTAAAGCTGTCATTGTTACAAGTACTCCTGGTGTTCAGGTCAATCGGGTTCATGCAGACGGCATAGAAGAATTACATCATCTGGACATGGTGTTCATGATCTCCATGGCAACACAGAAATCACATAAGGCTAAGCCAAACAAAAGGGAAGAATAAAAAACAAAATCTGCCGTTTTAGAGCTCGGTTTAAGAGACCGATGCTCTTGTAGGCACCACAAGTTACTGCACCTTCACTGCATTATCTCCGCACTTTTAACAGAAAGCAAACAAAAAAAAAAATCGTAGACCAACAGTTCAGATTTACAGGATAATGACACCCACTTAGTAACTGAAAATAAAACATCTTCTTCCTCCTTATCTCTTCTCACTTCCACACAGGGTCAATGTGTTTGATTAGATGTTTTCATACAGCTCGGTCCTCTTCCTCCTCCTCCTCAATGAGACTCTTTTCCTTCAGATCTTCTTTTACTTTATTCACCCACCTCCGCTTTGGCCTCCTAGTTTTCTCATCCCCTGGACTTCCATGCCCATCATTCTTTTGCCCACATCTCTGCTCGTCACATGTCCATACCACTTCAGCCCTCTTTTCTGCACTTTCTGGATTTCTCTCCCACTTTTATTATACCTCAGATTTCTCATTCTATCCATCTCGACCTTCTCATTTCTGTCACATCTAACTTCTTCTGCTGTGCTCCCTTTACTGTCCAAGGCTCAGCTCCACATATCACCGCTGGTAATGACTATCTTACTTTTAACCTTCACTTTAACTCTTTGATCACACGATACTCCTGACACCTTAACCCACAGAGTGTGGTGTAGATGGAATAATTGGGAGATCTCTGTATCTTGTTCTCCATCTTGGGCTACCACTGATCCTAGATATTTATACTTCTCCACTCTTTTCAATGGCTCCCTATGCAGGTTAACTTCTGAATCCTGATCATTAAACCTCAGATATTTTGTCTTCTTCTTATTTATCTTCAGTCCTCTGTCTTCCAAAGCCCTCCTCCATTCTTCCAACTTCATCTCCGCTTCCTCTTTTCTGCTGCTTCACTACACAATGTCATCAACACAAAGCCTGCACCAGGGGATTTGTCTTTCATCCCACATGTCAACACATCTTGAAGCCCTTACCTCTTTGGAAGATCCCTGGTGCAGACCTCCTGTAACTGGGGTCTTGGCTGTTCCCCCAACACTGCCTTTAACCAGAGTCCTCACCCCCTCATACATATCCTGAACAATCCTCACATATGTCTGTGGTCCTCCTTTCTCTCTCCTGCACCTCCAGACCTCGACGGGACACTCCATCCTAAGCCTTCTCCAAATCAGTAAACACCACATTCAGACCTTTCCATTTTTCTCAGTGCTTCTCTATTAGCTCTCTTAATACAAAGACTACATCAGTTGTTCCTCTTCATGGCATAAAACCGAACTGCTCATCCCCTATGGTCTAAGCCTTCTCTATATAACCCTTTCCCAAATTTTCACCGTGTGTGACGTCAGCTTTATTTCTCTATAATTTCCACAATCCTGAGTATCATTCTTCTCGTTAATAATGGGTACAATTACACTGTTCCTCCAATACTCTGGTATTCCCTCATTTTCACAGATCTTCTACATTAGATCCCACTTAGGGAAATGATTCCCACTTAGTAGCTGTAAGAACAGTTCACAATATATTTTTATATTTACAAACACCAACAGGAGTGATGCACAAATGTGATAAAAGCAACAGAGTTTACAATCAGTGGGCAAATTTGTAGGACCTCTATACTAAAACTGGGTAGAGTCTTCTTGAATGTGAAAACAGCCTCAGATCTTCATGGCATGGGCTCCAAAACATGTTGGAAACATTCCTTTGAGATTCTGATGGCACCATGCAATTTCTGTAGCTTTGTCAGCTGCATATTCATGCTGTGAATCTCTCATCCTGCCACATCCCAAAGGTATTCTAATGGATTCAGATCTGGTGACTGGGAGGTCCACTGAAGAACACTGAACTCATTGTCATGTCCAGATCAACTTTTGCTTTGCGACATGGCGCATTATCATGCTGGAGGTAGCCATCAGAAGATGGTAAATTGTGGCCATGAAGGGATGCTCAAGGTCGGCAACAATACTCGAATCAGCTGTAGCATTCAAGCGATGATTGATTTTATCTTAATGGGCACAAAGTGCACCAACAGCACATTCCTCGCACCATTACACCACCAGAACTAACCTGGACTGTTGGCACAAGGCAAGTTGGGTGCCTGGACTGATGCTGTTGAGCCTACCATCTGTGTGATTCAGCAGGAATCGAGATTCATCAGACCAGGCTATGTTCTTCAAGTCTTCAGCTCTCCAGTTTTGGTGAATCTGTGCCCACTGCCGCTTTAGCTTTCTGTTCTTGACTGAGAGGAGTGAAACCCAAAAGTGGTCTTCTGCTGTAGCCCATCCACCTCAAGGTTCGGCATGTTGTGCATTCCAAGATACTTTTCTACTCACCACATTTGGTTATCGGAGCTCCAGTAACCCATTCTGTCAGCTCAAACCAATCCTCTGACCAACAAGGGGTTTCTGTCTGAAGAACTGCCATTCCCAGGAGGTTTGTTTTTTTGAACCATTCTCAGTAATCTCCTCAGAGTGTTGTGTGGGAAAATCCCAGGACATCAGCAGTTCCAGAAATATTCAAACCAGCCTGTGTGGCACCAACACTCATGCCACGGGTCCAAATCACTATAGTTATGTTTTCCACCCAACTTGGTGTTTGATGTGGACTTTGAAGCTCTTGACCTTTATCTGCAGGATTTTATGCATTGCTCTGCTGCCACGTGATTGGCTGATTAGATAATTGTATGGATAAGGTGTACATGCGTTCCAAATAGTGTCCTCAGCGAGTGTAGATCAGTTATGCAGTACTGTACAAATGCGTGTCATAACACACACTGCTTATCAAACCTGACAAATCAGTGATTTCATTTAGAGCCACTGGAGACAATCGATACAAATCAACAACACTGGTTTGTTTAGGCAGATGTCAACACTCCACACAATGCAAGTAATGCTTTGTGTACAAGAACTTGTCATTAACTCTGGGAAAGTCTCGTATACATTCAGCAGTGTCCGTCACTACAGGAAATTCTATTTATCCAAGTCAAGAACTGCAATTTTTGATTGGCCGATGCCCTTTCCTTAGGTCCACCTACAGTGCCTTCACAAAGTATTTAGACCCCTCTGCTTTTTCAGATTTCATTACACTGCAGCTAAATCCCAAAATCTTTTAAATTCAAGTCTTCCAACATCAAGCAACACTCGATAGCCCAGAATTGCAACATGAAAACAGGAATTTTTAAATTTTTGCCATCGATTGATAGATAGAAAGATGTGAAAGGCACTATATAATAGATAGATAGACAGACTTTATTAATCCCCACAGGGAAATTCAGGCATCCAGTAGCTCAAACACATCAGTAAAAATTGTTAAAAATTATAGAAACACTGAGAACAAACAAACAAATAGTATAAAAAAATTGTCCATCAGCCTCATACTGTGTGAGTCGCCATTGTTGCTGCAGGTCTCGTTTTTCATATGGCGTTTCTATTATTTTGTCTAACTCCTACACGTTTTAAGTTCATTTTCATTTGGTACACCCAGTGCATTATTGAATAATTACAAACTGTTTTTCTCAGTATAATTAGGAGATATCAGTAAACACATAATATCCTCTGCCATTTGTATGTGAATGACATGCAGCTCTGTTTATCAATCACACCTAACAATGAATTTATTTAATCAATAAGTTAAAACACTGGACGAGTGATAAAGATATGTTTTTTTAAACACATTAAATGTAAATTATTATAGTGGAATTTATATTCCCAGTAACAAGACACTGTCAACATCTTGAGTCGGGCGCCTGAATATTAGTTTTTCCCCAATCAAAATGCAAATGGGGTGTCATCTTTGACGCTAATCTGTCACTTAGCAACTCACATTACCGCACTATCCAAGACTGCTTCCACAGGCTACAAAACAGAGGAAAATGAGGGCACTTCCTCGCTATTCAGGGTGAAAAGAAAGTTCTTTGTTCAATTTTATCAAGCAAGGCTGTTTGAAGAATTTGTTTCCAGCCTGTAACTAATTGAAGATATTGGTGCAAGGATCATTACTAAAACTAGGAAGATGTAATACGATTGTGTTTTACATTTTTCTCCGATTAAAGAAGTTCCAGAAAGACGTACAGTATACATGTGCTTTATTGACCGGAGCAGAGCGTCTAGTTGTGTTGAAGATGACAAACTGTGGAAAGAACGGAGAGTCCCAGTACACCTGCTTGAGCTAATCAGATCACTGAACAAAAATCAAGAAGCAACCATCAGAATGACATGCAGATAAACCGACTGGTTTAAAAATTAGGAAAGGCGTTCGACAAGGCTGTACTCAATCCTCATTTCTATATAATATGTAGGCTGAAGCAATCACTATTAGAAAATTAAACTCAGATGAGTCAGAAATCAAAGCATGAACTGGCAGCAAAAACCAGGGCTGCAGAGTCAGCACACAAAACTATCGACTCCGACGTGTCGACTGATCGGTCACCAATTCCAACGCGCTGAACGATCACACAGACAATTCCAACGCGGCGAACGATCACACCGACAATTCCAACGCGCCGACCAATCGCAGCGCCAACTCCAACGCGTCGACCAATCGCAGCGCCAATTCCAACGCGTCGACCAATCGCAGCGCCAATTCCAACGCGTCGACCAATCGCAGCGCCAACACCTCAATTTATGGCTTATTGGTAGCACTGCCACCTCTCAATAAGATAAGTCAGAAGTCAAAGTGAGAATTGGCAGCAAAACCCATGGCTGCGGAGTCAGTATGCAAAACCTACGACTGATCGCACCACCAACTGCGACGCGTCGACTGATCGCACCGCCAACTCCTCAATTTATGGCTTATTGGTAGCACTGCGGCCTCTCAATAAGATAAGTCAGAAGTCAAAGTGAAAATTGGCAGCAAAAACTATGGCTGCGGAGTCAGTAGGCAAAACCTTCGACTCCTCAATTTATGGTTTATTGGTAGCACTGCTGCCTCGCAATAAGGAGTCCCATGTCCCTGGTTCTCTCTGCATGGAGTTCTTCCCACGTCTGCATGGGATATCCCCTGGGTGGTCAGGTTTCCTCCCACTGTCCAAAGATATGCAAGTTGGTTGAATTGGCAACACTAAATTGGCCCTGGTGTGTGGGGTAAGGGTGTTTGTCCTGCAATGGACTGGCACCCTGTCCATAATTTTTTTTTTTGTTCTTTATTTCGTCTTATAGGATTTCTCGTATTAGAAATTTGTTAGTTTTCGCATACCCCTTGGGGTCAGAGCACAGGGTCAGCCATTGTACAGCGCCCCTGGAGCAATTAAAGGTTAAGGGTCTTGCTCAAGGGCCCAGCAGAGTAGGATCTCTTTTGGCAGTGACGGGGATTCGAACCGGCAACCTTCTGGATACCAGCGCAGATCCTTAGCCTCAGAGCCACCACTCCGCCCCAATTTATTCTTGCCTTGCGACCCTGTGCTAGCTGGGATTGTCTCCAGCCACAAAGGGATGCTGGTCTGGATTAAGCAGGATAGAAAATGACATAACATGACACTCGTATGATGAACAAAACTACAAAAGCTATAATTACAAGAGTTCTAGAGTGTTGGAATAATTTGGGTTGACTTTACATAGGAAGCCATGAGGTTGGGGCAAATGTAAAAAGGGACAGATTTGGACAATTAAAGCAGCAGGAGTTTGTGACATTTGAAATATGAATCAATTTGACTCATCTGTCACTCTTTGTATTCATTTTTTTTAAATCAGCTAATGATGGGAATATAAGTCTTACAATAGCAAATGTCACAAGCTTAACAGAGGGCTTCTCAGACAAACCCTTTCTTAACAGAATGTTGTTAGAAAAACAGCTTAAAAGAGTTAGTTTAAATGAACATACCCTGAATTATCTCAGAACCCACTAACTGAACAGTACAGATTGTGATGGACACCGCACATGGGCTTGAGACCCTGCTCAGGATGTTCAAGCTCCTTGAACATGGGGAAGGGACTATATAAATAAAATGTATTGTTCTGTAACTGGCCAGGAGGTGGGCAGGATACCGAAATGGAAACGGAGGCTGGACCGAAGATCCTTACCCAGATGGGAATCCAGTATTATGATGGGACAGAGGAAGACAACCTGTCAGGTCTATATGCTCTCCCCCCAACATGTATGGAACCTGTACACATATCCACAGTGTATGCTGGGAACTGTAGTCCTGTAGGGGCAGCCCTGCTGGGAGCCATGGGTGCTGCAGGGATTAATGGTCCCTATTTTTTGGGGTTTCTTCCTGACTCAGTAGTGCAACATCCTGGCAGTCTTATATAAAAGGAGCCACTCAGCCTCACCCAGGTGAGTTGGAATCGGGAGGAAGAGGACAAAGCCGTTCAGGGAGAGGAGAAAAAAAAGAGAAGAGAAAAAGAGTTGTATTGAGCTTAGGCTTCTATGTAAAGTTTGCACATGTAGAGGTATTTTGTTACAATAAATGCTTATTTGAACCTTCTGTCTGCTAAGGTTGTGCCTGCGGTTTGGGGCTCTATAGGTCCCCCTACAGGTCACAAGATAAAAGTGTTTGAATTTTAAAAATTGATTTTAAGCAGGGGCGGCACGGTGGCACAGTGGGTAGCGCTGCTTCCTCGCAGTTGGGAGACCTGGGGACCTGGGTTCGCTTCCCGGGTCCTCCCTGCGTGGAGTCTGCATGTTCTCCCCGTGTCTGCGTGGGTTTCCTCCGGGCGCTCCGGTTTCCTCCCACAGTCCACAGACATGCAGGTTAGGTGGATTGGCGATTCTAAATTGGCCCTAGTGTGTGCTTGGTGTGTAGGTGTGTTTGTGTGTGTCCTGCGGTGGGTTGGCACCCTGCCTGGGATTGGTTCCTGCCTTGTGCCCTGTGTTGGCTGGGATTGGCTCCAGCAGACCCCCGTGACCCTGTGTACGGATTCAGCGGGTTGGAAAATGGATGGATGGATGGATGGATTTTAAGCAGGGGTGGCACAGTGGTGCAGTGGATTGCGCTGCCTGCCGCCTCACAGTTAGGAGACCTGCATTTGCTTCCCAGGTCCTCCCTGCGTGGAATTTGCATGTTCTCCCCGTGTCTGCATGGGTTTCCTCCCACAGTCCAAAGACATGCAGGTTAGGTGCATTGGCGATCCTAAATCGTCCTTAGTGTGTGCGTGTGTGTGTGCACCCTGTGGTGGTCTGGTGCCTTGCCCTGGGGTTTGTTTCCTGCCTTGTGTTGGCTGGGATTGGCTCCAGCAGACCCCCCGTGACCCTGTAGTTAGGATATAGCGGGTTGGATAATGGATGGATGGATTTTAAGCAGTATTTTTCAGTTACAGCAGAGAAAATGTCCGAAAATAAAATTAGAATGTGCACATGACAAGATAAATCAGGTAGTCCATGATGGCATCACTCTTTATAAGCCTTGTGCTGAAATCCAAATTAGTTGCTGTTAACAAGAGGAAGCCCCTTACCTATCACAAATTCAAGTCTTGGATTGTTCTTTGATATTTATGAGTGTCAGCACTAGTTTACTTAGGTAACGACTTGATTGATATACCACTATCATAAAATGTCATTTTTATTATTAGGATTATTAGGTGTTATTATTAGGATTTATTATATTATTATATTTATTTATTTATTTATATATTTTATACTCTATTACAGAAAAGCCACAGTATTGTACACTTTAATAATGGGGGCACTTTTAATAAAAAGCCATTGAATGGGATTTCCACTTTTAATGTGATATTAAGTACTAGCCAACGCCCGCCGTAGCATGCGGCGGTCTAAGAATAGGAACAGAAAACGGTGAGAAAGGAATTCAGAAATCAAGAAGAAATAAATACTTCCTGAAAGACGCAGTTGTGCATAGGTGTTTTGGTGGAGACAACAGATAATGAGTCGAAAGATCTAACCGTAGAAAAAGCCACGAACAACTTACCGTGGCTGAAGACTGGTATCAGGTCTGTGCTCTGGTCTTTGGGTATACGACAGTGCATGAAGAATTTCCTGCCAAGCAGGATTATATGTGAAAGTGATAAATAAATCATCCATCCATCCATTTCCCAACCCGCTGAATCCGAACACAGGGTCACGGGGGTCTGCTGGAGCCAATCCCAGCCAACATAGGGCACAAGGCAGGAACCAATCCCGGGCATGGTGCCAACCTTCCGCAGGACGATAAATAAATCAGGCTTTCCGAATTTACGTACTATAGCCATGGCACCCAGATAGTTTTGTTGCATGTACAGTATCTTGGACTTCCTGGAAATGCGGATGGTAATATGATCATTTTGCCTACACGTATGTTGTTATTTTCAGCGTTTGCTTGGAGTGCGTCTGATAGTTCCACGCGCAGATCTTGTTAATGTGATCTGATAGTTGAGACGCGTGCCCTCCGTTTTAACATACACATCTACGACGTACTGTTGGAATAGTTTGTCGCTGGAGTGCAAAATACTAAATGTATTCCTCATTGCTAATCTGTACATGTAAAATTGGCATTGAGTAAGCCTTATTCACTTGCCGGTTCTTTTATCGGGAACATGTTGTAAATCTTTGTGCCAGCCAATGTCTCTGTAAGGGGAAAAAAGTGGGTAAACCATTGGATCGCAATTCATATTGAGCGTGGAAATCTGTTTACAGGAGTTGCCTATGGGACAGAGGCAAATGTCCCTTTCGGCAGGTAGTTCGCCATCTTCTCTGATGAAAATCACTGCAACATCGGTATGACGTGTTGGGGCATTGTATTGGGCCAGCATGGGGAAGGGTTTGGAAGAGGACGAATAAGAATTGAGAAATGCCGTGTCGGCTGCGTGTGGGCGGGACCGGTTTTGAAGTGGAAGCAGGACAAACCAGAAGAGTAATATATATATATATATATATATATATATATATATAAGAGATTAAGTATCCTGAAATTTCACTGGCATTGGTGTCAAATACAGAAATTCAGGTATTGTGACATCCCTAAGTAAAACTACAAAAGTGGGGAAAGGGAAAGGGAGGAAATGGAATTGGTGACAACGGCCAACACATGATACATGGCCCTAAAAAAAATTGTGCAGGGCCCTACTATCTCTCTAAAACAGCAAGCATGGAGGTTTGGTCTTTTTAAAGGGGTGCAGCTACAACGTTCTGGTGTGCTCGTTTATGGATGTAGTGACAGAGGACATGCAGGTGATGGGTGTGACAGAGCAAGATGGCGAGGACAGGAAGATATGGAAGAAGATGATCTGCTGTGGCAACCCCTAACGGAAGCAGCCAAAAGAAGAAGAAGAAGAATTTCAATTTTGTTTTTACAATTAATGTGCAGGAAGTCTAAGCAACTCCTGCTTGGCCTCACTTGCTGGGCATGTAGGTTACGGTCCAGCATTGAGTCCAGTAAGCCTTTCATTTCCTTTCCATCCACGTTACTGCAAAAGGAGTATATAGAGTATTTAAATGAAAATTAAATAAAAAATTGATTCATTTTTAAAATGTATCAAAGTGCAAAGCTTATTCACGAGGGCCAGCTTTTCACCTTAACCAACATGCTTTTGAACTGTAATGGTATGCAGTTAGTGAGCTCGTATGACTGGCACTGCATAAAACTGACTGATCAATTTTTGTTTTGTGCTTCTTTCTTTGTTCCGGGAATCCCATAATGAATTCCATAATGATAGCTTGAATCACAGCCCCGGCTCTGCCCATCCCTCCCTCTTACTGTACAGATATTACAATTCCAATATGTGATGACAGTGACCTTATTTCTGTAGACAGCGATACCCGCACGTCTGAGTCAGTCCTGCCTCTAACTGGGCACTCCGTTAACTGTTCAGTCACTGAACACCAAAGGTGCCGCACAAAATAACAGAATATAATGCAAGGATGACATTCTCCAAGCCGCTTAATCCAATTCAGGGTCATGGGGGCACCAGAAAGTATGTGCCCGCAGCCAGTAAGCACAAACCGCTTTGGAACATCTTGTAGTTCATGAAGTGAGATGGACTGAGGTAAGTGTGTAGTGCAGGGGTCCTGGAGAACGGTCCTGGAGGGCCACAGTAGCTGCAGGTTTGTCCTTGCTGATAATGAAACTTGGTATTTAACTATTTGGCTTGTTAGTGCTTTTATTGATCTATGAGAAACAAGTAAACCCAATTCGATAGCGGATCGGAAATCCTAGAATGGCAATCAGTTTCTGTTCCGTCTGATATGTGGATGGATGACATATAAAGGAGGGCGGGTGCGTCTGGGGAAATGTCATTTAATCCAATAGGCATATCTGTACTAAAGCGGTTTCGTTTTGTGGAGACGTGAGTCTGTTGCCTTCACTGACACCGACCGCTTGAACAGGTTGTGTTGTTTGGGGACCTAACAACTACTGACTCTGGGAGGCCGCTGCGTCTGACTGTGGGGCGAGCGCCACAGCGCAATATGCGCCTCGGTGGGAAGCCGCTGCGTGAAGACATATCATGGAGGGTATATGCGGTGGTGTGGGCGGTCGCGTCCGGACGGCCGTACAACCTGGCGTGCACGCTTTACCTCAGGAGTAGTTCACAGGTCGTAGTCTCGTTTCTGTGTTTTCTTTGGTTTGAGCCGTGACTCCTTTCGCAAGCACGTTGTAGGCGTGCGTGTTGTCACAATTGGTTTGAGCCGTGACTCCTTTCGCAAGCAAGTTGTAGGCGTGCGCATTGTCACAGCATGGACCTTTGGTTTGAGCCGTGACTCCTTTCACAAGCGCATTGTAGGCGCGCGCGTTGTCACAGTTGGTTTAAGCCGTGACTCCTTTCGCAAGCGTGTTGTAGGCGCGCGCGTTGTCACAGCATGGACCTTTGGTTTGAGTCGTGACTCCTTTCGCAAGCACGTTGCAGGCGTGCGCATTGTCACAGTTGGTTTAAGCCGTGACTCCTTTCGCAAGCGTGTTGTAGGCGCGCGCGTTGTCACAGCATGGACCTTTGGTTTGAGTCGTGACTCCTTTCGCAAGCACGTTGCAGGCGTGCACGTTGTCACAGTTGGTTTAAGCCGTGACTCCTTTCGCAAGCGTGTTGTAGGCGCGCGCGTTGTCACAGCATGGACCTTTGGTTTGAGTCGTGACTCCTTTCGCAAGCACGTTGCAGGCGTGCGCGTTGTCACAGTTGGTTTAAGCCGTGACTCCTTTCGCAAACGCGTTGTAGGCACGCGTGTTGTCACAGCATGGACCTTTGGGGTTTCCGCACATCCGGTGAGCCCTGTGCCTGAAATGTTAATTGTACTGTAGAGTTTCCTTCTCTGAGGGCATTATCTAGGAGTTTTGTGGACCAGAACAGATTTTAACTTAACGATCCTTCCAGCTCCCCTCTCATTTATTTCTAAACATTTTTTTAACATGGATACTCAATGGTGTATATGCACAGGTTTAAAAGGAAGCACGTTTGCTGCAGAGCTGCTGGTTTATTGGTAATCTGAATTTCATCATTAATTAATGTCTAGTTAAGAAAACAGGCAACAATAGAAACTTAAATGTAGCTGTTAAAAACTAAAATAGGCAATTAAGGGTTCTGAATTGTAACAGGCAATATAACCAAAATTTAATCCATAAAAAAAATGTAGTGCTTTAGTAGTAAATAAATGGGGTCTGATTAAGAAAGTGGTTGAAGTGAAAACCTGCAGCCACTGCGGACCTCCAGGAGATCTAAAATGAAACTAAAATTTGTCTTTTTGCTAACAAGGCATAGAGTTAAATAGCAAGTTTCATCATCAGCAAGGACTGATTTCTAATAATGAAACTGGCTGGAATGAAAACCTGTAGCTGCTGCGGCCCTCCAGGCCCGCAACGGAGGACCCCTGGTGTAGCGGGTCGTACAGATTATGTTTACTCTGTTTCTGCCGCCTTGTTCTCCTTGAAAATTATACACCCTGTGAATTAAATAATTGCAGGATATCACTTTAAGGGGAGAGGGTGGTCAAGCTGCACCTGTGTAACGTGCCATTCTGTAATGTAAGGGGATGCACTTTGTTCTTTTTGAGAAGAATGACAGAAGGAACAGAGAGAGAGAGTTAGTTCAAGGGGCGCTCCAATTAGCAAGAGATTCTGACGTGTGTGGATTGGTTTCTGTGCACACTATTAAACGTATCGGCAAACCATCGGAGGACATCCATTTGTGCGGCACTGCCTTTTTGCTGTTGAAACTCACATCTTCTGCTACATAGGCAGTGTGAGGGATGGCCGGCAGTTTATCCCGGTCAGCACCACCAGGCCGCTAGAGGGAGTCCTCCCTGCAACATGGAGGTGTCCCAAATTCCCGCAGGGCATTATGGACAACGGAGTTCAGCTGCACAGCCCTGCTGGATACCGTGGGGGCCACCAGGAGACGCTGCAGGGAGGCACGAGTGTTTCTATTATAGCCCGGAAGTACTACCTCATCATGGGGACGGAAGAAATGAAGAAAAAGAACAGTTTTCATCTGACCCAGAAGTGCTATGGATGCACATGGACAGAAGGACAGAAGCACTTCCGGGTCAAGGACTATAAGAGGACTCTGGGAAATCCAGCAAGGAGAGCCGGAGTTGGGAGGAAGTGCGACAGAGCTGCTGGGTGGAGTGGAGGATATGATTATTGTATTGATTTATTATTGTGCATAGTGGAAGTCCTTTGTGTACACTTTTGTTACAATAAAGTCATTATTGGGACTTTTACCTGGTGTTTGGACGTATTGTTTTACGGGTTTTATAGGTGCGACAGCACTGTGGATTATCCAGTCAGGTTGGATGTTTTTAGAAAATACACAGGGAGAAGGATATTTATTTAATAAAGGGACTGAGGGTCTGCTTATTGTGGGGTACAAGAAAGGTGTCTGTCTAAAATATGTATGTATGTGCTGGTTATATTCATGTTCTGTCTGTAATTACGAGTTATTTTTCTTTTCTTTCCTTCGTGTCCACACTAGGCCATTTCTATTATAGAGGTGGTTATTCCATAGTATTCCCATTTAAATTGTTACTTGTTTATTTGTTTTGTTTTCCTTATGTATGATAGTCTAAGGGAGAATATATGTATAATTATGTTTGGATTTTTTTTTAATATATGCACTGCTTGTTTCATTGTGTTAATCTAGTCTGGGGGGTTATTTTCTCTTTCCTGGTTTACAAAAGTCACCATCAGAAAAGGGGATCAACTTGGTGCTAATGTTCTGTCCATTTCCGAACCTATCATTTTAAACTCTAACTAAGGGTTAAAAGGTTCTTGTGTGGGTCACGGACCCATCCCTCCATCCATTATCCAACCCGCTATATCCTAACTACAGGGTCACGGGGGTCTGCTGGAGCCAATCCCAGCCAACACAGGGCGCCAGCCCACCGCAGTCAAGTGAGGAAACAGCAAGTTTTAAATGCAAAGTGAACAAACTTATTAAAATGCAAAAAGCAACAGTATCAATAGTGCTGTGCAGCTGTATACCATTCTTCAATAAATCATCCTCCATAAATAAATCCATAAAATACAACAGTAAGAAAAAACATCAAAATCGAATAGTTAAAACACAAAGTTAAAATCCGAATTGGCCATCTCACATTTTCTTACACAAGTGTCCCTCTCGTCCCCCCTGCTTTCACTTTAACAGGCGTGAGACACAAACGAACCTGGTCTTCAGGACCGCAGCTTGTGAGATTCAAGGACTGTGTGAACAACACTGGACCACCACAAGTAACAGGCCTGTCTCCACTCCTTTTCTTTTTCATAAATATAATACCAGGTCACATCATTTACAGTAATTCTCAAATGATTGTGCACTTAAGGGGTAACGAGACAGAGGAGAGGAGTCAGGTGGAGAACTTTGAGAATTGCCTGCAACTTAAATCTGATGCTCTTGTAGGTCCATTCATTTTATTGTATTTGGACTGTTCTTTCATAAGATCAATTTTAACCTTTTCTATGCAGCTGCTGGGGGGGGTTCGTTTTGTTCAGGATGTGCTCTGTCTCTTGGCATGTCAGAGTACCGGAACTTTGTGAAGTGTGATCTGCCTCACTTGGGGAGGCAAAATGGGGCTGTAGGGAAAGAGGGCAATGCTATTTTTATTGATCTTCTCTACCCCAATAACCACAAGTGCCAGCAGAACAATAGGCTCCATAGCCATAACACCTGGCAGTAATATGAAATCTAGGTCAAATCAATCATATGTAACAATATACTACATTAAAGAATACAAAATGTCAACAAAAGTTCTAAAGCAGTGTCTCTATGATCAAACAGTAAGGATGTATTGGCCTCTAAAAAAATAAAAAAATCGATTTGCTTGGATATAAATACCATACAGTTCTCGTCTGCTAATAAAAGTGGGTTAAGACACTAGCTGCGAGATGAGTATGTGGGGCATAATGATTTTAGCTCCATAATTAAAGGGGTGTGGTCGGAGGTAACAATAGTGTCATACTTACAAGATTTAATCGTAGGCAAGAAATCGTTATCTATAAAGAAATAATCCATTCTTGAGTAACATTGATGCACTGGTGAGTAGAAGGAATATGCTCTTGAGTTTGGGTTTAGAAATCTCCAGGGGTCTGATAAGTTGTGGTCAGTTACTAACTGTGTAATTGTCTTTGCTGTGTTGGACATCATCGTCCCTGTGGCAAGAGACCTACCTAGGTCTGGATTTAAAATACAATTAAAGTCCCAAGCCATTGTGCTTTTATGAGTGTTCACATTGGGAATGGATGCAAATACGTTTTGGATGAAGTCCCTGTCATCCACATTGGGTACGTAGATATTTATCAAAATCACTTTACAGTTCAAAAAAATTTCCCATGACCATCACATACAGCATCTCCCTTCAGGATCAGAAACTACAAATGAGACTGCTCATGTATAAGAATTCCAACACGTCTAGTTTACTTTGTAAAGCTGGAATGGAATATTTGGCCAGTCCAGTCTCTGTGCAGCCGAATCTGATCCTTGCTTAATAAGTGGGTCTCCTGTAACAATACTATTTTAGCATTTAGACCTGTTAGGTGAATGAACATTTTCTCTTTAATTCATGATTCAGACCTTTAACATTCCAGCTCACAAAGTTAACTGTTTGGACATGGAGACATTGCTTCTGAACTTCTGTTGTCATTTTGTAGTACATTTCCAACGATGAAGCATGCTGGTAGCAGCATCACATCATAGGGGTGTTTTTCAGCAGCAGGGACTGAGAGACATACCAGGGATGAATGACAGTTGAATGGCACAAAGTGCAGAGGTATCCTTAATGAAAACCTCCTCAGAGTGCTCTGGGCTTCAGACTAAGCTGAAGGTTCATCTTCCCGCAAGACAAAGCAAAGACGACTTTGGAGTGGCATAGGGACAACTCTGGGAATGTTCTCGAGTTGCCCAGCCAGAGCCCGGACTGAAAATAGGTGACCATTGAGATTCTTCATTCAATCTGACTGAGCTTGAGAGGATCTGCAGAGAAGGATGGCATGAAATCCCCAAAATGCTGGAGTATGAAACTTGTTGCAACAAACCCAAGAAGACTCCAGGCTGCAATTGTGAAGCTTCAATGAAGTACCGAGAAAAGGGTCTGAATACTTGTGTCAAAGTGATGTGTCAGTATTTTTTTTAGTAAATTTGCAAACATTTCTAAAATCCTGTTTTTGCTTTGTCATTCTGGGGTATTCAGTGTTACTTAATAAAGGAGAAAATTAATTTAAATGACTTTAGCACAAGGCTGCAACATAACAAAATGTGAAAAATTGAAGGGGTCTGAATATTTTCTGAGAGCACTACACATGCATATTATATATTATTATATATATAAGATATACTGTACATTAAATATAAATTGCATGTTGATGGAGTACATTTATTTGCATAGCAGAAGCTTTTATCCCAAGTGACTTACAAAAGTAGTCCACATAGTCGAGTGACATCATCATGGGGGCTGTTTGAGGACAAGTTTAGTAGGACAAGGATACAAAATAATCATCCCAGGCAAAGAGATCAGAACCAAATACAACTGAGAGTTAGACATAAATTCACCAAACAAGAGGGTCTACAAATGCTTCTTGGAGACATTGAGAGTCAGGGTTACAAATGGAGGTGGACAGCTCGCTCCACCAGCCAGGATCTACACATAAGAGTCTGGATTGTAATTTAATACCCCCGTAGAGATGGCATCACCAGACGCCACTCATCAACAGTTCTGAGTGGTTTAGAAGGAGCCGAGCCGACGCATATAAAGGTGCAGACCCACTAACCACCCTGTCGGCAAGCATCAAGGATGTGAACCTAATATGTGCCGCTACAAGAACCCATTAATCTGAACAGAGGAGTGACACGTGTCCGCCTTGGCTGTTTGAACACCAGACTGTGTTTTGGAATTATCTGCAGCAGCTTGGTGACACATTGCCAGTACTCCTGTCACCGGAGCCTGGACCAGGAGTTGTAGCTTGATATATCTGACTAAATATGCAGCACGTCTTTATCTGACTAACAATTCTTGGCTATTGGCGGACAACAACATTTTTCACTAATGAATCAGGACCTTGAAAAAATCCAACTTCAAAAACAAAAAAAAGACTCACCAGACCAGATGACATTGGTCCAATGTTCAGTTTAGTTATCATGTAGCCCATGTGTTAGGAAAGTGCCTGTACAGAAAGTATTCAGACCCCTTTACCTTTGTGTTGTAGGTTCGATTTAAGTGGATAAATCTGCCATTTCCGCCCATCAATCTACAATCAATAACCCATAATGATAAAATATGAACATATTTACAGAAAGGTTTTCAAATTTATTAAGGAAAATGACACCTTTTATTTTTAGTTAGGCAGTAAAAGGTGTCATTTTGCTAGACTTCTCACTTCATTTATAATGGATAACACGGTACAACACCCTAGTACTACAAATTCATTAAAAATCAAAATGTAAGGTTGTGTCCACTTTTATTCAGTCAGTCAGTCAGTCATTGTCCAACCCGCTATATCCTAACACATTTTGTCATTAAGACATTAGTAATTTCTAGGGATCAAAAGAATTCACTTTTACAAATCCAGGAAAAAGAATACATAAAGTCTGCAACCTTTTCTCTTTAAGAAAAACAAAATAGCTTGCTTATCAGCAGTGATGAAGTGTTGTATTTTATTTAATTTTGTCTAATGTACTCAAATTACACATTAAAAGACAATCTCTCTATTATAAAGGAAAATCCTGATAATAGACTAGACTATTTCCAAGTGATTTTTTCAAGTCCTAAGACACGAAACTTTGGCCATGACATTTTTTCAAGTCACACCTTCCTCTCAACCATATTCAACCACGCACATGGTCCTCTCGTCTCTCATTCGTGTGAATGCTTTTGACAGTCACAGTTAATGCTCTCTCAGTTCTTATAAATATATATTTACGTTTTCCTCACTTTAAGTTCCAAATTAAAAAAAAAAAAAAGACTTATGTCCAAATCTTATTGATGAATTTCATCATGAAGGTTACCAACAGAAGAAATGAGTACACGGGCAATCCTAGCACCGAGAAACAATGAAGTCAAATGAATTAACGCGAAAATTGTTACACGGCAAATTGGTTAAATGCATATCAATAGACTATGATGAAACAGTTGGTGGTGCTGGTGCGGAAGATGAAAACATCAACTTACAATATCCCATAGAATATCTACAACATTTAACACCGTCTGGTCTTCCACTGGCCGAACTACTGTTGAAAGAAGGATGTATCGTAATGTTATTACGTAATTTATGTCTGAGTGATGGGCTATGTAATAGGAGAAGATTAGTTGGATTGAAAATTGGTCAAACAATTCTGACATATAAAATTTTAACAGGCGACAAGAAAGGTAATGTAGTACATCTTCTGGGGATAACATTAAACACCAAAGGAGATCGTGATATGCCATTCATATTAAAACATTTATAGTTTCCCGTTAGAATAGCTTTTCCTATGACAATTAACAAATCACAGGGACAAACATTTGAAAAAGTTGGTTTATTTATTAGAGAGAAAGAAATTAAATTCACTCATGGGAAGTTATACGTTGTGTTGTCATGATGTAACTTCAAACATGGAATCAAAATTGAAAGCTATATTAATGAAAAGCTAAATTCCAAAAATATTGTTTAAACTGCAGCTTTTTACAGTAAAAGTTTAAAAAGTATTTGTGCGTTAATTTCGAAGCCAAACAGAACAAAAACGTATAATGCAACCTCTAATGCAACATGAAACATAATTTTCTTTCAATTTATTACATTTTGCTATTTTTTACTACGGTTAATTACTCGCTGTAATGTAAAATAGTTTGTTTCATATGCATAATAGAACTATCAATCAGTCAGTCAGTCAGTCAGTCATTATCCAATCCGCGAAATCCTAACACAGGGTCACGAGGGTCTGCTGGAGCCAATCCCAGCCAACAAAGAGCGCAGATATTTAACAATTCCCTTGAAAATAACAATCTGTTTAAATTGGACATCCGCTTCCCCATACGCGAGTAGCAGAGCTGCAAAGTGGCTTGTGTGTAGCACACGACTGGGGACAGAGCCCCCTAGTGGTTAAAAAAAAAATGTAAATATTCACTCTAGTCTTAACTTCTATCTGCTTCATATGTAGATAGATAGATAGATAGATAGATAGATAGAGATAGATAGATAGATAGATAGATAGATAGATAGATAGATAGATAGATAGATAGATAGATACTTTATTAATCCCAATACTGTATGAAGATGTGCATTTGTGTTATTTTATTGTATACAATAACATTTTTTATTTTTTTTTTAGTTTTTATTGCTATCCCCTGTATCCTGCATTTTAAACTACTGACATTACAATGTCCCTTAAGAAATTAAAACCATCACCGTCTTCATCTACGCTGCTTGTTCTTTATTAGTTCCCATGTCTGATTGGCTCCTACACAATCATTTTACTGACAAGTTTAAATCATCACAGCCAGTATGCCAATTAGTATTCTAGAAATGTCCCTGCTCCTAAATGTACTATCATAATAACTTTGTTACACAGTATATTCCATCCATCCATCCATCCTCTTCCGCTTATCCGAGGTTGGGTCGCGGGGGCAGCAGCTTGAGCAGAGATGCCCAGACTTCCCTCTCCCCGGCCACTTCTAGCTCTTCCGGGAGAATCCCAAGGCGTTCCCAGGCCAGCCGGGAGACATAGTCCCTCCAACGTGTCCTGGGTCTTCCCTGGGGCCTCCTCCCGGTTAGACATGCCCGGAACACCTCACCAGGGAGGCGTCCAGGAGGCATCCTGATCAGATGCCCGAGCCACCTCATCTGACTCCTCTCGATGCGGAGGAGCAGCGGCTCTACTCTGAGCCCCTCCCGGATGACTGAGCTTCTCACCCTATCTTTAAGGGAGAGCCCAGACACCCTGCAGAGGAAACTCATTTCAGCCGCTTGTATTCGTGATCTCGTTCTTTCGGTCACTACCCATAGCTCATGACCATAGATGAGGGTAGGAACGTAGATCCACTGGTAAATTGAGAGCTTTGCCTTGTGGCTCAGCTCCTTTTTCACCACGACAGACCGATGCAGAGCCCACATCACTGCGGACGCCGCACCGATCCGCCTGTCGATCTCACGCTCCATTCTTCCCTCACTCGTGAACAAGACCCCAAGATACTTGAACTCCTCCACTTGGGGCAGGATCTCGCTACCAACCCTGAGAGGGCACTCCACCCTTTTCCGGCTGAGGACCATGGTCTTGGATTTGGAGGTGCTGATTCCCATCCCAGCCGCTTCACACTCGGCTGCGAACCGATCCAGAGAGAGCTAGAGATCACGGCCTGATGAAGCAAACAGGACAACATCATCTGCAAAAAGCAGTGACCCAATCCTGAGTCCACCAAACCGGACCCCCTCAACACCCTGGCTGCGCCTAGAACTTCTGTCCATAAAAGTTATGAACTGAATCGGTGACAAAGGGCAGCCCTGGCAGAGTCCAACTCTCACTGGAAACGGGTTCGACTTACTGCCGGCAATGCGGACCAAGCTCTGACACCGATCGTACAGGGACCGAGCAGCCCTTATCAGTTGCTGAGACAGTATATTCCATGAGAAAAAAAATTAAATGGCCTGCAGAAGGCAAACATTATAACTTCTGTAATATACACAGTAGTATAAACCTGAATGGGCACTCGTGTGTTTGTCTCGTATGCAAACCCACTCGGTTGAGCCTCTCTCTGCTGACTTTTGCACAAGAGAAGACCACAGGCTAGGTTTCATTACAAAATGTTTCTCCTTGGGGAACTTTATTTAGAGACTGCGTCTGAAGTTTAGTAGGGCTGAACCTATTAGGAAGCATTTTCGGAACTTGGCGCAGGTATGCAAAGTTGCTGTCCAAGGTGGGTTTAGTCAGTTTGTAGCTAAATTTTTTATCGTGAATTTATTTTGTGACCACACTTGCACTTTATTCCATTATAGGCAATGCCCTGCATTTTACTACTATTATATTATTATCACACACGCGTGAGTAGCATAAACCGTAGTGCTCCTCCGCATCGAGAGGAGCCGGATGAGGTGGCTCGGGCATCTGATCAGGATGCCTCCTGGATGCCTCCCTGGTGAGGTGTTCCGGGCACGTCCAACCTGGAGGAGGCCCCGGGGAAGACCCAGGACATGCTGGAGGGATTATATCTCTCGGCTGGCCTGGGAACGCCTTGGGATTCTCCCGGAAGAGCTAGAAGAAGTGGCCGGGGAGAGGGAAGTCTGGACATCTCTGCTCAAGCTGCTGCCCCTGCGACCCGACCTCAGATAAGCAAAAGAGGATGGATGGATGGATGGATGGATGGATGGACGCGTGAGTAGGTGCCACAAATTTCATCCCTGCACTCAGCCACAATATACTGTATATACAGTGCCATGGCAGAACATCACCAGAAAAGACCCTCAGCACCTGGTGAAGTCTATCAATCGCAGACTTCAAGCAATCATTGCATGCAAGGGATACGCGACAAAGTACGAAATATGAGGGCTTTAATAGACTTGCCATTGCTGTATGCCAACCATTATGGTGCCCTGAAGTGAGAGGACGACCACATTGAAAAAGTGTTGTGTGACCAGAATGTATGTAAACCCCCTTAAATGAATGTCTACAATGTGCACTTTAATCACGTCTGAAGTGTTTGATTTGTAATTTTAAACTGTGGAGCAGAGGGGTCTTTGCCCCAAACATTATGGAGGGCACTGTAAACACAAATATTGTGCTAGTTCAGTCTCCCTGAAACCCCCAGAAAAAGTCACTTGTGTAGCTGGAGTAGCAGACTTGGGCTTTACAACCAGTTCCTGGTATCTGTGCATATGACGTTAAAGAATAATAAAAGAATACAAAGCTCCCTGTGACCCTAAAATTAGAATTAGGATATTCAGTAAATGAATGAATGCAGTGAAAGGCTCGAAGAATAACTGAATGGTAGCAACTGAACAGGCAACCATTAGCTTTACATCTCAATTTTGCTTAGCCGTGAACACCTGCTAAGCTTATATAGCGCCTTTACACCATTCGTGTCATCAATAGCACAGTTGCCTCACAGAGCCATTGCCCTGGATTTGAATCTTGTCCCAGTAAGAGACTGCACGGGCTTGCCATCTTCTGTATCTGTACCCCTTAAGCCGGGTTACTTTAGTTTTCCTACTACACATCCCTGTCTACTTATTAGTCAGTGAACGGAGAAAACGATTGTGTCAGTCTGAGATAACGGGTTGCTGAGAAAGAGACAGTCTTTTATGGTTGGGTGTTTCCTATCACAGACCACTACACTAAGGAACCTATTTATTACATAAAATGGATGGATGGACTATCACAAAGCACATAACTCACCAATATTTAATTTCATAAGCAATGTAAAAAAATATTACCTCAATGCTTTTCAAATACCTTAGATGCTTTCACTACAAAAAAGTGATAAGTAAGAGAAAGGGTGACTACAAATCATAAGGTTTTAGTCTTTATAACCTATGACCCTCTGCAAGAGACAAACACTACCACTGCTGGAAGGGCAGAGATATAGAAACTGCATAATTACGGTGATAAATCCACGGACTAAACCTTGCCATCCATTTACGTCCATAATAAATAGGTGACTCAGTGAAGTGCTTTGTGATGGTTCATCCAGCCATCAATCCAGTTTACATAATAAATAGGTTACTCAGTAGAGTGGTCTGTGATAGTTCATCAATCCTTGCATTTGTATTGTTGGCTGCGTCCCTCTTTTCTCTTCAGCACATACTGTATCTATGACTGATACAATCACATTCTATGAATCCACCAATCAGTACACTGGGATGTGTGGTAGGAAAACTGGGGGTACAGACACCAAACATGGCAAAACTCATGTAGTCAGTTACTGGGGCAGGATTCAGATATGGGACACTTGCTCTGTGAGGCAGCAGTGCTAACTGGCATTAATAGTGTGACGGGGCTCTAGAAGATTTTTTTTTGTTAGCACTCTTTTAAAAATAATGCTTCTTTAATGGCACTTAATGGTTCATTATTGGGTTGTGAGGTTTCTCTTAGAACCATTACTAGACAAAGCACCAGTTTATTTTGGGAAGGGTTCTCTGCATATGAAGTTGGCTCTGTAGTATATTGTAAGTCTGAACTTTTGGGAATTCTGCAGTAATAAGGAATTATGGGTATTGGGGAGCTCTTAGGAAGTATATAATAATAATAATAAGGTGGTGTAATGTGTACTCTGAAACAATCTTAATAAAAGGACCTGTTAAAGTTTATCACTTTGAACCTGTCTTCGTCTTCTTCCTTTTTATATGTACAATATTATTGCCTATAGATATAACAGGCTCTTTGTGCTTTGAAAAACTTTCTAATATACAGAAAGAAAATTAAATATTTAAATGTAATGTAGGCTTCCTGGAAGAGATTCAGAAAATACAATACAACTCCAATAAAATTCCAATACAACTCGGAGTCCTGCCACGTGCAAAAGTTCGCTGATGGCACTGCTATCGTGGGCTGTATCAGGAATGGGCTGGAGGAGGAGTATAGGGACCTAATCAAGGACTTTGTTAAATGGTGCGACTCAAACCACCTACAACTGAACACCAGCAAAACCAAGGAGCTGGTGGTGGATTTTAGGAGGCCCAGACCCCTCATAGACCCAGTGATCATCAAAGGTGACTGTGTGCAGATGGTGCAGACCTATAAATATCTGGGAGTGCAGGTAGATGATAAATAAGACTGGACTGCCAATACTGATGCGCTGTGCAAGAAAGGACAGAGCCGACTATACTTCCTTAGAAGGCTGGCGTCCTTCAACATCTGCAATAAGATGCTGCAGATGTTGTATCAGACAGTTGTGGCGAGCGCCCTCTTCTACGCGGTGGTGTGCTGGGGAGGCAGCATTAAGAGGAAAGACGCCTCACGCCTGGACAAACTGGTGAGGAAGGCAGGCTCTATTGTTGGCATGGAGCTGGACAGTTTGACATCTGTGGCAGAGCGAAGGGCGCTCAGCAGGCTCCTATCAATTATGGAGAATCCACTGCATCCACTAAATAGTATCATCTCCAGACAGAAGAGCAGCTTCAGCGACAGACTGCTGTCACCGTCCTGCTCCACTGACAGATTGAGGAGATCGTTCCTCCCCCAAACTATGCGACTCTTTAATTCCACCCTGGGGGGTAAACGTTAACATTTAACATTATACAAAGTTATTGTCTGTTTTTCACCTGCATTATTATCATTCTTTAATTTAATATTATTTATTGTATCATTATGCTGCTGCTGGAGAATGTGAATTTCCCATAGATAGATACTTTATTAATCCCAATCTATCTATCTGAAAACCTGGGCCTAGCCTGTGTTTTCGTATGCAGCAAGAATCCTTTTAAAATCATGCACCATTGTCACACAAGAACATTGACAAACGAGAGGAGATCATTCACTCCATCAAGCCCATTTGTTTAGCTAAATAATTAAACTGTCCCAATATCGCATCCAGAGTTTTCTTGAAGGTTGTCAACTCCCATGTCTTAGTAGTTTGTGCAAAAATCCCACATGTCAGCATCTATTCATTGTTATTGACCTTATGGACCTGTTAACAGATCTAAATAAAAGGTTCTTTCTGGAGCCTTCATGTGGAGGAGTCTTTTGGGAAGCTACTCTGAAGAACCACTGGGACACCTTTATTTTTGAGACCAAAGGTACCGGCACTCTTAAAAATCTCATCCATAACTCCTTTCATCAATCCACTGACTTGACCTGTGGAGTCCAAGTTAAGAGACACAGTCTGCTATCCTCTAGCCGTTCATATTATACAATAAAATGGTCAACCCGTGAAGTGCTTCATGATTGTTCATGCAGCCACCCATTTTTATGTAATAAATAGGTTACCCAGTTACCGTCCATCAATCCTTTCATCGGTCCATTTTCTAACGCACTTTACTAATTGAGCATACTGGTAAAATTGTACTATATAAACCATTTGTTCGACTAACTAAAATGGATATACGACCCCAGAGCTTTTAGCGGAATATCCTGCAATGTATAACTACTGGCTAATTATGAAAAAAGGTGCTCGATGGATAAAAATAACAAATGATCGATCGATTAATAGAGCACGATTGTGTCAGTCACAGACACGTGTTGCAGAGAAAGGGGGGGACGCATCCACATGAAGCAAACAGTAGAAATGAACTTTTGAAAACAATAGTCGGCCAATTTTTTAATTCGTATTCAATTCAATTAAAAAGGATCCTACATTTTTTATATATATTTTTCCCCCCTTTCTGCGGGTTTGCGGGCGGGACTCGGATGAAGTAATGTTGCGCAGCCAAGGCGCTCTATAGGAATGCGACTTCCGCAGAGCCCCGGGCTTGAAGCTTTCAGTTTTACTCGGGCGGGGCGTCGCTTCTGCTGGATTTCACACAGCCGCAATCGCTGGAAAGGAAAGCCATGGGGTTGGGGTTGGTGAAGGAGGGGGGGATAAGCGATTCAAAGAAAGACAATCGGAACTGCACGCTCGCTCCCCTATATCACACGGGAGGGTTTCCACCGAGAGCCGAATGCAGTATCTAAAAGGATGATTTCGACTCAACCTAGATGGCGATTCTGATACAATTAAAAAAGGAAGCAAATGCGATCGATTTGTTAACGATTGCAAACTCGGACTTCCCACTTTGCGTATCTCACTTGAGCAGAAGCCAGCACTTTAACCGTTACATAAAGACAACCGCATTCTAAAACGTGCAAACGGTAAACCATATTATAAAATATCGGTCACCAACACCATTATCATCAATAAAAAGCTTCAGGGTGAAGGTCTCGAATACAAAAGGCGCTTCCACTAAAATAAATAAATAAATCATGCAAATATTAAAAATGCATAGCAGCTGTAGCGTTCAGCACTTTATGATCTACCCGAAAAAAATTAAAATACATGTTTCATTAAAAGCAAGTTACATGCATTCATATTCTTTTACTTACAGCTGTGGAAAACGATGCCGTCCAAGCAGAAGCTCGCGAAGCCAGAGATGAAATAATCCAATACAGATCAGGGGATCGTCAAAAATTATAATAAATAGATCAACAAACTCTTCCTTCTTGCTCTTGTTGTCTTCTTTCCCTGTAGACCGTTTTGCTAGTGCTTTTTAACCCCACACCGGTTAACCTGCATTTAACCCGTTCTTCCCACTGAGCTCTCGCCAACGTTTTCGAACAATGTGCCGAGAGAAATACTGCAACCCACGCCCAGTAGGTCTTACCGCCCCGCCCACATGACCTGTCAATCTCGCAGCAAACCACGGCCCCTGCTGCAATCCGATTGGCTAACACGCTTCCGAATAAAACGCGGGTAAGGAAGAGGCGGTTTTCAATTGGGTGACAGCAAGACAAATCAAAGTTCACTGCTCAGGTAACAGCTTTCTGCGATACTTGTTGCTTCATAACCTCACAAAGCAAATGAGAATATTTCATTCTGGAAGGTTTAAACCAGTGGTGTCGAACTCCGGTCCTGGAGGGCCGCAGTGGCTGCAAGTTTTCATTCTAACCCTTTTCCTAATCAGTAACCAGTTTTCACTGCTATTTAACTTCTTCCCTTCATTTTAATAGCCCTGTCTGTAAGGATTCAGTCCTCTGAATTGATTACTTCCTTCATTAAATGACAGCCAAACAGAAATGAGATGACAGATGACCAGCTGAACTGGGGCTACAAAGTTCAACTAATTTCACTCCATTCACTTTCTTAATGGGAAGCCGATTATTGTTGCTGTCAATTAAACTCGTTACTTAATTCCATGGCTTGTTGCTGCTCTTTTCCAAAACTGTTGATTTTTCTGGTTTTTTTTTTCTAATAACACTGTCAAAATGTTTTGGTGACCTGAGAGATCAGCCTTACTGAGACCATCACCTTTCTTTATTTTCAGATATTGTGTGATGGGCACAGGTGAGCTGCTCACTTGTGTCTCATTATTGTTTGGCTGATAATTAAGGAAAAAGAGACAACTAAGGGGCCTGAGTCACGTCAATTAAAACTAAGGCAGAAGAAGTTAATTAGCAGCAAAAACTGGTGACCAATTAAGAAGATGGTTAGAATGAAAAACTGTAGCCACTGCGGCCCTCCAGGACCGGAGTTTGACACCCATGGCTTAAACCGTCACGCACGACAGTATAGAGAAAACAAATGTCTCTCCGTTGCTGTGAAGCTTTCATTTAACATTCATGAGTCCAAAGACCTCAGTTGATCAGTGAGTTTTTTAATGTAACAGTGCATTTAACAATATCAATCCATTGATCACATTTCTACCGTATACAACACTAGGTAGATTATTAGGAACACCTGTACACCTTCTTATCCATTCATTTATCTTATCAGCCAAACATGTGGCAGCAGCACAACAATCACACAGATACAGGTCGGGAGCTTCAATTAATGTTCACACGAAACACCAGAATGAGGAAAAAATGTGATCTCAGCGTTTTTGACTGAGCAAGCGAGAATATTTCATCTTCACGCACAACAGTATGGAGAGAAAAAAATTGTCTTTCCATTGCTGTGAAGTTGTCATTTAACACCCATGAGTGTTAAGACTCGCAGTTAGGAGACCTGGGTTCGCTTCCCGGGTCCTCCCTGCGTGGAGTTTTCATGTTCTCCGCGTGTCTGCGTGGGTTTCCTCCGGGCGCTCCAGTTTCCTCCCACAGTCCAAAGACATGCAGGTTAGGTGGATTGGCGATTCTAAATTGGCCCTAGTGTGTGCTTGGTGTGTGGGTGTGTTTGTGTGTGTCCTGCGGTGGGTTGGCACCTTGCCCAGGATTGGTTCCCTGCCTTGTGCCCTGTGTTGGCTGGGATTGGCTCCAGCAGACCCCCGTGACCCTGTGTTCGGATTCTGTGTTGGACAATGGATGGATGGATGGAGTGTTAAGACTTCAACTGATCAGTGTGTTTTTTGTAATACTGTACAATAGTGCCTTAAACAATATCAATGAACTGATCACATTGCTACCATATACAAACATTAGACAAATTATTAGGAACAACTGTACACCTGCTTATCCATACAGTTATCAAATTAGCCAATCGTGCGGTGGCAGTGCAATGCATTCAATCCCACAGATTCGGGTCAGGAGCTTCAGTTAACGTTCACATGAAACACTGCAGAATCAGGAAAAAATGTGATCTCAGTGATTACGACTGTGACATGACTGCTGGTGCCATATAGGTTGGTGTGAGTATTTTTGTAACTGCTGATCCCCAGTGTTTTTCAAGCATAGCACTCCCTAGAGTTTACACAGCATGGTGCAAAAAACAAAAACACATTTAGTGAGCGACAGTTCTGTGGACAGAAATCCCTTACAGATGAGAGGTGTTAAAGGAGAATGATCAGACTGGTTTGAGCTGACAGAAAGGCTACAGGAACTCAGATAAGCAACTGTGGTGAGCAGAAAAACATCTCAGCATGCATAACATGTCAAACTTGGAGGCAGTCAGGCTACAAAAGCAGAAGGCCATGTTGGTTACCACTTTTCTCAGGCAAGAAAAGAAAGCTGAGGCTGTGGTGGACACAGGCTCACCAAAACTGGACAACTGAAGTCTGATGAATCTCAATTTCTGCTGAGGCACACAGATGGTAGGGTCAGAATGTGGCCCCCGCAGTGTGTATCCATGCCTTGTGTGGAAAATCCTGGCTGGTGGTGGTGGTGTAATGGTATGGAGAATGTTTTCTTTGCATAATTTTCATCCATTAATTCCAATCAATCATTGCTTGAATGTCACAGCCTGTTTGGGTATTGTTGCTGATCATGTGCATCCCTTCATGGCCACAATTCACCCATCTTCTAATGGTTACTTCCAGCATGATAATGCATCATGTCACAAAGCAAAAGTCGTCTCACACTGTTTTCATGAACATGACAGTGAGTTCAGTTTTCTTCAGTGTTCTTCCCAGTCATCGGATCCGAGTCCAATAGAACAGGTCTGGGAAGTGGTAGAACAAGAGAATGGCAGCATGAATGTGCGGCTGACAAATCTGCAGAAATTGTGTGATGCAATTGTGTTAACATGGACCAGAATCTCAAAAGCATGTTTCTAATATCTTGTGGAATTCATGCCACAAAGAATTAAGGCTGTTTGAGAGCGAAAGGAGGCCCTACTCAGTATTAGGATAGTGCAACTAAGAATTTGATCAGTGAGTGTATAACGTGTGTGACAAGGACGTGACTTCAGACATTATAAAAGTTTAGGGCAGCCACCCGTATATTATATCCCGGCTGCAAAAGATTGAAAGAACTTTGAACAGAGATGTTCACACAACTGAGTCCAAAATTAGGTCTGATTAGGTGGAGGTAAGATGGTGGCTTTAAAGGACAAGAGCGGAAGTGATGTCATCAAAAGGGCCAGAACAGGACGTGACATCATCGGGGTCAGAACCGGAAGTGATGGCATCAAACGGCCTCAGAAAACTGGAAGTGATGTCATCAATTGCACCAGAACCTGGTGGGATTTCCTGGGAATGGTCTGCAAGGAACTGAGAAAGACAGTCAGTACACCCAGCTGCCCCCTGGTCTGATATGGCATTACCAATACTTAAGCCCTTTAGCTGCCCCCTACTCGCACGTGTGTGACACGTGTTACTGGCAAGTAGAAACCATCACACAGTACTTGCTTCTGTATGATAAAAAACATGAAATCCTGATCATTTAGTACTTTTTTCTCTTCTGATTTTAAGAATTAAACCTCTAAACTACAAAGTCCTGTTGTGAATGCTCAGGGAATAACAAGGACAGGTTACTGGGACACATTGCCACTCCTTATTACTATGGTGTGGCTTTCACACAAAGATTTCAATTTAGAATCACCAAGTAACCGTACCGGCATATCGTTAGCAATGTGGGATACAGACACAGGGAGAACATGCAGACTCCATATAGAAAATGTCCATCCGCAGATACTGTTATCAATTGCTGTGCGGTCTATCTCTGCAACATAGGTTGTGTGTCTGTTCATCCATCCACCCATTTACTAAACCTGCTTGATTCTGAGCAGATTCAAGGGGCAGCTGTAGCCATTCCCAGAAAGCATCAGGCGCATGGCAGGAGCAAACCCTGAACAAGGGTGCCAGTCCATCACAGGGTGAACGTACACACATGCAAATAAACACTAGGCTCAATGTATCACCCACAATCCACCTTGAAAAGCAGTTTTGGAGTGGCCTAGTTAAAGTCCAGACCTAAACCCAATAGAGTTGCCATGGCAGGACCTGTAAAGAATACTCAAAAGCTTGTGAATGTTACTGAATTAATGAAGTTCTACAAAGAAGAGTGGGCAATGAGAAAGACTGATACTGAGAAAGCAGCATGGCAGTACAGTGGTTAGTGCTGTGGCTTTTATAGGTCCAAATTCTTGGGATGAATCCATGTTCTCCTTTTGTCTGCATGGGATTTTCTCCTACATTATCAAATACATCAATTATTCTAAACTGACCTGAGTTTGAAGGTGGTTGTGTGTGTGAGTGGTGCTGCTGAAATGTTCTTTGATCCCTCATGACATTCAATATATTATATAGTGACTTTCACATCGACTTAATTATGCAGTACCTTTGATCTCTATCTAAGTATTGCCATGTAAGCACTCCAGAGGATTGCCTTCCCCTTACCTCACTTAACTGTATAACTGATGCAGCAGCCTGGCTACAGACAGTTCAAAATCTGCAATGACAATGAAGATCAGGAGACATACAGTATATACAGGTAATGGAGGGCGTTGTCATGTGGCTGAGAGACAGCCATCTGCAACTGAACATTACCAAGACAAAGGACTTGTTAGTTTGACTTCACACAAGCCCAGGAATGCCCCTGAAATCAGTCACAATAATGGAAAGAGGTGGAAGTACTGTGGTCTTGTAAATGTCTACAGTAGGCTCCATCTGAAATTTACAATTGGGAGAGCAACACAGGTCTGTTTTACACAACATCAGAGCAGGCTTTTCTTTTTTGAGAAGATTCTGGTATTTCAATGTATGTAACACATTGCTGGGTTTGCAGTGTACTACTCTAAACTGCTGTGTAATACTGGACATCAGAATGAAGTGATCAGGAAACAGTGGCGCTTCGCCAGTGTTGGAATGAACCAGGAGTTACTGGAAGCATAAAAGAGTATGATGGCAAAATTAGAAATAACTATAACTGATGCTGCCACCCACTCCATGACCTGGTGTCCCAGAGCATCTTTAGTCAATGGCCCATTCAACAATGGTGACCTAATAGGCACTGCAGGGTCTCTACAGTCATCAGTTTGGATAATCCATACAGCCATTATCCAACCCGCTATATCCTAACTACAGGGTCATGGGTGTCTGCTGGAGCCAATCCCAGCCAACACTGGGTGCAAGGCAGGAAACAAACCCCAGGCAGGGTGCCAGCCCACTGCAGGGCACACACACACACCAAGCACACACTAGGGACAATTTAGGATCTCCAATGCACCTAACCTGCATGTCTTTGGACTGTGGGAGGAAACCGGAGTACTCGGAGGAAACCCACGCAGACATGGGGAGAACATGCAAACTCCACGCAGGGAGGACCCGGGATGCAAACCCAAGTCTCCTAACTGCGAGGCAGCAGCGCTACCACCGTGCCACCCAGTTTGGATAATGCCTTCTCCAATTGTGTCTGTCTTCACCTTTTCCAATTACACCCTGGCACAATATATTTTTGTTATTAGATAATCATTATTACGTGGTGTGCCTGTTTTGAATATTGTACCTATTGTGACAAAACGAGACTCCAGACATGAATAAGGTTTGGGGCAGCCACCTGTATAATATGTTACTGGCTGCAAAAATAAAGAATTGTAAGACCTTATAGTTTACAAGACTGAGTCCAAAACAGAACTGAAATCCAGAGGAGGGGAGAGAGGCTTTATAGGGAGTCTGGGGGAAGTGATGTCATCCTCAGGGCCGGGACCGGAAGTGACATGTTCTGAGCTGAGGCACCGGCTCCTGGTGGGATTTCCCGGGAAAGGTCTGCAGGAGACTTAAAAAGAGAGTCAGTGCACCCCGCCACCCTCGGGGTGGACGTGTTAACATTATTCTCTAAGCCCTTCAGCTGCCTCCTATTCGCATGTGTGAGACACTATATAAAAATTGCACTTTGTTTTTAGCTGTTTTGAAATATGTATGAATATATATTTTATATCACAGCTGCAGCTAGTGAATATAATTTTGTGGAACAAAAAAGTATGTTTATTCATTTACCTGTCTTGTATGCATCTATCTATCTATCTATCTATCTATCTATCTATCTATCTATCTATCTATCTATCTATCTATCTATCTATCTATCTATCTATCTATCTATCTATCTTTATTATATTTAATACGCTACCGTGGCTGTCTGTTTGTCTGTCCGGAATGTTATATCACCTGTAGCTCGCAAACCGTTTGAACTATTGACCTGAAATTTGGTACACATATACTACGTGATGTCTACTATCCACTTTCGGGGGGATGATTGACCTCCAAGGTTATTCCTCTTTTTATTTTATTTTATTGTAGAATCAACTCTCAGAAGTGGCCAGCAGGGTGGCCATGCGGTGCATGCATACGGGTGCCGTTTTCATCGCTACCACCTTTGCCATCACTTCCCCTACCTCTTCATATCTTAAATCATTCCTGAGGCAGATTGAAGACTTAAGTGTTAGCTCAAGTGAAAAATTAAAGAAAACGTAATAAGTAATTGCAACACAAACACTGACTTCATCAGTTTTAACACGAAAAGATGCAGATGAAAGACGAGAAGAAGTGGGCCGCTAGAGTGGAGAAAAGAAGATCTGCTCAGGAAGCAGCAAGCGCATCAACCTCTGAGCAAACGAATGGGAAATGTACAGAAAAAGAGAATGAAAAGTAGGAATGCTCAAGTCAAGTGTATTCTGCAGTGCGCAGTTACTGGTCTGTCTGTATTACAGTAAATGGTGCCCAGGCGCTTCACGACGTGATTGTTACTTTAACCGTTTACTCACAATCTGTATATTCATTGAACTGAAGTCCACACCAGTTAAATGACTTGTTTTGAATCACACACTGAGTAAAGGTTAAAGAAAGAATTGTAAACCTGTGCCTGTAATACCTGTGAACTACTGTGGCATCCCCTATGCAGAGGTGCTATATAAACTTTTATTTTTAGGTAGTGCTGGTTAGTGACTAAGGTACTAAAGTGTAAGCCACAAGTCTGTTATTTAAGTTCTTCATCTATGATCCTAAGTCAGTCCCCATACCAGTTCATTCAACCCCAATTCCAATTAAGTTGGTATGTTGTGTAAAACGTAAATAAAAACAGAATACAATGATTTGCAAATCCTTTTCAACCTATATTCAATTGAATACACTACAAAGACAAGATTTCGAATGTTCAAACTTATAAACTTTATTGTTGTTTTGCAAATCTTCACTCATTTTGAATTTGACGCCTGCAACACGTTCCAAAAAGCTGGGACGGGGCAGCAAAAGACTGGGAAAGTTGAAGTGAACAGGTTAATTGGAAACAGGTGTTTGTCATGAGGGCGGCTGCCTCGCAGTTAGGAGACCTGGGTTCGCTTCCCGGGTCCTCCCTGCGTGGAGTTTGCATGTTCTCCCCGTGTCTGTGTGGGTTTCCTCCGGGCGCTCCGGTTTCCTCCCACAATCCAATGACATGCAGGTTAGGTGGATTGGCGATTCTAAATTGGCCCTAGTGTGTGCTTGGTGTGTGGGTGTGTTTGTGTGTGTCCTGCGGTGGGTTGGCACCCTGCCCAGGATTGGTTCCTGCCTTGTGCCCTGTGTTGGCTGGGATTGGCTCCAGCAGACCCCCATGACCCTGTGTTCGGATTCAGCGGGTTGGAAAATGGATGGATGTTTGTCATGATTGGGTATAAAAGGAGCATCCCCAAAAGGCTCAGCTGTTCACAAGCAAGGATGGGGCGAGGTTCACCACTTTGTGAACAACTGTGTGGGCAAATAGTCCAGCAGTTTAATAACAACATTTCTCAACGTACAATTGCAAGGAATCTAGGGATTTCATCATCTACTGTCCATAATATCATCAAAAGATTCAGAGAATCTGGAGAAATCTCTGCACGTAAGCGGCAAGGCCGAATACCAACACTGGATGCCCGTGACTTTTGATCCCTCAGGTGGCACTGCATTAAAAACCAACATCATTCTGTAAAGGATATTACCACGTGGGCTCAGGAATACTTCAGAAAACCATTGTCAGTTAACACAGTTTGTCGCTACATCTGCAAGTACAAGTTAAAACTCTACCATGCAAAGCAAAAGCCATATATCAACAACACCCAGAAATGCCGCCGGCTTCTCTGGGCCCAAGCTCATCTGAGATGGACTGACGCAAAGTGGAAATGTGTGCTGTGGTCTGACGAGTCCACATTTCAGATTGTTTTTGGAAATCATGGACGTCGTGTCCTCTGGGCCAAAGAGGAAAAGGACCATCCAGATTGTTATCAGCGCAAAGTTCAAAAGCCAGCATCTGTGATGGTATGGGGGTGTGTTAGTGCCCATGGCATGGATAACTTGCACATCTGTGAAGGCACCATTAATGCTTGAAAGGTACATACAGGTTTTGGAGCAACATATGCTGCCATCCAAGCGATGTCTTTTTCAGGGATGGCCCTGCTTATTTTAGCAGGACAAGGCGAAGCCACATTCTGCATGTGTTACAACAGCGTGGCTTCGTAGTAAAAGAGTGGGGGTACTAGACTGGCCTGCCTGCAGTCCAGACCTGTCTCCCATTGAAAATGTGTGGCGCATTATGAAGCGCAAAATACGACAACGGAGACCCCAGACTGTTGAGTAACTGAAGTTGTACATCAAGCAAGAATGGGAAAGAAGTCCACCTACACAGCTTCAACAATTAGTGTCCTCAGTTCCCAAACGCTTATTGAGAGTTGTTAAAAGGAAAGGTGATATAACACAGTGGTAAACATGCTGCTGTCCCAGCTTTTTTGGAATGTGTTGCAGGCATCAAATTCAAAATGAGTGAAGATTTGCAAAACAACAATTAAGTTTATCAGTTTGAACATTCGATATCTTGTCTTTCTGGTGTATTCAATTGAATATAGGTTGAAAAGTATTTGCAAATCATTGTATTCTGTTTTTATTTACGTTTTACACAACGTCCCAACTTCATTGGAATTGGGGTTGTACTTGTAGTGTTAAGTTATTGGAAACTTTTTGCGATTTATATACTGTCTTTGATAAAGGTATTAGTTAAATAACAATAAATTAAGAAGAACAAAAGCAAAGGTTAGAATGATGTTGCATTTTGATTCTTTGCATTTGCAGAACAATCTCCATCATTACTGGACAGGGTTTACTGAAAAAATAACCAAGGAATACAAAATATTGGCAGTTTTAAAGAATTATTGATTCTTATTTGGCAATAGCATTGAAACTCTTGGATTGCGTACCTTCATTTGCACCTGGTGTAAGTGCAACAATCTGTCACTTAACATGAACACAATAAAAGAGATGATTGTTGACTTCCGGTAGGTCCATGTTACCCAGAC